>NC_135907.1:23531084-23835879 GCF_964194155.1 Cetorhinus maximus
GGTGTGGTGTGGGTGAGGGGGGTGTGGGTGAGGGGGTGAGGGGGGTGTGGGTGAGGGGGGTGTGGGTGAGGGGGTGAGGGGGGTGTGGGTGTGGGTGAGGGGGGTGTGTGGGTGAGGGGGTGGGTGAGGGGGGTGTGTGGGGGTGGGTGAGGGGGGGTGGGGGTGAGGGGGGTGGGGTGAGGGGGGTGTGGGTGAGGGGGGTGGGTGAGGGGGGTGGGTGAGGGGGGTGGGGGTGAGGGGGGTGGGTGAGGGGTGGGTGAGGGGTGGGTGAGGGGTGGGTGAGGGGGGTGTGGGTGAGGGGGGTGTGGGTGAGGGGGGTGTGGGTGAGGGGTGGGTGAGGGGGGTGTGGGTGAGGGGGTGGGTGAGGGGGGTGTGGGTGAGGGGGGTGGGTGAGAGGGGTGTGGGTGAGGGGGGTGTGGGTGAGGGGGTGAGGGGGGTGTGGGTGAGGGGTGGGTGAGGGGGTGGGGGTGAGGGGGGTGGGTGAGGGGTGGGTGAGGGGGGTGGGTGAGGGGTGGGTGAGGGGGGTGGGTGAGGAGTGGGTGAGGGGGGTGTGGGTGAGGGGGGTGTGGGTGAGGGGTGGGTGAGGGGGGTGGGGGTGAGGGGGTGGGGGGGTGAGGGGGGTGGGTGAGGGGTGGGTGAGGGGGGTGTGGGTGGAGGGGGTGGGTGAGGGGGGTGGGTGAGGGGTGGGTGAGGGGGGTGGGGGTGAGGGGGTGGGGGGGTGAGGGGGTGGGTGAGGGTGGGGCGGGGTGAGGGGGGTGTGGCTGAGGGGGGTGTTGGTGAGGGGGGTGTGGGTGAGGGTGTGGGTGAGGGGGGTGTGGGTGAGGGGGTGGGGGGGTGAGGGGGGTGGGTGAGGGGTGGGCGAGGGTGAGGGGAGTGAGGGGGGTGTGGGTGAGGGGGGTGTGGGTGAGGGGGGTGGGTGAGGGGGGTGGGTGAGGGGGTGGGGGGTGAGGGGTTGGGTGAGGGGTGGGCGAGGGTGAGGGGGGTGAGGGGGGTGTGGGTGAGGAAGGTGTGGGTGAGGGGGGGTGGGTGAGTGGGGTGGGTGAGGGGTGGGCGAGGGTGAAGGGGGTGAGGGGGGTGTGGGTGAGGGGGGGGTGGGTGAGGGGTGTGGGTGAGGGGTGTGGGTGAGGGGTGGGCGAGGCTGAGGGGGGTGAGGGGGGTGTGGGTGAGGGGGTGGGGGGTTGAGGGGGGTGGGTGAGGGGGGTGTGGGTGAGGGGGGTGTGGGTGAGGGGGGTGGGTGAGGGGGGTGGGGGTGAGGGGGGTGGGTGAGGGGTGGGTGAGGGGGGTGGGGGTGAGGGGGTGGGTGAGGGGTGGGTGAGGGGGGTGGGGGTGAGGGGGTGGGTGAGGGGGGTGGGGGTGAGGGGTGGGTGAGGGGTGGGTGAGGGGGGTGGGGGTGAGGGGGGTGGGTGAGGGGGGTGGGTGAGTGGGTGAGGGGGGTGGGGGTGAGGGGGGTGGGTGAGGGGTGGGTGAGGGGGGTGGGGGTGAGGGGGGTGGGTGAGGGGTGGGTGAGGGGGGTGGGGGTGAGGGGTGGGTGAGGGGTGGGTGAGGGGTGGGTGAGGGGGGTGGGGGTGAGGGGGGTGGGTGAGGGGGGTGGGTGAGGGGGTGAGGGGTGTGTGGGGGGTGGGCAAGGGTGAGGGGGGTGAGGGGGGTGTGGGTGAGGGGGTGTGGGTGAGGGGGGTGGGTGAGGGGGTGGGGGGGTGGGTGAGGGGGTGTGGGTGAGGGGGGTGTGGGTGAGGGGGGTGTGGGTGAGGGGGTGGGTGAGGGGTGGGTGAGGGGGGTGGGGGTGAGGGGGGTGGGTGAGGGGTGGGTGAGGGGGGTGGGGGTGAGGGGGGTGGGTGAGGGGTGGGTGAGGGGGTGGGGGTGAGGGGGGTGGGTGAGGGGTGGGTGAGGGGGGGTGGGTGAGGGGGTGAGGGGGGTGTGGGGGTGGGCGGGGGTGAGGGGGGTGTGGGTGAGGGGGGTGTGGGTGAGGGGGGTGTGGGTGAGGGGGGTGTGGGTGAGGGGGGTGTGGGTGAGGGGGGTGTGGGTGAGGGGGGTGGGTGAGGGGGGTGGGGGTGAGGGGGGTGGGTGAGGGGTGGGTGAGGGGGTGGGTGAGGGGGGTGTGGGTGAGGGGGGTGGGTGAGGGGGTGAGGGGGGTGGGGGTGAGGGGGGTGGGTGAGGGGGTGGGGGGGGTGGGTGAGGGGTGGGTGAGGGGGGTGGGTGAGGGGGTGGGGGGGGTGGGTGAGGGGTGGGTGAGGGGGGTGAGGGGGGTGTGGGTGAGAGGGGGTGAGGGGGGTGTGGGTGAGGGGGGTGGGTGAGGGGGTGGGGGGGTGTGGGTGAGGGGGGTGTGGGTGAGGGAGGTGGGTGAGGGGTGGGTGAGGGGGGTGGGTGAGGGGGGTGGGGGGGTGTGGGTGAGGGGGGTGGGTGAGGGGTGGGTGAGGGGGGTGGGTGAGGGGGGTGAGGGGGGTGTGGGTGAGGGGGGTGTGGGTGAGGGAGGTGGGTGAGGGGGGTGAGGGGGGTGTGGGTGAGGGGGGTGAGGGGGTGGGGGTGAGGGAGGTGGGTGAGGGGGGTGTGGGTGAAGGGGGTGAGGGGGGTGGGTGAGGGGGGTGAGGGGGGTGTGGGTGAGGGGGGGTGAGGGGGGTGTGGGTGAGGGGGGTGGGTGAGGGGGTGGGGGGGGTGGGTGAGGGGGTGGGGGGGTGGGTGAGGGGGGTGAGGGGGGTGTGGGTGAGGGGTGGGTGAGGGGGTGGGGGGGGTGGGTGAGGGGGGTGGGGGTGAGGGGGGGGTGGGTGAGGGGGTGGGGGGGGAGGGGCAATTGCCAGCCTCACGGAAGGAAATTACCGACAGACAGTCCTGAGGTGGGCAGTGGGTAGCGGATGGTCCCTGGGGGGTATTTACCAGCCGGGGTCTCATTAACCCCCGCGGGCCACCAACTCCTCACAAACAAACCCCGGGGTCAGACTCACCGCTCACCGCGGCGCCCGCAGAATCTTCTAGAACTCTAGCCTCTCGCCCCCACGCTCCCGATTATCCCATTGACCCCAGAGGTCTCCAGTCCCGCTCTGTCTCCTCAGGAACCTTCTCTTCTCACTCGGCAGCACGAAACGGGGAGGGAATTCGCCAAAAAACTTTCTCGGCGAGCATCACAACACAACACAACTCCGCCACTGAGAGACGCCCCTCTACCACTACAGCGATCCCATTGGCTTCCAGCTGCCGCCTTCCATTCGGTTCTAACAGATGATTGGATAGAAGGAACGTCCGTCATGTGTTTCTTTTCATTTTAGTGGTTTAACGCGACGTCCATCAAATATCCCCGCCCCGTGCCTTATGCGATTGGGTAAAGGAGGTGCCACTCACCCATCAACTGCGCCTTCCCAGCCGTCACCAATATCTCATTCTAGATTCGACATTCGATTGGATAATATGGACGTCAATCTCCTGATTATTGTCCTGCAAGTGGTTGAGGTAAACGACAAGCAAACGCCCCTCGCCTTCTCCTGCGTGTTGTCTAGAACACGGTTCCCATTGGTCAATCCTCCCATTACCTCATTCCAAACTAAGAAGGCGATAGGCTAACACGGTCATCAATCACCTTTATAAACAATCCACACCCCACCCCTCCCCAAACCAGGCTTTGAGGCTATTCGATTCTCGACCGTCATCTCGCCTGGAATGTGATTAGCGATTGGTCGAAAGAGGTGTCAATCCAAGGGGGACCCGCCCTATTGTTTACTTTGCCTTTGGGCCTTGCAATGGCAGCAGCCTGAGTCATAAGTGGATGTTTTCCCAGCTTCTAATTCAGAGGGGAAAAAATACAACATAGGAGCCCAGCAGAGGGCAGTGGATAATCGAAGTTTACATGGAACATTCCCACCTATAAGGGCTTTTACATAAATTGAACAATCACCTTAATGCTCTTTAAAGGTTTTACCATAAATTTATTGTGCCTCAGCTCAGTGAGCTGGGAAAAATCAATGCTGGAGGGAGGATTTTTTTTAAAATATAAATTTAATAAAATGTAATGCCTGGTTACACTTTATAGAGTCGATTAATTACTTTTGAAGTGTTGTAATGGAGGAAACAGTGTGATAACAACCAGGTCATCTGTTTTAACAATGCTGTCTGAGGGATAAGTATTGGCCAGGACGCCAAGAAGAACGCAAAATAAAGTAGTTAAACACTGCGGATGTTGGAAATCTGAAATTAAAACAGAAAACGCTGGAAATACTAAGTAGGTCAGGCAGCATCTGTGGCGAGAGAAACAAAGTTAACGTTTCAGGTCGTAAGAACATAGGAAATGGGAGTAGGAGTAGGCCATTCGACCCATCAAGCCTGCTCCACCGTTCACTAAAATCATGAGTGATCTTCTCGCTCAAGTCCATACCGCCCCCTCCCCCTCGCCCCACCTGATCCCCATATCTCTTGATTCACATGCTGCCCAAAAATCTATCAGTCTCAGCCTTGAACACCCTATATCAAAGCACTGAGCGTCCAAAGCCTTCTGAGGTAGAAAATTTAAAGGATTCACAACCCTCTGAGCGAAGCATCCTCATTGAAGAGTAAAGGGTTAATGGGTATGTTAATTAGACAATGATGATGGAGGCAGGACATCAGGGTCAGGTAACCAAGAGACTCCAAGGGAAGAAGACACCGACGTTCTGTTTGGTGGAGGCAGTGGCATTGAGGTGTTGTCACTGGGCTGGTATTCCAGTGACCCAGGGTAATATGCTCTGGGGTCCTGGGTGCGAATCCCACCAGGGCAGATGGTGAAATTTGAATTCAATAAAAATCTGGAATTAAAAATCTAATGATGACCATGAAATCATTGCAGATTGTCATAAAACCCATTTGTTCATTAATGTCCTTTAAGAAAGGAAGTCTGCCGTCCTTAATTGGTCTGGCCTACATGTGACTCCAGGCCCACAGCAATGTGGACAACAATGGGCAATAAATGCTGGCCTAGCCAGTGATGCCCATGAACGAATAAATTAAAAATGTCTGTGTCCGGAGTACAACATATTTATCATGAGGTCTTGGGTGTAAATGGTGTAAATAAACAGTTTTAAGGAAAACTAAATACTAACTATCTCCATGCCACTCATAACTGTAAGAGAAACCTCATCGACCCTTTGTAGAGGACCAAGTCCCGAACAGGCTGCCCTGCTGAGCAGAGAAAGTTGCTGGTTCTGTAAGATATAAAGGGTTTTGTTAATTTCTTTATGTCTAAGGGTTGTAGTAATCTGACCCTTCACTCTGAGGTCTGTGCCTCCTGCCCCTGTAAATTTATTTTTGATGGCTGGATCTCATCATCATTAAGCCAGTTCAATTTGTCCGATAAAACTGTGACCCCAGCCTCAGTGTCCAGTTTAAATTCTATTCTGTATCCTTTGACTTCCAGCTCAACAGAACTGCTTATTGTGATCTTTTATTTCCATAAAACCTTAAGATATAAGACGTAGGAGCAAAAGTAGGCCATTCGGCCGATAGAGTCTACTCCGCCGTTCAGTGGGATCATGGCTGATCTGATAATCCTCAACACCACTTTCCTGCCTTTTCCCCATAACCCTTGATTCCCTTGCTGATTAAAAATCTGTCTACTTCAGCCTTGAATATACTTAACGACCCAGCCTCTACAGCCCTCTGTGGTAAAGAATTCCACAGGTTCAATACTCTCTGAGAGAAGAAATTCCTCTTCATCTCTGTTTGAGATTATGCCCTCTGGTCCTAGACTGTTCCACAAGGGGAAACAACCTTTCAGCATCTACTGTGAAGGCTGAACCAAAGTATTTATTTAACTCCTCTGCCATTTCCTGGTTCCCATTATTATTTCCCCAGCCTCATTCTCTAAGGGGCCTATGTTCACTTTGGCCTCTCTCTTCCTTTTTATATATTTAAAGAAGCTCTTACTGTCCATTTTTATATTACTTGCTAGTTTACCCTCAAAGTTTATTTTCTCCCTCTTTATTTTTTTGGATCATCTTTTGTTGGTTTTTAAAATTTTCCCAATCCTCTGGCTTACCACTAATTTCTGCCACATTGTATGTTTTTTCTTTCAATTTGATACTGTCCTTAACTTCCTTGGTTAACCATGGTTGTTTTACCCCCTCCCTTGAATCCCTCTTCCTCACTGGGATGTATCTTTGTTGTGAGTCATGAACTATTTTCTTAAACATCTGCCATTGTTCATCAACTGTTTTTTCTGCTAAACTCCTTTCCCAGTCCACTCCACCCAACTCTGCCCTCATTCCTTTGTAATTAACCTTATTTAAGTTTAGCACAGTTATTTCTGACCCAAGTTTTTCACTCTCAAGCTGAATGCTAAATTCTACCGTGTTATGGTCACTGTTTCCTAGGGAATCCTTTACTCTGAGGTCATTTATTAAACCTGTCTCATTACACACTACCAGATCCAAAATAGCCTGATCCCTGGTTGGATTCATGACACATTGTTCTAAGAAACTGTCCTGAATAAACTCTATGAATTCTTGCTCGTGTCTACCTCTGCCAATTTGATTTTCCCAATCTACATGAAGATTGAAGTCACCCATCATTAATGTACTGCCTTTTTTACATGCCCTCATATCTCCTGATTTATTCTCTATCCGACAGTATAACTACTATCAGGGGGCCTACTGACTGCTCCCAGCAGTGTCTTCTTCCCCTTGTTATTTCTTACCTCCTCCCATATGGATTCTACATCTTCCAATCCAGGATCCTTTCTTGCTATCGTACTTAATCCATCTCGTACTAACAAAGCTACCCCACCCGCTTTCCTTCCTGCCTGTCCTTTCGAAAAGTCACATACCCCTGAATATTTAGTTCCCAGCTTTGATCCCCTTGTAAGCACATCTCCGTAATGGCTATAAGATCATACCCATTAACCTCTATTTGTGCCACTAATCTATTTATTTTGTTCCGAATACTACGTGCACTTAAGTAAAGGGCCACTAATTTTTGCCTTTTTACCATTTTTCCCCCTTTGATCCTATTTGCTGCTGTTTCTTTTATGTTTGTACACTCTGTCCCTTCCTGTCACACTCTGGGTATCATTATCTAAATAGCTGCCCTGCAAGGCTGCCATGTCCTTTTGCTTTGTGAGCCTACATACCCCCTTTCCAGAACCCTGCCCAACTCTATTTAGTTTAAAGACCTCTCTACAGCCCTAGTTATTCAGTTTGCCAGGACACTGGTCCCAGCACGGTTCAAATGAAGCCCCTCCCAGCGGAACAGTTCCCTCCTACCCCAGTACTGATGCCAGTGCCCCATGAACTGAAACCCATTCCTCCCACACCAGTCTTTGAGCCACGCATTTAACTCCTTGACTTTATTTACCCTATGCCAGTTTGCCTGTGGCTCAGGTACTAATCCCAAGATTATTACCTTGGAGGTTCTGTTTTCTAACTTAGCTCCTAACTGCTCAAATTCTTTCAGCAGAACCTCCTTTCTTGTCCTATCAATGTCGTTGGTACAAACATAGACCACGACAACTGGATCCCTCCCCTCCCATTCCAAGATCCCCCCCAGCCCTGAGAAGATATCCTTAACCCTGGCACCAGGCAGGCAATACAGCCTTCGGGACTCACGCTCATGGCTGCAGAGAACAGTATCTATCCCCCTAATTATACAGTCCCCTACCACTACTACATTCCTATTTCCTTCCCCCCACTTGAATGGCTCCCTGTACCACAGTGCCCTGGTCAGTTCACTCATCCTCCCTGCAGTCCCCACTCTCATCCACACAGCTTGCAAGAACCTTGTTGGACAGTTGCAGGGGCCGAGGCTCCTCGAACACTACCCCCTGTGTCCCCACACCTGCTTCACCTGCAGTCACACCCTCCTGTCCCTGATCACAGACCAAATTTCAATTACCTAATCTGAGGGGTGTGACCACCTCCTGGAGCAAAGTTTCCAGATAACTTTCCCCCTCCCTGATGTGGCGCAATGTCTGCAGCTCGGACTCCAGCTCCTTAACTCGGATCCAAAGTTTCTCAAGCTGCAAACTTTTGATACAGATGGGTTCGGTCTGGATCACCTTGATGTCCAGCAGCTCCCACATGCTGCAGCAGCAACACATCACCCATCCTGCATCACTATTGTATTTTATTCAATTTATTAATTAATTGCTTTAGTATCTCTACTCATTACACTTTATTATAATTATTTTTTATACACGCCAGTATCGATCTTATATTTAACAAGCTATCTTTAAGAAAAAGAGAAAGAAAAGACTAGAGATCTAAATACAAACTAAAGACCTTACTTTTACTTTAAAGACTAGAAATACTCACCAACCCTACTCACAAATCAGCTGCTCTCCGTGCTCTTCCCTCTCGTACTCTTTAATGGTCTCTCACTCTTCTCGCACTTTCTCACTGTTAAGGGCCCCGCTTCTCTTACACTTGCTCCCTATAAGTGACCACACTGTTTCTCTCAGACTCTCACCCTGTAATTGACCACACTGTTTCTCTCAGACTCTCTCGCTGTAAATGACCACACTGTTTCTCTCAGACTCTCTCGCTGTAAATGACCACACTGTTTCTCTCTCACTCTCTCGCTGTAAATGGCCACACTGTTTCTCTCAGACTCTCTCGCTGTAAATGGCCACACTGTTTCTCTCACACTCTCACCCTGTAATTGACCACACTGTTTCTCTCTCACGTGATCATGCTGCTTCTCTCACACTTGCTCCCTGTAAATGACCATGTTGTTTTTCTCTCACTCTTTCTCCCAGGAAAAGATTAACCTCAATGTCTTTATTTCCAATTCCCTGTAATTTAGAATGGTTGGAATCTTGATTCAGCCCTCATCCCTTAAATTATGCTTTAAATCTGCAGAATTGTTTAAAATGTCCGGTCTTGCCACAGAGAAAGCATTTGGCTCCCCGTGTTAGGCATTCTCCATGGTGATGCTGCTCTTTGACACTGCATCTGGAACATTTTAAATGAGTGTAAGGGTCCTGCTAGCCCCTTCAGTGGTTTTAGTGGGCTTTCTTGTGGGTGTTTTGGTGGGCAGGGCTCCAAACATTGGGCCTACATACAGGATTGACCCCTCCCCAGCCTCAATGTCTCCCTGAAGTACACCCCAATTCTGCTTTTGCTGCTCTGCCCACCTTGCAATCTTCAGCCTTCTCTAATGTTGAGTCCTGTTTAATGGTAAGTTCAACAGTGCCTCATAGAGCACACCAACTACAATACAGTCATGAATTAACTCATGCTTTAAAGCTCCATAGCCGCAGCGACTGGCCAGTGTGTACAAGTCATTAATAAATGAAATTATGGATTCACCCAACCTCTGGTTCCTTTGATTGAATGACTAGATTCTTCTTAGGGCTGTAGTATTTATTGAAGGCCCTCAAAACCTCCTCGTTGGGTGCCTTGTCTTGCCAGGACATCATCAGCTATTGATCCAATCGATCTTGTTTTCAACTCCCACTCCAGGGCCTAGCCCCACCCTATTTCTATAAACTCCTCCACAGCTCCCCAAAACCTCTAATCTGACCTTGTCAGCGTCGCCGATTTTAATCGCTCCACCATTGGTGGCTGTGCCTTCAGCTTGCTAGACCCTAAGTACTGGAATTCCCTCCCTAAACTTTTCCACATGTGTACCTTTTATTCTTTTAAGCTGCTGCTTAAAACCCACCTCTTTGACCAACCTCTTGGCCATATACCCTCATGTGTAGCTCAGTGTCAAATGATGATGCTGCTGTGAAACACTTTGGAACACTTTATTGCACTTGGGAAATACACATCATTGCTGGTGTTTAGTGGTGACAGTGCTACCCACTGAACCATGACTGACAATTTTTTTTTTAATTCAGTCACAGGCTGTGGGCTTCGCTGGCTAGCCCATCCATATGCCCGTCCCTAATTGCCCCTTGAGAAGGTGTCGGTGAGCTGCCTTCTTGAACCACTGCAGCCCGTGTGGTGTAGGTACACCCAGAGTGCTGTTTGGGATGGAAATTAAGAGCTTGGTTTTAAAATAGCAATCGCTCATAGGAGAAGGAAAGATCAATGTTTTATGGTTTCTGTGCCTGGGAAAAATGAGAGGAGGAGTAGGAAATTTGACAATGAGTTTTTGTTTTTGACACAGTGAAGATTTAGGGAGAAGAAAAGACACATATAAATGTGTCGTCTCTAAGGAAGAAACAGAGACAAAAGCTTGGGCTAAAGGCCATGGTATCATTAAAAGCTGACAGATTTATGGTTATGAAGAGAGATTTGAGATACTGGAACTATTTTCCTTTGAACATAGAAAGCTAAGGAGATTTAATAGACCATTTCCACGCAATTGTATCTGTCTCCTTGTGATAAGGATCAAATACAAACGCTTGGAAATGGTCTATTAAATCTCTTAAGCTTTCTGTGCTCAAGTGAAAATAGTTCCAGTATCTCAAATCTCTCTTCATAGCTGTGAATTCGCTCCCACCATCAACATACCTTCAACATTTTCATCCTTGTTTTCAAATCGCCCCATAGTCTCAGCACCTCCCTATCTCTGTAATCTCATCCAGATCTACAGCCCTCCGAGATCTCTGCACTCCTTCAAATCTGGTTTCTAGTGCAGCCGTGCCTTAAACTACCAGGGCTCTGAGTTCTGGAATTCCCTCCCTAAATCTCCCTGCCCCTCTCTCCTTTAAGACACTCTTTAAAATCCACCTCTTTCACCAAGCCTTTGGTCACCTGTCCTAACATCTCCTTTTGTTGCTCGGTGTCACATTTTGTTTGATAACACTCTGGGAAACATGTTTTAAAATGTTATAAATGCCTCTTATTGTTCAACCTGTGCTGTTTTGTCCCTATAACCTATTCACTTAATCTGACAGAAATAGGAAAGCATTGTGTGCATTACTTTTTCAGCTGAAGCTATCTACTTTAATTTCATTTCCCTATCCTGTTTTTATATACATATCGAGTTCCCTTTAACTAAAGTCACATGGCGGGATCTTCCGATCCCGCCGCAAGTCAATGGACTTCTGGCTGGGGCACCGCTTTGCCCGCAGTGGGGCGGGGTCCTGTCCATGAGGGGGCCGGAAAATCTCCAGCCACCGTCTGCCTCAGAAAAGCATTCCCTCCTCTTTAGAAAAACATTCTTCTGGCTTTCCCCTCAGCTCTTCTGGTGACACTCCTTGGTCTACGCCTTGTTGTTATGAATTCACCAACTGACGAAAGAGTAACGCTCCCAAAACTTTTCCTAGGCCAGAATTTTCGGCTTGGCAAGTGGGGGAGGGCGGGGCCCGCTCGCCGATGTGTAAAATGACGTCCATCATTCGTCACCGCGCATCATTCAGGTTTTCAGTTTGGCGGACGCACACCCGAGTCGATTGTGCACCCGCCGAACTGTCAAAGGCCAACGAAGGCCATTTAAATATCAACTAAAACAATAAACTGAGCTGCCCGTCCAACCTTAAGGCTGGCGGAGGGGCAGGCGAAGAGCCCAGGCAGCCTTTGCATTTATCATGGAACCTCATCCATGGGCGGGATGAGGTTTCATGAAGGTATTTAAAGTTTTATTTAAAATTTTTAATAACATTCATAGGCATGTCCCAGCTCATGTGACATTTTCACATGCAGGAACATGTCTTAAATTTTTTTTCTCTTTATTAAAAATTTCAGAACTTAAACCCATCCCCCTGAGGCAGCCCTGTGCGTCAGGGAGATTTCTGTGCTCTTTCACGCGCATGCGCAAAAGAGCGCAGACCCCGACACAGGCAACCCCCCACCAGCCCACACGGGGAGCGCTCAGCACTCCTGGGCGTGTTACGCTAGGCGGGCCTTAATTGGCCCGCCCATGTAAAATGGCGGCACCCAGCCAATCGCGGGCGGCGATCGGCTATACGCGCACCTGTGCCCGCTCCCGCCCAACACCCCCCAACGGGGAGAAAATTCTCCCCATAATTTTAAGAGCCTCCATAAGTTCTCCCCTGAACCTTCATTTTTATTACAAAAACAGAAATACCTGGAAAAATTCAGCAGGTCTGGCAGCATCGGTGGGTCCGCCGATGCTACCAGACCTGCTGAGTTTTTCCAGGTATTTCTGTTTTTGTCTTGGAATTCCAGCATCCGCAGTTTTTGTTTTTATCTTTATTTTTATTAATTCATCTTCCGATTGGGCACTTTGCAGCCTTCTGGACTTAGCATTGGGTTCAACAACTTCAGACCGTGAACTCTCTCCTCCACCCTTTTTTAATCCCCCTTTTCTCTACATTCATTTTTATTTATCTTTTATCCGCTTATTTTTATTTTTATTCATTTATCCGTGGTTTTATCCCCCTTTTTTATTGCCCCTTCTATCCCATTTTCTACCCTTTATCCATGGCACGTTATTCCTTCAAAGAGTTCTAATAAATTGGTTAAACATGATTTCCCCTTCATAAAACCATGCTGACTCTTCCCGATTACCTTGACCTTTGTTAAGTGCCCAGCTATAACCTCTTTAATGATTGACGCTAACACCTTCCCCACGACAGACATCAAGCTAACTGGCCTATAGTTTCCTGTTTTCTGTCTCCCTCCCTTCTCACATAAAATATTTGCTACTTTCCAGTCTGATGGAACCTTTCTAGAATCTAGGGAATTTTGGAAAATTAACACCAAAGCATCTACTACCTCATTAGTCCACCTGGACCCAGGGACATTGTGCAAACATCAGCGAACATCCCCATTCTGGCCTTATGATGGAAGGAAAGTCATCAATGAAGCAGCTGAATATTCTCAGGCCTAGGGCACTACCCTGAGGAACTCCTGCAGTGATCTCCTGGAACTGAGATGATCGACCTCCAACAACCACAGCCATCTTCCTTCGTGCTAGGTATGATTCCAATCAGCAGAGAGTTTCCCCCAATTCCCATTGACTCCAGTTTTGCTCGGGCTCCTTGATGCCACACTCGGTCAAATGCTGCCTTTATGTCAAGAACAGTCACTCTCACCTCACCTCTGGAGTTCAGTTCTTTTGTCCATGTTTGAACCAAGACTGTAATGCAGTCAGGAGCTGATTGACCCTGGTGGAACCCAAACTGAGCATCAGTGAGTAGGTTATTGCTAAGCAAGTGCCGCTTGATAGCACTGCTGATGACCCCCTCCATCACTTTACTGATGATAGAGTAGACTAATGGGGCGGTAATTGGCTGGATTTGTCCTACCTTTTTTTGGGTACAGGACATACCTGGGAAATTTTCCACATTGCCGGGTAGATGCCAGTGTTATAGCTGTACTGGAACAGCTTGGCTAGGGGCGCGGCAAGTTCTGGAGCGCATGTCTTCATACAATTGCCGGAATATTGCCAGGGCCCATAGCCTTTGCAATATCCAATGCCTTCATGTGTTTCTTGATATCATGTGGAGTGAATTGAATTGGCTGAAGACTGGCATCTGTGCTGGGGACCTCTGGAAGAAACCAAGTTGGATCATCCACTCGACACTTCTGGCTGAAGATTGTAGCAAATGCTTCAACCTTATCTTTTGCACTGATGTGCTGGGTTCCCCCATCATTGAGGATGGGGATATTTGTGGCGCCTCCTCCTCCAGTGAGTTGTTTAATTGTCCACCACCATTCACAACTGGATGTGGCAGGACTGTAGAGCTTAGATTTGATCTGTTGTTTGTGGGATCAATTAGTCCTGTCTATCACTTGCTGCTTATGCTGTTTGGCACACAAGTAGTCATGTGTTGCAGCTTCACCAGGTTAACATCTCATTTTTAGGTATGCCGGGTGCTGCTCCTGGCGTGCCCTCCTGCTCTCTTCATTGAACCAGGGTTGATCCCCTGGGTCAGTGGTAATGGTATAGAGTGGGGGCTATGCCGGGCCAAGAGGCTACAGATTGTGGTTGAGTACAATTCTGCTGCTGCTGATGGCCCACAGCACCTCAATGATGCCCAGCTTTGAGTTTCTAGATCTGTTCAAAATCTATCCCATTTAGCATGGTGGTAGTGCCACACAACACGATGGAGGGTATCCTCAATGTGAGGACAGGACTTCGTCTCCACAAGGACTGTGTGATGGTCACTCCTACCAATACTGTCATGGACAGATACATCTGCGGCAGGTTGGTGAGGATGAGTCAAGTGTGTTTATCCCTTATGTTTGTTGTCTCACCACCTGTTGCAGACCCAGTCTAGCAGTTATGTCCTTCAGGAGCCAGCTAGCTCAGTCTGTGTTGGTGCTACCGAGCCACTCTTGGTGATGGACAGTGAAGTCCCCCACCCAGATTACATTCTGCACCCTGGCCACCCTCAGTGCTTCCTCCTAGTGGTGTTCAACATGGAGGAGCACTGATTTATCAGCTGAGGGGAGGTCGTACATGATAACATGATAATCAGCAGGAGGTATCCTTGCCCATGTTTGGCCTGACGCCATGAGACAACATCTATATGTTGAGGACTCCCAGGGAAACTCCCTGGACTCTGCTGGATCTGTCCTGCTTGTGGGACAGGGCACACCCAGGGATGCTGATGTCTGGGACATTACCTGTCAGGTATAATTCCGTGAGTTTGGCTTTCAGACGGTTGCTTGACTAGTCTATGGGACAGATCTCCCAATTAAGGAGGGCTTTGCAGGGTCAACAGGACTGAGTTTGTCATTGTCATTACTGGTTTCATCCCTTAATAACTTTCTAGTAGGTTGATACAACTGAGTTGCTTGCTAGGCCATTTGAAAGTCAACCACATTGCTGTGGACCTGGAGTCACATGTAGGCCAGGCCAGGTAAGGATGGTGGATTTCCTTCCCTCCTTCCCTAAAGGGCATTAGTGAACCAGATGGGTTTTATGACAATCTGGTTTCATGGTCATCATTAGACTTTTAGTTCTGGATTTTTATTGATTGAATTCAAATTCCACCATCTGCCATGGTTGGATTCGAACCCAGGTCACCAGAGAATTACCCTTGGTCACTGGGTTACCAGCTCAAAGGCAATACCACTATGCCACCGCTTCCCCCAATAGTACCAGCTCAATGGTAGTACACTGAATGGGCTAAAAGTTGTTGGTTCAAGCCCCATTCCAGAGATATTCTGTTTTTCCTGCCTTGGTGATACATATCCTGCATTATTAGAGTTACCACCTCTGTTGAGCATATTCCTGGAGGATTCATCAGGTGACCTCCGGCCTCCACCTTACCTTCCCAGTCAAACGGCCTTTGTTGCCCCATCCACAATCTCTTCATAACGATTAAGCGGAAGTTTTCAAAGAAAATGAAAGAAAGTGCACGGCTTTTTTAATTGCTTTTATGTTTTCTTGCCCTGCGTTGCTCACAGCAATGTCCAATTCCGATTGTTGTGATCGCTTTTGACCCGTTCTTTTGAGATCCCAAAGGACACCCAGTTGCTAAAACGCATGCCCAAGCTCCCACAAGCTGTATTACATAAACTTTACAGGAAGAGGCCATTCAGCCCAACTGGCCCATGCTCAATGCAAGCCTCCTCCCACCCTTCTTCATCTCACCCTATCAGTATCCTTCTATTCCTTTCTCCCTCGTGTTTATCTAGCTTCCCTTAATTCATCTCAACCACTCCCTGTGTAGCGAGTTCCACATTCTCCCAACTCTCTGGGTAAAGAAGCTTTTCCTGAATTCCCTATTGGATTTATTAGTTACTATCTTATATTGATGGTCCCCAGTTCTGGTATCACCCACAGGTGGAAACATCTCTATGTCTACCCTGTCGCACATGTTTAGAATTTCAAAGATCAGGTCATCCCTCAGTCTTTTCTTTTCTGGAGAAAAGACCCCCAACCTGTTCAATCTTTCCTGGTGGGGTACCTCTCAGTTACGGTATTATTCTAGTAAGCCTTTTATGCACCTCTCCAGTGCCTCTTTATCCTTTATTTGTGTCATCGTTTGTTGTCTTTTGCAAAGAGGATCTTTTGACTCAGGCGGTAGCACCCATGCCTCTGAGTCGGAATGCTCCAGGTTTGAGTCCCACTCCAGGACTTGTTGGCCAGGGAAGAACCCAGCGACTGATGTAAGCAGGCCAATGTGTATCATTGCCAGTCCCAGCCCAGAGAGAAGGGAGGGGTTAGTGGCAGGAAGGGCACACAGGCCACCTGTAAAACCGTGATGGAAGAGAAATCAAGCAGTAACTTGCAACCCCATGTAACATGAGAAAAGAGAGTTTGTTTACTTTTGATTCTACATAAGGTCAGATCCCAACCACGTGTGTTTCTGAAGCTGGGATTAGACAGAAGATAGGGAGTTACCCCAGTGGCTGCCACAGCACCCAGATCCACTGGGTGATTTTCCCCACTAGGAGAAGCCTGTCAGCAAGGCCGCTGACCAACCTCTTGATGTATGGTGTAGCGAAACCTTAGAAACTGGGAGGGGGAGGAAGAAATAAATATCTTAAAACGCACAAATAAATAAACTGGCATTCAGAGTCTGAAGCACAAAAGCCTGATAAGATTTGCTGTTTAAAACTCTTCCACCCACTCCTTTTGGTTGCCATGGTTTTAGTTTGGTGCATTCTTCATGTTGCACTACCAAAAGCCACCAGGTGGCACTCGTAGAAAGACATTACATCTGAGGTGGAGATGGTCATTTTCAAAGGCGTTGTTGGTGTAACGGGCAGAGTCGGTCTATCTTGGTGGACTGATCTTTACCTACCTGTAGGTGGAAAGGTTTTACTTTGCATTGTTTCTAAGAAGAATCCTTTCAATTTCCCATCTTCCTTCCTTTCTGCTCGGCAACCTGCAGGTCATAACACGTTAGGATCTCGGTAATCAGTGTTAAATCAAGTCATTTACACCGTTCAGTATTGCCCCTGACTTTGAAGACAAGAACCCTAATACACACACAGCTCTGGAATTCCCTCTCTAAACCTCTCCCCTCTCTGTCTCTCCTCCGTTAAGATGCTCCTTAAAAACTACTCTTTTGGTAGGTTTTGGTTACCTGCTCCTTAAGTGGTTCGGTGTCATATTTTGTTTGATAATGATCCTGTAAAGCCTCTTGTTTTACTATGTTTAAGTAAGTTATTGTTGGTGACTCTGCATTTCATTTTCCTGCCACTAAGGAAAAGGGACCCCATCCAGAGGCTTGTCACTGAAAGGCTGTTGTTGACAGGAGTCATGTTTTGTTAAGATGTTAAGAACATTAAGTGCGGCGCAGAGAGAATGTGCGCCTGAGTGTGTTGATAAAAGGAGCAGGGTGTGAAAGAATCTCTGCCTCTAAAGGGAATGTCGAATGATATTGGAATATAACTTGTATTTAACGTTGATTACATGGATCCTAACACATTATGCTCTTGAGGTTTTCCAACAGCATATTACCGATCTCAGTGATATCACTGTGTGGAGGAACTAGACAGAGATTCCACGAGGGGAATGGATGAGGGAGGTTAAGACACCCAGTCCCATCCACAGCTGCTCTTGCTCAGAGCATCCATCTCCCAAAACCTGGACATCAGTTGCCAGTGATGATGCATGGCATCAGCCTTGCAGCATTGCCAACCTGTGTCAGGTCCAAATCCAGGCAGAGGAGAATTATGATACACAGGCTTTACAGGAGCAAAACTGGTCTATGTCAGTGTTTATGTTCCACATGAGCCTCCTCCCGCCCTATATCATCTAACCCCGGGACGGGATGTGAGAGCTCTGAGGTTTACTCTGCTGGTGATTAAAATGAATAACAATCCCTAATCACCAATTAGAATATCCAGAAGCAAACTGGAGGAACAGCACCTCATCTTCCGACTAGGTACTTTACAGCCTTCCGGACTGAATATTGAGTTCAACAACTTTAGATCATGAACTCTTTCCTCCATCCCCACCCCCTTTCCAATCCCCCCCTTTTTCCAATAATTTATAGATATTTTTCTTTTCCCACCTATTTCCATTATTTTTGAATGTATTTCCATCCATTGTTTTATCTCTACCTTTTAGCCTATTTCGATCCCTTCCCCCCCCACCCCACCCCCACTAGGGCTATCTGTACCTTGCTCGTCCTGCTTTCTACCCTTAATGTCCCCATTAGCACATTTCTTAGCTAATATCACCACCGTCAACACCTCTTTGTCCTTTTGTCTATGACATCTTTTGGTTATCTCCACCTATCACTGGCCCTCTATCCAGCTCTACCTGTCCCACCACTTAAACCAGCTTATATTTCACCTCTTTTCTATTTTTCCTTAGTTCTGAGGAAGAATCATTTGGACTCGAAACATTAACTGTGTTCCTCTCCGCAGATGCTGTCAGACCTGCTGAGTTTTTCCAGGTATTTTTGTTTTTGTTTGTGAAAGAACCTAACTGTTGGGTGTCTGCTTCCAGTTTAGAAATTTACAGACAGCCCACTCAAAAAACACCTTGCATTTCTGTGGGGCCTTTTACAACCTCAAGTTGATCCAAGGTGCTTTATTATCAATGAAGTGCTTTTGAAGAGTAGCCATTGTAATGTAGGGAAGGCAAATAGCCAATCTGTGCATAGCAAGCACCGAAAAACAGCAATGTGACAATAACTAGGTCATTTATTTTTTTAATAATGTTGGTTCAGGGATAAACATTGGCTAGGCTGCCCAGGAAAACTCACCTGTTCTTCTTCAAAATAGTGACTGCAGGATCCTTTACACCCTCTGACAGGGCAGAGTTTAACATCTCATCTGATAGACAGCACCCCTGACAGTGCAGCACTCCATCTGTACTGAGAGTGTCAGCTTGGATTTTCGACTCAGACCTCTGGAGTGGAACTCCAACCAACAACCTTTTGATCATAGGGGAGAGTACTACACACTGAGGCATGGCTGACACAGCAAAACCAGGTAAATGATGCGAACCCCAACGAAGAGATTCCGGATAAGAAGAAAAAAGACACTACATAGAAAAAAAAGGTGCACGTTTCATCTCTCGGAGAAAAATGTACAGTGATGCAAAACTGTGTGGAGCTGTCAGGGAAACAGTCTCTATTTATGGGAACTGTAACCCATCTAAGTTGGGTTCTGGTATATCAGAGTGAGAGTGTAACCAACAAATGTATGCACGCGGCAGAAACTTCCATTCTGATCATTAACAACTCACACTCTGTGCTCTAGGTATCAGCTGTGTAGCAGGCACACTTCTGAACCACAAAGTTCTGAGTTCAAGTCCCGCTCCAGGGCTTCAGCACAAGAATCAAGGCTGACTCTCCAGTGCACTACCGAGGGAGCACTGCACTGTGAGAAATGCCATCTTTCAGGTGAGATGTTAAATCAAGGCCCATTTGCCTGTTGAGTTGGATCTAAAAGATCCTATGGCACTATTTCAAAGGAGAACAGGGGGGCGGGGGGGTTCTCTGTAGTGTATTGCACTGAGAAAAAAACTGACCATGTGGATTCATTATAAGCAGCCATTATTGAACTAAAACAAAAACAGAATTACCTGGAAAAACTCAGCAGGTCTGGCAGCATCGGCGGAGAAGAAAAGAGTTGACGTTTCGAGTCCTCATGACCCTTTTTGTTTTGGATTTCCAGCATCCGCAGTAGTTTTTTGTTTTTATTATTGAACTAACTTCATTTACACTTCCCCAACAGAGAGGGAAGCAGGGAGGGCAATATAACAAAATGCTCAGCTCTTGCAATATACTACACTCCCTCCCCACTTAAAAAAAAAACCTGTAAATTAAAATGATACATGCACATAATTTCCCAGAACACAATACAGCCGAACCAACATCAACAAGACCTGAAATTTAACTGAAACAAAAACCGAAAATGCTGGAAAAACTCAGCAGGTCTAACAGCATCTGTGGAGAGAAAGACAGAGTTAACGTTTCGAGTCTGCGTGACTCTTCTTCAGAGCTCTGAGACGTTAACTCTGTCTTTCCACAGACGCTGTCAGACCTGCTGAGTTTTTCCAGCATTTTCTGTTTTTGTTTCAGATTTCCAGCATCCGCGGTATTTTGTTTTATCTGAAATTTAACTGGTTGGGTTGCACACTTGGTTTTTACTGTAATAACAACAAAACATAAATAACCAATACCGGCAGAGTGATTTACATGTGAAAAAAATCCTTAACACCAGTACATGTTTAACAAAAAAAATCATCATTCGACGAGAATAAAAAGAACAACTTATCTCTTCTTCCTCCCAGTAGCCATTCACTCCGCAAAAAGTCCAAATTATTGCAATCTCTGCAGTTGTACTCTATCTTGTCCTAAGTCCTGTTCCTCACTGACCTCCACTGGCTCCCTATCCCCAGTACACCAACTTCAAACTAATTTACAAATTCCTCCATGGCGTAGGCCCAAACCTATCACTGAAACCATATGTTGCCTCTCATCCTTTCAAAAGTCTTTTTGATTAACCTTTTCCACCTGCCCTGCTGCAGGTCCTTCCCCCCGCCTCTGCTACTTTGGCTAAGTAACCACGCTTTATTTGTGAGCTTACACGGTGAGTTCCATCAGAAAACTCAACAGTGGGAAAGCCTGTCCCTAATCCTATCCTCAGTTTCACACACAAGTCAGGGAGGGAGTCAGGAGCACGGGGGATAGAGAGAGGACATCGGCGATCAGGAACAGGATGATTCTCTTCCCTGACCCAGGGTGGGAGAAGCTAAGGTTGCTTAGATCAGTCTAGACTAGGGAATGGGAATGTGGCGTCTTGAGGTCCACATAAAGTAATTTAAACAATGTGTGCACAAGGTACTTTAGTATTTGATCGGATATCATTAACTGCAGTCTCCCAGAGTATTGAAAATACACTTCCTTATGTAAGGGTCCTCCTTAAATTGGTCCTGGTTTATTTTCTGTTTATTGATTCTGTGCACAGAGTATAAAGATTGCTTTACCAAACTGCTAAACACGAACACTTTGCAGTTTATTGACTGTCCCCTGTCCATTGACAAGAGTTAGATTGAGCCTATTATATGTCTGGGGCTTCCAGTCAGTTTCATTACCATATTGTCAACACGTAGCACAGCACAGTCATTTAGTCAGGCTGCTGAGGGGAACGAACAGATGCAGGTTAGGATCCACCAGCAAACAATTCCCAGTGTCTCAGGGGACATGGGTTTAAGCTAGAAAGCAACAAGGAGATTGGCAGCCTGGTTACATTCTCCTGGCAAACACTCTTGGGATTGCTATTCGGGTTGGCGTATGGTGGCATTTCATTCTTATAAAGATAAAAACCATCTCTCGCACTCTGTCAGTTCCAATATTCTTTTCCACAGCTTCCAAAAACTGCCTCCTTCCGCTATCCCTTTATCAATATGGTTACCAAAACCTGTCTCTCCAGTACAATAACTCCCCCATTGTTAGATGTGTCTCAGCGGGTTGCACTCTTACCTCTTGAGTCACAAGATTGTGGGTTCAAATCCCCTTCCAAAAACTTGAGCACCGAATTCAGGCTGACATTGGCAGTGTAGTAGTGAGGGAGTGCTGCGCTGTTGGAAGGGCTGTCTTCCAGATGAGACATTAAACTGAGGCCCTGTCTGCTCTCTCAGTTGGATGTAAAAGCTCCCATGGAAATGCTGTTAAGAGTTCTCCCCATTGCCAATGTTTATCCTTCAATCAATATCACAAAAACAGACTAGCTGGTCATTATCACATTGCTGTTTGTGGGATCTTGCTGTGTGCAAACTGGCTGTGTTTCTACATTACAACAGTTTAAAAGATATTTCATTGACTGAAAAGTACTTTGTGATGTCCAGAGGTTATCAAAGGCCCTATAGAACTGCATGTCTTTTTTGATTGAAGTCCATCCCACTGGTATATTACACACAAAAGCAAAATAGTGCAGATGCTGGTAATCTGAAATAAAAGCAGAAAATGCTGGAAATACCCAGCAGTTTTTATAGTTCAAAAGGGAGGAACGTTGAGTTCAAAAATTTTCGATCACTATCTCTGCCCACATCTTGTTTTGCGTGGCATTTTTTGCTGGTTTGGTTTTTGTCCTGCTTTTTTCTTAATCCCTTTACTTTGCATTTGGAGGGCTGCTATCCAACCATTCACACCTCTTCCTTTGCTATTTGTACCATGAGACCTTTTGTCATTTAATCTCTCCTGCCCTCCATTTTATCACAGCCCTTCCCCTTTGTTCTTCTTCCATCCCCTCCCCCTTTTCACTCACTCCACCCCTGTTACATCACTAACTTTCCCCAGTTCTGATGAAAGGTCACAGACCTGAAACGTTAACTCTGTTTTTCTCTCCACAGATGCTGCTTGCTTTGCTGAATATTTCCAGCATTTTTACCTCTAGTACCTTAACTCTTCCATTATGTTTTACACGGATAAGTTCAATGTTTCTGCTTCTATTACCTTATGTGGAAGATTATTTCTAATGTTTAGCTCTCTTGAGTAAAGAAGTTTTTCCTGATATGTCATCAATCTATCTTTCACTAATCCTGTTGATGCACTTTGGTCCTGCTCTCTACTCCTTCTTTGCTGTGCCAAATGGGTTTGGATGAGATAAAACCAGATTATAAGATAGTTGTTGAGGATCCAGTTAGTCTTCCTGTGTCTCATTTGTAAAGATTAAGGTTCTCTATTCTTTCCGCGTCTCCTTTACACTTGGCCTCTGTTGTGTTGCCCTTGCCTTGTGCAAGTGTCTGCATTTTGTAGACTGAGACTCCATTGTCTGAAATTGGACACAGCTCAAAGTAACAGAATGAGAAGGGCCATCAAACCATTGACTGTGATCTCACAAGGACTATGTGCAGTCTCAAGACTTTGGTACAAACCTGGAAGACCTTGGGGTAACAATGTGCAGTCTACCACTTGGTTGCAAGATCCCACATTGAGTGGACATTACAAAAATGCACCAAGTTCTGTCCAAAATTCTTTTTCATTCATTTGTGTCACAAATGCAAGGTCCATCCCCAATTTCCCTTGCGAAGGGAATTTTCTTTCTCTCTATTTTTCTATTCTGCAAATGAAAGGTGCTACCTTGTGCTGGGCTACAATTTAACAGAGATCCCCTGAGCCTCCAAAACTTCATCTCCTCTTCCTTTTTCTTTCAGCTTGTCCCATTTTACTTGGTGCTAGTACAATGCTGGTTAATCTTTTCCTTCTCCTTTCCTTCTCCTCCTGTCACTCACCCATTCCTTTTCCAATCCCAATGTGTTCAAGTCTGTTGCCACTGCATCTTTCCATCTGATCTTTGGTCTTCCTCTTCTCCTTCTTCCTGGCAGTCCCATCTCCATCACTTGCCTTAGCATATTTCCTCTCTCACTCTCTCTCCGCAAGATATGACCATACCATTTCAATGTCTTCTCAGCTACTTTCTGCAATGCTCCCAAATCTCTGAAACCTGACCCACAAGGCTTTTCTTCATGTGTCACCTCAGACACTGAATATCTTCTGCACTTGTTCAAAGAAGACATGGCCTCAACTGGTGAATCTGATTCTGACCTCAAGTGGTGGGTGAACACTTGTACTTTCCAGTGGGGCCATTGACCAGTGAACTGGAGCGGAAAACCTGTCTGATTTTCTCTTTCCTTACCCATGGACATGAGCTAGTTGTAACACTCCTGAATGCTCCCTCAGTTGACGCAGATTGCAATGCAGGGTGGAAAATTCCTGGGCTAAATGGATCACCACCATGCCAGCAAGTGACATGATGTATCCAGTTACCACAACAGGGTGTTTACTGAATATTACTGCTACTGTAACACTGCCTCACAGGGTTTGAAAAGAAGATCATAATTTATATATTTTTTAAAAAGGTCACATTTCAATACTGTCCTCACGAGCTGCTGATCTGGTCAACACTTTAAAGCAGGTGCTCCTGCCCTGATCCTGGGGTCACCTCCTGCTCCTGTTGATCACCATTCTCAGTCCCTCCCCAGTGTTTAACATCATTCAGAACTTATCCCAGCTGAAACCACCACTGGAGTCCTGTATGACAGGTGTGTGTATGTGTGTGTGCATGTACTCATGCCCATGATTACATACAAGTCTGTGCACCCACATGTATGTGTGTGAGCATGTATGTGAGTGCAAGTATCCACGTGTGTGCCATATTTGTGTATATACATGTCCAGGCAGGTGTATGTATGTACACTGTTGCTTTAATTGGATATTACTACCATGCCTGATTCTGGCTCCCATAAGATTGCTACTTCCAAAGGTCATGTGTGCCCTGTACAGTCACACACCTTCCCCCAGCTAATGGTCTGAGGGAACTGACCATGGGAGACAGACTGAGCCCAGTTAAAAATACCTTGTGTCCACGCACACACATTCCAACAGTTGATTGGCTAGCAGCCAGCAACAGAAATCCCAGCTCATTTCATATCAACATAAGAACATAAGAACTAGGAGCAGGAGTCGGCCATTCAGCCCCACAGAAGTGCTCCACCAATCAACAAGATCATAGCTAATCTTCTACCTCAACTCTACCTTCCCATTCTATTCCTATATCCCTTAATTTCCTTAATGCCCAAAAATCTATCGACTTCAGTCTTAAATATACTCAACAATGGAGCATCCACAGCTCTCTAGGGTAGAGAATTCCAAAGATGCACAACCTGCTAAGTTAAGAAATATTTCCTCATCTCAGTCCTAAATGGCCGACCCCTTATCTTCAGACTGTGGCCCCGTGTACTATACTCTCCAGCCAGGCAGGAACATTTTCTCAGCGTCTACCCTGTCAGACCCTTTAAGAAGTTTATACATTTCAGTGAGATCACCTCTCACTCTTCCAAACTCCAAGGAATATAGGCCTAGACTACTCAATCTCTCCTCATAAAACAATCTCGTCATTCCAGGAGCCATTCTAGTGAATCTTAGTTGCACTCCCTCTAGGGCAAGTATGTCCTCTTTTAGGTAACTTGGGAATGATGAGACACACAGTTACTCTGCAACCTTTGCTTTGGCTGAGGGCAACTAATTCAGATTGAGAAACAATCCTGGTTGTAGCTGTGTCCACACTGAGAGCAGAATACACCTTGGGAACAGGAGGGTGCACTTACAAAGCACGCCACTGGGGGAGCACCTCACCAAAACCAGCTGCCTATATAGAGCAGGTGATAAATTATTTAAGACACTATTTGCATTGACTTCCTATTTAGCTGCTAAGGGTTAGAGAAGATTGCAGTAGAAAGGAGGAGCATGCCAGCAGTTTAAAGACGATCAACAGCTGTGCAGGTAAACTAGGCTCTTTAATATTCTGTCTTGCAGGAGTCAGTCTAACTTATATGATGTATGTGAGTAAGTCCTTTAATTTATTTAGCTTAGTGGGCAGCACTCTATCTGTATCAGGAAGGTCTTGGGTTCAAACCCCACTCCAGAGACACCAGTACATAATCCTAGACTAACATGATTGGAGCAGTGAGAATGCTGCACTGTCGGAGAGGCTGTAGTGAGGGAGTGCTGGACGGTTGGAGGGACAATACTGAGCGAGTACTGCACTGTCAGAGGGGTAATACTGAGGGAGTGCTGCACTATATGAGAGGCAATATTGAGAGATTGCTGCTGTCAGAGAAGCGATACTGATGGAGTGCTGCACAGTCAGAGGAGTCTTATTGTAGAATGCTGCACAGTTGGAAGGACAATACTGAGGGAGAACTGCACTATATGAGAGACAATACTGAGAGAGTGCTGCTGTCAGAGAGGTGATACTGAGGGTGTGCTGCACCGTTAGAGGGGCAGTATTGAGAGAGTGCTGCTGTCAGAGAGGTGATACTGAGGGTGTGCTGCACCGTTAGAGGGGTGGTATTGAGAGAGTGCTGCTGTCAGAGAGGTGATACTGAGGGTGTGCTGCACTGTCAGAGGGGCGATACTGAGAGGGTGCTGCACTGTCAGAGGGGCAGTATTGAGAGAGTGCTGAATAAATTCAAATCTCACTTCACCAGTTTGATAATTTGAATTCAGTTAAGCACAAATCTAGAGGTAAAAATGCTGGGATTAGTAACCATCATCATGAATCTGTCAGATTGCCATTTAATTTCTCCTACCCTCTATACCATCACAGACCTCTCCTTCTGCTCTTTCCTACTCTCACTCCCCCCTTTCCCTGTCTCTGTACTTGCCTAAAGCCTGGTACATCCCTCTAAAGCTTTCCAGTTGCGAGGAAAGACCATCAACCCAAAACATTAACTGTTTCTCTCTCCACAGATGCCACCTGACATGCTGAGCATTTGCAATATTTTTCTGTTTTTATTTCAGATTTTCAAGTATCCACAGCATTCTACTTTTATCTACTTCCAGTTCTAGTTCATTGCCTATTCATCCTCAGTGAAGCACTTGAGACGTTTGTCACATTGAAGGTGTTTTATACAAATGTAAGTGGCTGTTGTTAATCGATGGTGTTTGCAGCTGCAGTGAATGCTGTATAGCCTTCCCTCCATAACCTATCCTTGTCCCATTTCTCCCATTAGCCTGACTTCATACCCTTATCCAAACATTTTCCTGAAAAAAAATCCCCCAGATTTCAGCATCAGCCTATAAAAAGGTTACTGCTGCCTTAATGGGCCAATCGGTGTTTTATAAATCTAAGCCTTCTCACAAAGTTCTAAGGGTTGATAAATTTCATGTTAGGACAATGAATTAATGCTGAGAGGAAGCGTGAGATCTTTCTGCTCTGCAGCTGTATAAAGATTTCCAGCAGCTCTGTAAAGGGATTGAACTGCTCTGGCCTTGCAGAATGTGGTAATCGCTCGGTCCAAAATATTAAAGATGGTGGCAGGCCAGGTACAGACATGATGGGCTGAATGGCCTCCTTTTGTGTTATGGCAGGGCTTGCTGGCTGCTCCTCTTGAGAAGTAAAGCCATTTATCTTCCCTCTCTCTTCTTGCCAAGTGGCCAATTCTCACCTGGGTATAATGGTACAGGGAACAGCTATCCTCCGACCCTGCTATCAACTGCTCACTTGATGGTTTCCACCATGTAACTCAGGGCAGACCAGGGGATTAGAACTTGTGCCCTTCAGCTTCTGTAGCCAGGTTTCACAATGGGCAGTGGCTTCATCACATTGTCTATCCAGACGGACAGCATTGCCGTTTCATCACCCATGATTTCGTTGAATGGTGGAACGGGTTGAAGGGGTTAAATTGACTCCACCTTTTCCTCTCTTCCTATTGCAAAGATATTTGCTCCCCTCCTCGATTGATTTTTAACTGCACCCCTCCCCCAGCGCATTTCCTACTGTGGGAGGTAGTTGGGGTTAAAATCATCCCTCCAGTATGTTGTTGATCTGGGGCAGAATTTCCCATCCCCCGGCCAGGCACGCGCCCGACCCGAGCAGGAGTGAAATAGTCTGTGATGATGTTGGGCGAGTGTCCCAATGGCATCGCGCACTCTCGCCATCTTTCGGCCGGCGGGCAGGCGTGAGAGGCGGCAGAGTGCCCGCCGACAGTTAAGGGGACTATTAAGGCCCTGAAGCAAATAATTCATTTGTATTTTTCACTGTCTGTTCAACCGTTTGGTTGGCGGGCGGGGGAACAGGCCAGGCGGCCTTTGCATTTTTTACGAAACCTCATCCACGGGAGGGGATGAGGTTGCCAACGGTTGCTAAAGAAAAAAAAACTTTTTTTAACGTCAGTTTTTACACTGAGTCACACGTGGGGACATGTTTATATCATTTGTAAAATTTTACGGAGCTGCCTCAGGGGAGCTTTCATTCCTCGCTCCCCCGCGCACCTCAGCGCTCGCCCTCCTCCCACCCCCACCCCCACCCCGGCAGCGCTGAGCATTCCCGCGCGCCTCTCATACTGGCCTGGCCGTTAATCGGCCAGCTAGCCTGAAGTCGGGGTCGGGACCGTTCCTCGGCTGCTCCCCGGGCCTGCCCGGCCAGGGGAAAATCCTGCCCCTGAAGCTTTTAGTTCAAAATGTTTCGCTGTTCTTTTCCCTCCTCAGTTGCTGATTGGCCTGTTGCACGATTGAAGCTCACTCTAAATCCTTTCATATTTCACAATGATAAGGCGCAAAAAGAGGCTATTTGGCCCATCGTGCCTGTGTTGGCTCTTTGAAAGAGTGATCCAATTAGTTCCACTCCCTTGCTCTTTCCATAAAAATTCTTTCCTTGCAAATGTTTATCCAATTTCCTTCTGAAAGTTCCTATTGAATCACCGCCCTTTCAGGCAGTGGGTTCGAGATCACAACTCGCTGTGTGAAAAGCATTTGCCTCATCTTCCCTCTGGTTCTCTTGCCTATCAACGTAAATTGATGTCCTCTGGTTACCAACCCTCCTACCACTCTAGAAGTCTACCACTTCTGTTGAAGGGCCATGAGGACTCGAAACGTCAACTGTGCTCTTCTCCACCGATGCTGCCAGACCTCCTGAGTTTTTCCAGGTATTTCTGTTTTTGTTTTTGTTTTGGATTTCCAGCATCCGCAGTTCTTTGCTTTTACCACTCTAAACAGTTTCTCCTTAATTACTTTATCCAAATCCTTCATGCTTTTGAATACCTTCTCCTTGAATTTCCCAGTCAAGGCTGATCTGGCAAGGACAGGTAAACCACCATTGACCATCACGAGAGTGTTTAGTTATGGGCTGCAGTGGTGTGAATTCAATGGTTAATGTCAGATCGCAGTAGAACAGCAGGAGTATTCCACCATGATATATAGTGGGGCTGAACCACCACAGCACTCTCTCTCTCTCTCTCACACACTCAGGCTATGAGTAATGGCTCTCTTGCTGTCGTGTTAATTAGGGCATTACAGGCTTGGCTGCACCCTGAATGTAGTGATGCACTGTTTCTTTAAATGACTCGACAGTAAGAGACAGATTCTTTAAAGGATTGTGTGATGAGTCAGTGTGGTCAGGAAATTATGGGATAAATATAGGAGGGACAGATTGGTCCTATCATACCAAACGTAGATCGACTTCATTGGACGATTGAATGACTGAATTTATATAGGTGCGTGCTAGTTTGTGATTATTTTATGTAAATGATCAAATCATTACAGTATAGAAAAGGGCCATTCAGCCCATTAGGCCTGGGCTAGCTCTCTTTTATTGGAGCAATCTACTTTAATCCCATTCCTTGCCCTTTCGCTTTAACCGTGTTCTCCCTTATCCTTATCCAATGTTCTCCCTTATCCTTATCTCTTACATGATATCCAAGTCTCTGTCTCAATAGCCTCTAATGGTAACTCATACCCTGATCTAATTAATAACACTGGGTGAAAACATTTACTCTGTATTTTCCCTTGTGTTTCTGGTGGTAATCTTCAGTCTGTTCCTCCTCATTACTGTTTTACCAACCAGTGAAGACAATCTTCCTCTGTTATTGTCCAAAGTCTTTTGCAATTTTGTAACCCCCTCTTTTAACCTTCAACGCTCTATTGAAAAGGCGTCAACTCCTTTTGAGCCCTTTTATCATATTTGCACCCTCAGACAGCTGCTATTGCACTCATAAATCTTCATTCTGTCCTCTGACTTCCTATCTTACAATAGGAAAGCTCAGAGCTGCATACGATAATCCAACTTTTCTTTTTTATTCATTTACGGGATGTGGCCGTCGCTGGCTGGGCCAGTATTTATTGCCCATCCCTAATTGCCCTTGAGAAGGTGGTGATCAGCCGCCATCTTGAACCGCTGTAGTCCATGTTGTGTAGGTACATCCACAGTGCTGTTAGGGAGGGAGTTCGAGGATTTTGACCCAGTGAAGGAATGGCGATACAGTTCCAAGTTGGGATGGTGAGTGACTTGGAGGGGAACTTCCGAGTGGTGGTGTTCCCATCTATCTGCTGCCCTTGTCCTTCTAGGTGGTAGACATAGAGGGTTACAAGGTCCTGCTGAAGGAGGCTTGGCAAGTTGCTGCAGTGCATCTTGTAGATGGTACGCTGATGGTGGGAGTGAATGTTTAAGATGTGGATGGGGTGCTGATCAAGCATGCTACTTTGTGCTAACCTAACCTTGGCCTAACCAATTTCTTGCAGGAATTCAGCCTTGCTTTTATAGTCACTGTCCTATTTATAAAACAGGATCATTTTTGTTTTCATTAAAGTAGTTTTTTTTATTGCCTTTAAAGAGCTGCATAGCTGCAAATCTCGATTTCACTGTGCTCCCTCTACCTGTTCTTTTGCAAAAATATATTGCTTCACATTTCTTATTATTGAACCATATCCACCACCTACTTGCCCACTTCTCTAACCTGTCTATGTCCTCCAACATTCTTCTTCCTTACTTTGTTATCATTAGAGCACTGTCATATATCTTTGAGAAAGCCAGCAAAAGGTACAGACCTATGGTGCAGTTCTGCAAAGTATTAATTCTTTATTGATCTTCTATTGCTCTGAGCTGGGGGAAGAGCTTAATATTTTGACTTGCAAAATTGTCTTGTTAAATTATTAATCTATTAGCTGTAATGCTTTGGTTAAATATTACTGGGATGCCTGTGGACCGCATCTCACTGTTGTACCTCTCTCAGAACTGTATCGGTTCCCTCTGGCCAACTGGGATCAAGGATGGAATCCATTTTCTTCCGCTAATCTTAAATTGGACTTCAACAAGGCTCTATAGGGGAGGCACTTGGGTTTAGTTCTTTTCTGTAAGTCACAGAATGCTGTCTTCTACCTTATTTACACCACACATCCCAATGTTACCCCCAAACAGACAGAAGGCACTAGCGGAGACATGTGAAGTTTCACTGCTGCTGTTGTGTGCCAACTTCTACATTGAGGCGTAGCTATAGAAACTTCTGTGTTTATGGCACAAACATTGGAGATCTGACTTGCTTTGCTGGCAGCTCCCTGCATTGTTGCTGCAGTGACAATCATGTAATAATAATGTCGAGGATAACAAGGTGATTGGAAAAAGAACCAGGAGCGATGTGAGGGGCAACTTATTTACATAATTAATGGTTAGGATTTGGAATGCACTGCCTGATATGGTGGTGAGCATAGATTCAATAGCGGCCTTTAAAAGAGGATTGGATAAATACCTAAAGGAGAAATAATTACAGGGATTTAGGGATAAGCGGGGGAGTGGGACCAGGGAGTTCTCGTTGAAAAGCCAATGCAGACTCGATGAACTGAATGGCTTCCTCCGATGTGGTACTATTCTAAGAGTATATGATTCTACTTGCATCAACTGGCGTTCCCCTCAATCTTCTCATGTTGCACCAGTGATTCATGAGCCTGATGTGGGAACTCTAGATCCTCTCTCACTCTCCAGCACAGTACCATGGAGTGCCATTATTATGTGGAGGGCTCCCAATCTGGCCACCCCCTACCCTAAATTGCAGAGGGTACTCTCTGGAAAGTAAATTCAGTCAAATTCACTGAGTCTATAAGCAAAGAAAGGGGTTTACTGTCGAGTAGGGAGGCCATTCTGCACCTTGAGCCTGTGCTGCCATTCAATCAGACCAAGGCTGATCTGTACCTCAGCTCCATTTAGCCAACTTTGTCCCATCTCCTTTTATACCCTTACGAAACAAAACTCCGTTAACCTCAGGCTTGGGAATTTCGATTTCCCCGGCATTCCACAGCCCTTGAGGAAAGAGTTCCGGGCACCCACTACCCTTTTTGTGAAAAATTAGACGCCATTGGACCCCTGAATTTGGCAAGTGACAAATGGGAATAAACTTTCTTCTGAACTCCGTAGCAGCTACTGCCTGGTCAGAGAGTAAACCCTCTGTACCAATTCCAGGTCAAAATATCCTGGTGCAGTTTTATGCACATAATCTAGGTCAGGAGTGTCCAAGTTTTCTCTTTTGTTGTTTCATTGACCTACTTCAGTATATACCTTGCAACTTCAGGTGTTGTATATTAAATTTAAATGTGTGTCCCCATTAATCTGCATATTCCTCAATGTACCGATACTGAAATCAGATGCTAAAGATTCAGCCATGGATCTGCTGAGATTGCACCATAGGATCCCTGATAGTCTGAAGACAATAAGCAATCAATAACTGGGTCTAGCGGGTTATGTTACTAGACTAATATTGTAGAGACTGAGAGTTCGAATCCTATCATGTCAATTTGATTACTATTTTAAAAATAAATATAAAAATCTGAAATATAAAAGGCCAATACTAGTAAAACCCAACTTGTTCATAAATTGTCACCGTCCTTACCCGGCCTGGGTCTATATGTGACTCCAGCCCCACAGCAATATGGTTGATTCTCAATTGCCCTCTGAACTGGCTGCTCAGTTGATTCAAAATAAAAATCACACCACCTTCTGGCCACCTTCTCCTATATTCCTAACATCCTAACATTGTGGCTATTTTTCGTGACAGCAGTTGACTTAGTTTTGTCAACAGATAAGCTTCCAGTTTTGTCTCTTGTTCCTCCCAGTTATTCCCTCCATTTTAGAATTATTATCATCTCATTCAAAATATAAGACTCTGATAGGGCTGAAAGACTGAGAGATGGTCTCCCCTGCCTGGAGAGTCTAGAATGAGGGATCATAGTTTCAGAATAAGGGGTTAAGGCTAAGGTGAGGAGAAATTACAGGGGAAACTTACCAGCGTATTTGCAGGCGGTGGGGAAGCTGGGGTGGTGGATGAGAAGGGGGCACGTAAAATAGGATGGGTGGCTAGCCAACTGCCTTCCCGCCCACCCCCCGAGATGTCCCCTATAATACGGTGGGCAGATATGGCATCAGCCAGTCTCCCTGCCATTAGGCCTATTGAAGCCCTTAACTGGCCACAATAATACATGCATCTGTGAGGAAACCAGAACAAGAGAGGCAAGCTCACCACCTCACCAGCTTAGGTGAGAAGGGTTGTGGGGGTTAAGAGAGAATGTGTAGGGTTATGGGGAGAAAGCACCGGTGTAGCACTAAGGGAATTCCTCATTCGGAGAGCCGATGCAGATACGATGGGCTGAATAGGCTCCTTCTGCGCTGTAACAATCCTATCATTCTTCTGTTACCTCCTCTGAAGGTTTCCCTACGCCCATTGGGGCAACCCTCCTCCAATCTGATTGGTCGGCAGCTCTCGAGCACATGACTTCTTTTTTCTGAGGGGTGTCAGTCCCACAATTACCTTGGTAAGGCTGCCCCAGCGTATTATTGCTGCAGGGAGGCCTTTTTTTAGAGTCGGTCAGTGTGCATCGGCTTCCCTGTAAAATTCAGCCCTACTTCATTCAGATGCTTGTGGATCTATGGAAGACTCTATCCCAAGGAGCCGTGGATGCTCAGTGGTTGATTTTATTTAAGACTGAGATCGATAGATTTTTGGACTCTAAGGAAATAGCGGAGCAGGTTTGAGGGGTTTAACCCTGTTCCTATTTCTTATGTTCTTTTGTGTTAAAAAAATTGCCAAGCAGCACACATGATGGTCTATCAGGTAACGGACAGTTGCAGGTTCAACTTACGGTCTTTGCTAAGTTACCTAGACAGCAATGGCACTACAGTTAGTCTCACTGTCACTAAACAAGAACGAAGCAAAGATTTGGTCAGAATTCTGTCTCCTGATGTTGGTTAGTGTATTGGATGTTGGATAGAGACTGTCCAGCTTGTTTTTGAAGAGTGCTCTGGTTCCTTGGTCCTAACTCGCACCAAGCTTCATTTACCCATCACCCCTGTGCTCGCCAGTCTACATTGTCTCCCCATCTGCCAAGGTCTTAATTTTAAATTTCTCATTCTAACCTCTCCATGGCCTCGCCTCTCCCCACCTCTCCAGCCCTACAACCCCCCAAAGACCTCCAATTCTGGCGTCTTGCACATCCACAATTTTAATTACTCCATCATTGGAAGCCGTGCCTTCAGCTGCCACGACCCCAAGCTCTGGAATTCCCTCCCTAATCCTGCCTGTCTCTCTACCCCTCTTTCCTCCCTTTAGACTCACCTTAAAACCTACCTCTGAGGGAGCTCATGGACACCTGTCCCAGCTGTTCTGATGAAAGATCATCAACCTGAAACGTTGAATCTGATTCTCTCTCTCTCTCTCTCTCTCTGTCCAACCTGCTAATTAGTTCCAGCATTTTCTGTTTTTAATGTCAATATCTCCTTATGCGGTTCAGTGTCAAATTTTGTTTGAGGACGCTCCTGTGATGTGTATCAGGATGTTTTACAATGTTAGAGGCGCTATATAAATGCAAGTTGTTGTAATAGTTCTTGATAGCTTCCCAAATTCACTATCTAGACCTACACTTGAAGAATGTACGTGTGGCAGAGGACCTAGAGGGGCATAATAGTCTTTGGAAAAGCCTTCCCAAGTGCACATCTCTTGCGCAGCTGAGGAAGATTGCATCGACCCCTCGATTCTATCAACTTGGGATAGATCAACAGCAATACTGCGGACTTCAAAATAAAATACACACTTTCGTACATAAACGGTGAGTGAGATTATAAATAAACGGAGAGTGAGATTATAAATAAACGGAGAGTGAGATTATAAATAAATCCAGGGCAAGGTCAAAGATTCTTTTTTATTGGCTCTTTTGTTGCTTTGCCTGGTGCAGAACAAAGCTTACAGAAGCATCTGGTGTTCAGCAGGGAGGCTGTGTCTAAGGCTCTGTGTTAAACAGCAGTCTCATGTTTAAAGCAACTGCCCCATTGCGCTCCTCTTTATCAGTGTTAAATTCTGTCCCTGGGCTAGAGGGAAGCCCTGCAGACAAACCATGTGCCACCATAGCGCAGCGACGATGGGCGAGGGGGGAGGCGAGGGGGTCACACGACTGCCTCTGGCTCTTGGTCGTGCTCCCAGCGCTGAGCCTGAGCACATGCCCAAGATTTCATCCCCTGTCTTTTGCTGTCTCTTGGGTGTTTTTTAAAATTCATTCACGGGATGTGGGTGTCGCTGGCTGGGCCAGCATTTGCTACCGATTCCTAATTGCCCTTGAGAAGGTGGTGGTGTGCCGCTCTCTTGAACCGCTGCAGTCCATGTGGTGTAGGTACACCCACAGTGCTGTTAGGGAGGGAGTTCCAGGATTTTAACCCAGCGACAGTGAAGGAACGGCCGATATATTTCCAATTCAGGATGAAGGGGAGCTTCCAGGTGGTGGTGTCCATGTATCTGCTGCCCTTGTCCTTCTAGATGGAAGTGGCTGTGGGTTTGGAAGGTGCTGTCTAAGGAGGATAGGGTGAGTTACTGGAGTGCATCTTGTAGATGGTACACACCACTGCTACTGTGCGTCAGCGGTGAAGGGAGTGAATGTTTGTGGATGTGGTGCCAATCAAGCGGATTGCTTTGTCCTGGACGGTGTCGAGCTTCTTGAGTGTTGTTGGAGCTGCACTCATCCAGGCAAGTGGAGAGTATTCCATCACACTCCTGACTTGTGCCTTGTAGCTGGTGGACAGGCTTTGGGGAGTCAGGAGGTGAGTTACTCGCTACAGGATTCCTAGCCTCTGTCCTGCTCTTGTGGCCACAGTATTTATATGGCCAGTCCAGTTCAGTTTCTGGTCAATGGAAACCCTCAAGATGTTAATATTGGTGAATTAGTGAAGTTTATGCCATTGAATGTCAAGTGGCAATGGTTAGATTCTCTCTTGTTGGAGATGGTCATTGCCTCACACTTGCGCGTGGTATGAATGTTACTTGTTTCTTGTCAGCTCAAACCTGGATATTGTCCAGGTCTTGCTGCATTTGGACATGGACTGTTTCAGTATCTGAGGAGTTACGAATGGTGCTGAACATTGTGCAATCATCAGTGAACATCCCCACATCTGACCTTATGATGGAAGGAAGGTTATTGATGAAGCAGCTGAAGATGTTGGGCCGAGGACACTACCCTGAGGAACTCCTGCAGTGATATCCTGGAGCTGAGATGACTGACCTCCAACAACCACAACCATCTTCCTTTGTGCTAGGTACCAACAGAGAGTTTTCCCCCGATTCCCATTGACTCCAGTTTTGCTAGGGCTCCTTGATGCCACACTCCGTCAAATGCTGCCTTGATGTCAAGGGCAGTCACTCTCGCCTCACCTCGGGAGTTCAGCTCTTTTGTCCATGTTTGAACCAAGGCTGTAATGAGGGCAGGAGCTGAGTGGCCCTGGCGGAATCCAAACTGGGCATCAGTGAGCAGGTTATTGTTAAGCAAGTGCTGCTTGATAGCACTGTTGATGACCCCTTCCACGACTTTACTGATGACGGAGAGTAGACTGATGGGGCGGTAATTGGCCGGGTTGGATTTGTTCTGCTTTTGAGAACAAAACACACCCGGGCAATTTTCCACATTGCCAGGTAGATGCCATTGTTGGAGCTGTACTGGAACAGCTTGGCTAGGGGCACGGCAAGTTCTGGAGAACATGTCTTCAGTTCTATTGCCGGAATATTGTCAGGGCCCATAGCCTTTGCAGTATCCAGTGCCTTCAGCCATTTCTTGATATTATGTGGAGTGAATTCAATTGGCTGAAGACTGGCATCCGTGACGCTGGGAACCTCCGGAGAAGGCTAAGATGGATCATCCATTTGGCACTTCTGGCTGAAGATTGTTGCAAATGCTTCAGCCTTATCTTTTGCACTGATGTGCTGGGCTCCCCCATTATTGAGGATGGGGATATTTGTGGCACCTCCTCCTCCAGTGAGTTGTTTATTTGTCCACTACCATTTACGACTGGATGTGGCAGGATTGCAGAGCTTAGATCTGATCCGTTGGTTGTGGAATTGCTTAGATCTGTCTATCACTTGCCTCTTATGCTGTTTGGCACGCAAATAGTCCTGTGTTGTAGCTTCACCAGGTTGACACCTCATTTTTAGGTATGCCTGGTGCTGCTCCTGGCATGCCCTCCTGCACTCCTCATTGAACCAGGGTCGAACCCCTGGCTTGGCGGTAATGGTGGAGTGGGGGATATGCTGGACCATGAGGTCACATGTTGTGGTTGGTTGTGCTGATGGCAGGCAGGTTGATGAGGGTGAGGTCAAGTCTGCTCACATGTCTGGGCCGGGGACACGAACCCACAACCACTGACTCAGGGGTGAGCACACGACCCACTGAGCCACAGCTGACATTTAAACAAAATAAGCAGACTCATATACGTTCCCCTGAGTTACAGGCACGGGATTGGAAAATGATGAGCAGAATCAAAATTGGAGGGTGATGACCGTTACATATCTCCTGACATTTTAATCCAGAGCTGCCCGAAATGTAGGTCACTTTTGCAACTGGACGCTGAATCCGGGTGCCAAAATGGAGTGACATTAGCCCAAGTACAGGAATACATCGAAAAATAAATATGGAGCCCTGCAGAATAAAGTCTAATAATCCAGCCAGATGGACTAAGTAAATTAAGACAGTGCATTCCACACATGGGCCTGATTACAAAGATGTTAAGGATGGATTTTACTCATTAAAAAAAATCCCTCAAATGTATTTTTTTGATTTGATTTTTGAAAGTGTTTCAGGGTTTGAAGTCTCACGCTGTGAGTTTCTGTGTTGCAGTCTAAGGCAGGATTTTAAACCTCTCATTATCTCAATCTGTCATTGCAACCCTCTCATTATATCAGCCTCGCTCTGAACTCAGGCTGCATGAGAAAGAGAGAGAGGAACTGGATGTCAGTGATGGAGTGCTCCTCCAGTGGTTGAGCGGGCCAACCCACCATGGGGTCAGATACTGAGCCCGCAAAGGAACTATCTCCCCAGTCCTAGGTGAGCTAGCCAATCTCCCTAAAGGTAGAGGAGCAAGGAGGGAGTAAGTGACAGGCTGGGGGAAGGGGACAGGGGGAGCAATTGGAATCAGGGGGAAAGATGCAGGATAAAGGGATGAGGGAGCAAATCAAAGTAACAAGACAAAGGGGCTTGGAAAGGGCATTGGAGTGGGGTGCTACATTTCAGATCGCCAGGCAGTGAAGTATAGAACTGGATCCTAGTCTTTATAAAGATATGATTTACAGAGGCAAACATTACATGTCAAGATACAACAATCACAGTCTCAGTCTGCTCCTATACAAAGGAGCTCAGGTGAATCCTGAGTTAATGCCCACCACCTAAATACAATTAATCGCCCAATGAATATATAATTAGCATAGGGCTATTTCAAAGAGCCAGCATAGACACGGTGGACTGAATGGCCTCCTTCTTACTGTTGCCAACTCTCCAGGAGTTGAGGAATTAAAAATTAATCTCCAGGACACATCGCTTAGGATAAAAACTATTGGGGCATTAAAAAGAAAACAAATGTTTTTTTCTCGTTTTCTCTGTAACAAATGAAATGAAAATCAAAAATATTAGAGATTGGGGAAGAAGCCAAGATTAAACCAACTGAGTCTCAAAGAGTTTGTTCCCTTTCTCAATTAGCTGCGAGGAGGCAGTATGCATGGAGGATGGACCAATGGTGGGGCGATGTGGTTTGAGGCAGGGAATAATGTGATGAAACCTCCAGGAATTAGCCCAATCAGAAATGGTAATTCCAGTTTGGAGAGGTGACATGAACAAATGCCAAGAGATGCAGGCAATGGTGTTGATTTTGATGATCATTAAAGCAACAGACACACAGGAGAAGTCTCTCTGTTGGGGACCGGTTGATCCTGTGCATTTCGGATCTCCCCTGGATGTGCTGCCATTTATTCTGTCTCCCTGCAGTGAAAATAAGGCCTTTGTGCAGTGAATCATAACACAGCCAATATCTCCGTCTCGGCTCCAGACTCAGTTCATTTACTGTTTCCGAGGAATTACTCTGGCCTAACCAAGCTTTGGCATCCTAATCCATCAACATCAATTGAAGCCTCGCTTCGGAATGGGCCATAATCTGCCACATACACGTTATCAGGTGTCATGAACTTCACCCTTTGAAATGAAGTGGAAGAGGTATGTTCTCTCTCCTCGCTCCACGCTATGGTTTGAAGTTCAGCCGCAGTTAGGCGGTAGAAATTCTGTCATGCCCAATTTTGGACATGTGCTGGGAGGGGTCTCGCATTAAAATAGCACAAATTAGCTTAGAACCCAGTTCCCACCAGCCAGCGCTTTCACTCAGACAGCAGGTGCGCTGACCAGGAATAAGGCAGTACCTTAGCAACAAATGCAAATCAGAGTTAAATGGTGTATTTTAGAACTCAATGCAAAGTTAACTGTCCATCTTCAGAAGCCCCATCCTGTGGTCTGGGCAAGGGCAGGTCATTGTGACTTAAAGCCCTTCCAGAGAAGCAGCCTAGGATTGACGTGCTGAATCGCGTGTGTGTGTGTGTGAGATTGAGGTTGTAATTGCAGCTAGCAGTTCAGGTTTATAACATAATGAGATTTGTGGATTAAAGTAATGATGTAATCAGTTTATCCTGTACACTTGGATTAACACGTGCTCGGGTACTGATTCAGCAATCGTTCACTCAGCACACATTGTGTACCTTGTCAGATAATCAACCAGCTAATGCAAACCCTCATTGCTAATAAGTACAGGTCTTTCACAGCCACTGTGTCAGACACACCAAGGGTTACTGAACCACTTGAAAACAACTCCACAATTATCCAGGGGAACTCATAGAATCACAGAATGGTTACAGCGCAGAAGGAGGCCATTTAGACCATTGTGTCCATGCTGGCTTTCTGCAAGAACCACTTGGCTAGTTCCACTCCCCCCGCCTTTTCCCTGTAGCCCTGCAATTTTTTCCTCTTCAGGCAATTATCTAACTTCCTTTTGAAAGCTATGATCAAGTCTGCCACCATCACACTCTCCCCGGCTCTTCTTCCAAACAGTGGCCTTGGGATCTTTTCTGTCCACCCAAGAGGGTAGATAAGGCCTTGGTTTAACGTCTCATGTGAAAGATGGCACCTCCGACAGTGCAGCGCTCCCTCAGTACTGCACTGGGAGTGTCAGCCCAGTTTATGAGCTATAGCTTCTAGAGTGGGTGCTTGAACCCATGACCTACTGACTCCCAGGCAAGCATGCTACCCACTGAGTCACTGCTGACACACGTCTGTCTGCTCAGTTCCAAGTTAAAAAGTCCCATGGCACTATTTTGAAGAAGAACAGGGAAGTCCTCCTTATGTGCCCTGGGCCAATATTTATTCCTCAATCAACATCACTAAAACAGATTCTCTGGTCATTATCACAGTGCTGTTTGTGGGAGCTTGCTGTGCACAAATTGGCTGCCGTGTTTCCTACGTTACGACAGCGGCTACACTACAATCAGAAATGCAAGTCTCTTCTTCCTTTACTTATTTAAATTAACCCTTTCTCTTCCATTCTCCTTACATTCTCAGTCATGTACACACGGACTAAAATGAACAAACTATTCCATGACTGCTCCAAACTTACTACAAAATGAACAATAAAATGCAATGTTTCAAATTCAGAATTTCACTTGTCCGACTGACACGCAAACACAGAGGGAGAATCGGGAGACAGGATGAATGTTTTCCAATCTGCTGTGCTCCTAGTCCTTGAGATATAATTAACCTGAGCTACCAGAACCCAAAGGGTTAATGATATCCAATTGATACGTTGGAGAATGCAAGACCTTGTTTTCAGTGACAGATCTCAGAGATGCAAGCTTCAATCTCCAGAGCTTTCATTTTTAACCAAAGGCAGTAAAAATTAATTCTGTCTCTCACAAATGCTTAAAGATATTTCTATATTGATTGTGTCAGCCCTTGTTTCAATATCAGCCATTTAATCTCATGGGAAGTGTCCTAAGGGGATAGTTAATGCATTGGAGCTGGGATCAGATAGATCACCAGCCTCAAAGCCACCAATCTCCCAACTCATCTCCGAATTCTTCATGGCTTCAATGGAGACTGGGCCAGACGCGTTGTTTAGATAATGTAAAATTAATCTACCCAAAGGGGGAGAAAGCAGCTCATTTCACTCATTTCCTCACTTAAAGGCACAATGTGGGACTGGAATTTTCTCACAAAAGTGAAGTGCCTGCAAAATACCTCCAGATGGTGACTGCATTTCACCTCCTCGCTGCCCTGCCCTGCTCCAGGAAGGATATTTTGGCCTGGGACAGGGTGTAACACAACTTCACCAAAATGATACTGGGGCGTAAGTTCCGAGGGCAGGTTGCATAAACATGGCATGTATTCCCTGGAGTTCAGAAGACTGCAGGGTGGTCAAATCAAGAAATTTAAAATGGTGAACGGATTCGAGAGGATAGATACCGAGAAACTATTACCTCCTGTGGGAAAATGAAGAACGAGCGTGTGCAGAGTTAGATCGAGACTGTTTTGGAGTGAAGAACTTTTTCACTCAAAGGGTAGTGGAAATGTGGAACTTTCTCCCGCCAAAGGCTGTTGGTGGAGGGCATTTTTGGTATTTTTGAGACTGAGATCAATAGATTTTTATTGGGTTATGGCTTTGAGGTGGGTAAATGGAGCCTTACAGATCAGCCGTAGTCTAACAGAGTGTTAGAGTAGTCTAGAGGGGCTGAATGGCCTGCTCCTGTTGTAAAGGTACTTATAGATGGCAGGTTTGTATACAGGAGACACAGACCCTGTGAACATGAATATCATTGGAAGGACATTCCCTAATGGAGCACCCGAACAATCTCAGCCGTCTCCTCTAGACAGAGTGGTACGGCCAGAGGAATACCCAGAGCTGGGCAGATGGATAGTCACTGAGCGTAGTGCAGTTTTAAATAAAGATTCCAACACGTTTCAATTTTTTTCTTTCGTTTTCGCAACAAGACTAAAATAAGAAGAGAAAATTGGTTGCTAAGTGACGCAGCAGTGTGCCTTTTACAACAAGGACTCAACCAAAAGAAACAGGCACTCCCCGTGCACCCCCCCACCCCCCCCCCCCCCCCCAACACCCAGTAATGCCTGTTTTATTAGTGCTCGTCCTATATGGAGCACTGATCTGGTTGGCTGATTGTATTTTGTGAAGGACGTCTAATTTAAATAAATTTGCAAGCTATGTGAGTCCTACATGCAGCCTGCTCCAAGCATGCATGGCACATGCCTGCTGCATTATGGTGTGTCAGGCACATTGGACAGTGAGTACACCTCACATTTCTAGGCCTATGATAATTTGGCAATCTGTCGCTCTGCTGGTAAATGCCATCTTTCCGTGCACCCATTCATAAAATTGGCCCTGCCACAGTGGGTAGCACTCTTCCCAATCAGTCATGAGGTTACTGGTTTAAGTCCCAATCTAGAGACTTGAGCACCACAAAATCCAGGCTGATACTCCCAGTGCAGTACTGAGGAAATGCTGCACTGTCGAAGGAGCTGTCTTTTTGGATGAGATGTTAAACCAAAAAAGTCCTGATGCAAATGGTCTAATGGCACTATTTCAAAGAATAGCACTGGGGTCTCCCAGTGCCCTGGCCAATATTTATCCCTTAATCAATATCACAAATACAGATGATTTGGTCGTTGTCACATTGCTGTTTGTGGGAGCTTGCTGTGCATAAATTGGCTGCCATGTTCCCTGCATTACAACAGTCATTACACTTCAAAGGTACATCATTGGCTGTAATGCACTCTGGGGCATCTGAAGTCACAACATCACATTTCAGTGATGTTGATTGAGGGATAAATATTGGTCAATGACACCAGGGAGAACTCCCCCTGCTCTTCTGTAACCTAATGGACATGCCCAGTAGTAGTGCCTCAGTTACACTGAGAGCCCACCTGAAAGGGCAGATGGAGCCTGGGTTTAATGACCCCCCACCAACTGAGAGAGAAGAGATATTTTTTATTCATTGATGGGATGTGGGCGTCGCTGGCTGGGCCAGCATTTATTGCCCATCCCTAATTGCCCTTGAGAAGCTGGTAGTGAGCCGCCTTCTTGAACTGCTGCAGTCCATTGAGAATAAGAAAGTAAGATTGACCAAGGGAGCGACGGAAGGTGGAGGGAGAAAGATTAAAAGATTGAATGGGGGAGATTGTAAGATGAGGGAAAGAGAAAAAGGAAAGATAAAGATAAAGATGACAGTAAAAGAAAAATATAGAGTAATAGAAAGTGATAGAAAGAGAGAGAGGCAGAAGATCAGACAATTTTAGAGCTAATCTAATTGCATTATCCTTAAGGGATATAAATGTCATTGATCAGATTTATGGGTTGATAAAGTGCGGCCTTTAGCTTAGAAAGCAATCTCTTGATGAACTGATCACTGTGTTCAGAGGGGAGTGTCAGAGCCAGTGATCCCATCGGTAAATTTCATTACATCCTCCATCCCTGCTGCCAAGCCCATAACAATGGAAATATCCTGGCAGATTCCCCATCTACAACCCAATCGATTGCCTGAGATCAGCACTCGCATGCTGCCTGGGTGATGTCATTGGCTGCAGTGGAGTAACACAATCCTCACCTCCACTAACAGTTGCCAACTCTGCTTGGACGTGTTCCTGGAAATTTCATCGCATCACACCCTATTCCCAACTGCCCGCCCCTACAATCCCACCATTGGTCACAGGACATGTCCATCCTTGTGGCGCCCTGCCTTCCCACAGCCAATAGGAAAACGAAACAGACTTTTTACCTGATTGGATGATTGACTGTCAGTCAAATAGGCACCACCCCCCACACCACCACCCGCCCACTCCCCCCAGCCTCCCTGTCTGGCCATCCCATCCATCTCACCCCCAGTGTGGGGCAGGGCCATTGGAGACTGTTGGACATCATGTATTGAAATCCCCAGGAATACGTCTAACAGCCTCCAATGGCCCTGCCCCACACTGGGGGTGAGATGGATGGGATGACAACATCAGCAGCTGGTTCATCACTCACTGGCCCATGGCAGAATCAGGCCGCAGGGATGGTGAAGGGAACCAGGTGCTGGCTGGTGAAAAATGAGACAGCTTTTTGCCAGCTCCTCACCCAAGGTAGGGACAGGAGTTACATCCCTGGTCACTAGCTGGTTATATCCCAGGTTACTCACTGGTTAATTTCCTAATCAGTTGTTGATTAAATCCCTCATCAATCGCCCATTAATCCTTCACCACTCATTGGGTTAAATCCCTCGTCACTCAACGATTAAAATGTCTGTGAAAATAACAGACAATGGAATCACAGGAAAATATGTGAGTGCATCGCTTTTCAGTAACGCACTGTGCAAGTTCAAGGCACCAGTGAGCAGCATCTCTTCCTGCTGTTCGTGCCAGTCAGCCAATAACCGGGGCAAGGCAGGATGGGGGTGGGGGGGTGGGGGGAGGGCAGGGGAGCATGCCAGAGCTCGGAGCTCCTGGGAAGTTGCTGTCGGAGAGAATTCCTCGGCTGAAATTCCATCCCTGTGCCTTGTGCCAGCCAGCCTGTGGTCAACTCTTTGGAACCAGAGCCGAGTTCCACAGACATAAGCTCCTTAATGAGAAGGACAGCTTTGAGTTTGTTTAGTGCGGTTTGCGGGCAGGGCAGTCTTGTTGGTCGTGTTATCCGACACTTTCCTTTAATAAACCGATCGATCCTCGAATCTGTGCATGCGGAGGCGGCCGAGGGTTTATCGCCTTGAGCGAGGGGGTTTGGGAGTCTGGCTGCCAGCCTGATGATGATAGACGTTGTGCTCAGTGGGACAGTGTGAGCTTAAAGTCAGCCTAGAAAGGGCCCTTTACAGAGCCTGTCACTCCAACCATACCCAAGAACAAAAGAGCTTACATTTAGATAGCACCTGTAGCTAGGAACGGAATCAAACGAAATTTGACGCCCAGCCACATGAGGAGACATTAGGACAGATAGACAGAAGCTTAATCAAAGAGGTAGATTTAAAAGAGCGTATTAAAAGGGACAGAGAGATGGAGAGGTTCAGCGAGCGAATTTCAGAGTTTAGGGCCCAGGAAGCTGAAGACACGGCCGCCAAAGACGGAGTGATGAAAATTGGGAATGTGCAAGAGGCCAAAATTGCAGGAGGGGGGAGAATTTGGAGGTACGATGGGCTGGAGTAGGTTATAGATAAAGGATATTTGCATATAATGAAGAACTTGCATACGAATTAGGAGCAGGAGTTGGCCACTCAGCCCCCTGTGCCTGCTTCGCCATTCAATAAGATCGTGGCTGATCTGATTATAACCTCAATTCCACATTTTTGTCTATGCCTGATAACCTTTCACCCCCCCCCTTGCTTATCAAGAATCTATCTAGTTCTGTCTTAAAAATATTCAAAGACTCTGCTTCCACCACCTTTTTTGGGAACAGAGTTGCAAAGGCTCACGACCCTCAGAGAAAAATTTCTCACCTCCATCTTAAATGGTCAGCCCCTTATTTTTTAACAGTGACCCCCTAGTTCTAGATTCTCCCACAAGAGGAAACATCCTCTCCACATCATCCCTGTCAAGACCCGTCAGGATCTTATATGTTTCAATCAAGTCGCCTCTTACTCTTCTGATACAAGCCTAGTCTGTCCAATCTTACTTCATAAGGCGACTTGCCTGTTCCAGGTATTAGCCTAGTAAACTTTCTTTGAACTGCTTCCAACGCATTTACATCTTTCCATTAATAAGGAGACCAATACTGTACACAGTACTCCAGATGTGGTCTCACCAATGTTCTGTTCAACTGAAGCATAACCTTCCTACTTTTGTGTTCAATTCCCCTTGCAACAAAATATAACATTCTATTGACTTTCCTAATTACTTGCCGTACCTGCACACTAGCCTTTTGCAATTGATGCACAAGGACACCCAGATCCCTCTGCATCTCGGAGCTCTGCAATCTCTCGCCATTTTGATAACATGCTTCTTTTTGAGCTTTCCTACAAAAAGGGACAATTTCACATTTTCCATCTGGCACATTCCATTTGCCAGATCTTTGCCCATTCACTTAACCTATCTATATACCACTGCAGCCTCTTTATGCCCTGTTCACAACTTACTTTCCTATTTGTATTTATAGAGCACCTTTCATGACCTCAGGATGTCCCAAAGTGCATAACAGCCAATACAATACTTTTAAAATGCAGTCACTTTCATCATTTAGGAAACACAGCAGCAAATTTGTGCACAGGAGGTTCCCACAAACAGCAATGAGAAAATGACCGAATAATCTGTTTTTAGAAATGTCAGTCAAGGGATAAATATTCTTCCAAAATTGGCTGTGGGATCTTTTACATCTCACTGAGATGGCAGACAGGTACCACAGTTTAATGTCTCATTCGAAAGATGGTACTTCCAACAATGAAGTGCTCTACTATTGAAACTCCGACAGTGCAGCACTCCTCAGTACCTACTCTCTGACAGTGCAGCACTCCCTCAGCACTGACCCTCTGACAGTGCAGCACTCCCTCAGTACTGACCCCCTGACAGTGCAGCACTCCTCAATTCTGATCCTCCGACCGTGCAGCACTCCCTCAGTACCTACTCTCTGACAGTGCAGCACTCCCTCAGTACCTACTCTCTGACAGTGCAGCACTCCCTCAGTACCTACTCTCTGACAGTGCAGCACTCCCTCAGTACCTACTCTCTGACAGTGCAGCACTCCCTCAGTACTGACCCTCCGACAGTGCAGCGCTGCCTCAGTACCGACTCTCTGACAGTGCAGCACTCCCTCAGTATCGAATCTCGGAGAGTACAGCGCTCCCGCAGTATTGACCTTCTGACAGTGCAGCAGTCCCTCAGTACTGACCCTCTGATACTGTCAGCACTCTCCCAGTACCGACCCTATGACACTGCAGCACTCCCTCAGTACTGGCCCAGCGACAGTGCAGCACTCCCTCAGTACTGGCCCTGCGACAGTGCAGCACTCCCTCAGTACTGGCCCTGCGACAGTGCAGCACTCCCTCAGCAATGAGCCTCCAACTGGGCAGCACTCCTTCAGTACTGACCCTCTGACAGTGCAGCGCTCCCTCAGTACCGACCATCTGAAATTGCAGTACTCCCTCAGTGCCGACCCTCTGATAGTGCAGCGGTCCCTCAATGATAACCCTTTGACAGTGCAGAGCTCCCTCAGTATTGACTGTCCAACAGTGCAGCACTCCCTCAGTACTAACCCTCTGAGAGTGCAGCACTCCCTCATTACTGACCCTCCAAGAGTGCTGCCCTCCTTCAGTACTGAGTCTCCGACAGTGCAGCAGTTCCTCAGTACCGACCCTCTGACAGTGCAGCGCTCCCTCAGTACTGACCCTCTGACAGTGCAGCACTCCCTCAGTACTGACCCTCTGACAGTGCAGCACTCCCTCAGTACTGACCCTCTGACAGTGCAGCACTCCCTCAGTACTGACCCTCTGACAGTGCAGCACTCCCTCAGTACTGACCCTCTGACAGTGCAGCACTCCCTCAGTACTGACACTCCGACAGTGCGGCACTCCCTCAGTACTGACCCTCTGACAGTGCAGCACTCCCTCAGTACTGACCCTCTGACAGTGCAGCACTCCCTCAGTACTGACCCTCTGACAGTGCAGCACTCCCTCAGTACTGACCCTCTGACAGTGCAGCACTCCCTCAGTACTGACCCTCTGACAGTGCAGCACTCCCTCAGTACTGACCCTCCGACAGTGCAGCACTCCCTCAGTACTGACCCTCCGACAGTGCAGCACTCCCTCAGTACTGACCCTCCGACAGTGCATCACTCCCTCAGTACTGACCCTCGGACAGTGCAGCACTCCCTCAGTACTGACCCTCTGACAGTGCAGCACTCCCTCAGTACTGACCCTCTGACAGTGCAGCACTCCCTCAGTACTGACCCTCTGACAGTGCAGCACTCCCTCAGTACTGACCCTCTGACAGTGCAGCACTCCCTCAGTACTGACCCTCTGACAGTGCAGCACTCCCTCAGTACTGACCCTCTGACAGTGCAGCACTCCCTCAGTACTGACCCTCTGACAGTGCAGCACTCCCTCAGTACTGACCCTCTGACAGTGCAGCACTCCCTCAGTACTGACCCTCCGACAGTGCAGCACTCCCTCAGTACTGACCCTCTGACAGTGCATCACTCCCTCAGTACTGACCCTCGGACAGTGCAGCACTCCCTCAGTACTGACCCTCTGACAGTGCAGCACTCCCTCAGTACTGACCCTCTGACAGTGCAGCACTCCCTCAGTACTGACCCTCTGACAGTGCAGCACTCCCTCAGTACTGACCCTCTGACAGTGCAGCACTCCCTCAGTACTGACCCTCTGACAGTGCAGCACTCCCTCAGTACTGACCCTCTGACAGTGCAGCACTCCCTCAGTACTGACCCTCTGACAGTGCAGCACTCCCTCAGTACTGACCCTCCGACAGTGCAGCACTCCCTCAGTACTGACCCTCCGACAGTGCATCACTCCCTCAGTACTGACCCTCGGACAGTGCAGCACTCCCTCAGTACTGACCCTCTGACAGTGCAGCACTCCCTCAGTACTGACCCTCTGACAGTGCAGCACTCCCTCAGTACTGACCCTCTGACAGTGCAGCACTCCCTCAGTACTGACCCTCTGACAGTGCAGCACTCCCTCAGTACTGACCCTCTGACAGTGCAGCACTCCCTCAGTACTGACCCTCTGACAGTGCAGCACTCCCTCAGTACTGACCCTCTGACAGTGCAGCACTCCCTCAGTACTGACCCTCTGACAGTGCAGCACTCCCTCAGTACTGACTCTCTGACAGTGCAGCACTCCCTCAGTACTGACCCTCTGACAGTGCAGCACTCCCTCAGTACTGACCCTCTGACAGTGCAGCACTCCCTCAGTACTGACCCTCTGACAGTGCAGCCCTCCCTCAGTACTGACCCTCTGACAGTGCAGCACTCCCTCGGTGCTGGCACTGGAAGTGACTGCCTGGATTTTGTGTTCGAGTCTCTGGTGTGGGGACTTGAACGCATAACTTCCTGAGTGACAAGAGTGCTAACCAAGGAGCCACAGGCACTGGTTTACAGTCACCTGTTGTGTGACAGTGGATCTCAGTGGGAGCAGGGCTGGTGTTCAAAAGTCACTTCTGGGTTTGAAGTAATAATCATGTGTAGTAGGGAATGGCTCATCTCTCCAAACTCTGAGCATTGGCAGCTGGAGAGAGGAATTCTGACTTCACGGAAGGTGGGTAAATGATTTATTTATCTCCTGCGTACGTTATTTAAGAAAATTTTTCAAAATGTGTGACAAATTGTCTCTCCGATATTTCTCCTGGGTTTGCTCCAGTCTCCTGGATATTAGTACATAGGACACCATTCGGCCCATCAGATCTATTGCTGGTTGGAATAATGCAGTCCAGTCTAATCTCTCCTTCCAGCTCTTGGTCCATAGCCCTGTGGGATACGGCACCTCAAGCGCATATCCAGGTGCTTTTCAGATGCGAAGAGGGTTTCTGCCTCTCCAACCCTCTGCGTGAAAAATATTACCCCTCAAATCCTTCCACCAATTACTTTAAATCTATGGCCCTGTTATTGACATCTCTGCTCCCATCCACTCTGTCTAGACCCCTCATAATTTTATACATCTCTGTTAAACCTCCCCTCAGCCTCCTCTGTCTAAAGATAAGAATAACTCCAGCCTATCCCATCTTTCCTCATCGCTAAAATTCTCCAGTCCAGGCAACATCCTTGAAAAAAAGAGTCATACGGATTCAAAATGTTAACTGTTTTTCTCTCTCCACAGTTGCTGCCAGACCTACTGAGGTTTTATTTCAGATTTCCAGCATCCGCAGTATTTTGCTTTTATCCTCGTAAATCTCATCCGTACCCTCTCTGGCGTGATCACATGCTTCCTGTAATGTGGTGACCACAGTTGTACACATTACTCCAGCTGTGCCCTAACTAACTGATACTTAACCCCTGAAATCTCCTTCGACCGCGCCTTTCAAACCAGCGACTTCTACCATCTAGAAGGACGAGGGCAGCAGATAGATGGGAACACCACCACCTGCAAGTTCCCCTCCAAGTCACTCACCATCCTGACTTGGAAATATATCGGCCGTTCCTTCACTGTCGCTGGGTCAAAATCCTGGAACTCCCTCCCTAACAGCACTGTGGGTGTACCTACACCACATGGACTGCAGCGGTTCAAGAAGGCAGCTCACCCACCACCTTCTCAAGGGCATTTAGGGATGGGCAATAAATGCTGCCCAGCCAGCGAAGCCCACATCCCATGAAAGGATAAAAACTCCTGGGCAACTCCAGGAAGTTTGGCAAACCTGATCTTGAAGTACGAAAATGGGATCAGGAAAAGGGGCCATGAAACTTCCAATGCGGTTGACTCTTACACAAATACCAAATACTGCGGATGCTGAAAATCGGGTTTCATGTTGATATTTTCTCATCAGAACTGGTTGACTCTTAACTGACCTGTGAAGTGACATAAGACTCACAGTTGTACTAAACCGCTACAGAGCACGGCAAGGCAGCGGCTCACTACCGCCTCCCCTGGGAAATCTGACATTGGCCATCCTTGCGCAAGATGATGGTCATGCCGCAAATCAAATCCGTTGGGATGGGGGAGTTTCATACGATGCCCTTTTGCTGATGGCTGAAGAGACCAATCCATGAGAGTCAGGTTCTGCCACAAACGCCGGTTATCGGGTGTCATTGTGGGTTGTTGTTTGGCATCTGTTGCCAAGCTGCCGTAGCCACTGGTCGTCATGGTGATGCATGCCAGCCTACAGGTGATGTTGCTATTCTCCTTTGTCGCAGCGAGTGTCTCCCAAGTGTGAGGATTAATGTCTGGGGCCTTCATTCACACTTACAAGCATCCTTGAAGTGAAACGTTGGGCACCTGGATCTGGGCACCTTGCCATAGAGAAAATCCTTGGGTATACACCTGCCTGCCATCCTGCGAACGTGCTTGAGCGAGTGAAATCGCCTCTGCTTGACGAATGCCAACATCCTTGGGAGATTGGCCATTGAGAGCACTGTCACTCTCGTGACTTTGTCTTTCTATGGAATGCCCAGAATGTGCCACAAACAGCGAAGATGAAAGTTGTTGAGCTTCTTTCCTTGATGGCTGTAAGTCGTCCATGTTTCACAGCCACACAAGGAGCTGAGAACAGAGGCCCTCATAAACCGACATAAAAGCAAAATACTGCGGGTGCTGGAAATCTGAAACAAAAACAGAAGATGCTGGAAAACCTCAGCAGGTCTGACAGCGTCTGCGGAGAGAGAAACAGAGTTGACGTTTCGAGTCCGTATGACCCGTACGGACTCTCAATGTCAACTCTGTCCCACCTCATAAACCAATAGCTTGATGTTAGTCTATATAGATTTTGTGAGTTTGCAAAAGGTGGAAACTGCTTTTCCAGTGTGTGTATCAGATTCTACATCAAGAGACAGATTGTCTGTCACCCTAGACCCAATTTGCCAACCACTTCCAGGATGGTGATAGGGCACTCTGTCCCATAACCACCATTTCTTGCTGTTTATAGTAAGGGAAAACAGGTTACAGGCAGAGGAGAGACAACTAGGGATGGCCAACAAGCCTTGGTAGCAATTCAAGAATGAATATCAAAGATATTATATCCCTAAGGTGAGACAGAACCACTTCCTTGTGATTTTTTCTTATTACAGAATGAAAAGGGCGTCAGTCCGAGCATGGGGCACGACCAGAGACACAGATCAGAGAAGAGAATAAATAGGATTTTATTTTCTCTGCTTCTAGCCCCCTTGGCAGCATCGCTGCAACAAACAGTCCCTGCTTCCTGCCTTCATGCCTTTGATCTGTCTCAGGAGGAGGGGCATGGTAGAGGAGCAGGCACAAACCTGGACTCACAACAGACGAGGTGGGGCAGCAGCAATCTCAGAGCCTGCCTGGAAAGAGTTGCTCAGTCAGAGCTCGGGTTTAGAATGCGATGGGGCAAGGGCTAGTGACGCTGACTGGGAGGTGTGGTGAGTTGCACTTAACAACCACAGTTCAAAGTTTAGAAACTTTAAGCCTATTTGTGGAGTTTAAATCTGTTCTGGTTCAGATGTTCTGCTGCAGTTTTTTTTTGCTGCTGTTAGATTCTGTGCTGATGCTGGGTCTGTATTGGTGCATAATATCATACCTGTTTTTTTCCAAAGGATGATGGTATGTGTGGAGAGACTCAAAATGGAGAGAATATAGTCCGTACAATTCCTGATATAGTATTAGAACTCATGCTCTTCTTTCAACTGTGCTATGGGATCTTTCACACCCACCTGAGACACCAGGTAGGGTCTTGGTATGTCTCATTCAAAAGACAGCATGTCCAGATTGCAGTGTTCCCACCATACTGACCTCCGGTAGAGCAGCACTGCCTAAAAACTGTCCCTCTGACAATGCAGCACTCCCTCAGTACTGCCCCTTCAACAGTGCAGCACTCCCTCAGTACTGACCCTCCGTCAGTGCAGCGCTCCTTCAGTACTGACCTTCTGACAGTGCAGCACTCCCTCAGTACTGACCCTCTGACAGTGCAGCACTCCCTCAGTACTGACCCTCCGTCAGTGCAGCACTCCCTCAGTACTGACCCTCTGACAGTGCAGCGCTCCTTCAGTACTGACACTCTGACAGTGCAGCACTCCCTCAGTACTGACCCTCTGACAGTGCAGCACTCCCTCAGTACTGACCCTCTGACAGTGCAGCCCTCCACCCCGTACTGACCCTCCGACAGTGCAGCACTCCCTCAGTACTGACCCTCTGACAGTGCAGCACTCCCTCAGTACTGACCCTCTGACAGTGCAGCACTCCCTCAGTACTGACCCTCTGACAGTGCAGCCCTCCACCCCGTACTGACCCTCCGACAGTGCAGCACTCCCTCAGTACTGACACTCCGACAGTGCAGCACTCCCTCAGTACTGACACTCTGACAGTGCAACACTCCCTCAGTACTGACCCTTTGACAGTGCAGCACTCCCTCAGTACTGACACTCTGACAGTGCAACACTCCCTCAGTACTGACACTCTGACAGTGCAACACTCCCTCAGTACTGACACTCTGACAGTGCAACACTCCCTCAGTACTGACCCTCTGACAGTGCAGCACTCCCTCAGTACTGACCCTCCGACAGTGCGGCACTCCCTCAGTACTGACACTCCGACAGTGCAGCACTCCCTCAGTACTGACACTCTGACAGTGCAACACTCCCTCAGTACTGACCCTTTGACAGTGCAGCACTCCCTCAGTACTGACACTCTGACAGTGCAACACTCCCTCAGTGCTGACACTCTGACAGTGCAACACTCCCTCAGTACTGACACTCTGACAGTGCAACACTCCCTCAGTACTGACCCTCTGACAGTGCAGCACTCCCTCAGTACTGACACTCCGACAGTGCAGCACTCCCTCAGTACTGACACTCTGACAGTGCAGCACTCCCTCAGTTCTGACCCTCTGACAGTGCAGCACTCCCTCAGTACTGACCCTCTGACAGTGCAGCACTCCCTCAGTACTGACCCTCTGACAGTGCAACACTCCCTCAGTACTGACCCTTTGACAGTGCAGCACTCCCTCAGTACTGACACTCTGACAGTGCAACACTCCCTCAGTGCTGACACTCTGACAGTGCAACACTCTCTCAGTACTGACACTCTGACAGTGCAACACTCCCTCAGTACTGACCCTCTGACAGTGCAGCACTCCCTCAGTACTGACACTCCGACAGTGCAGCACTCCCTCAGTACTGACACTCTGACAGTGCAGCACTCCCTCAGTTCTGACCCTCTGACAGTGCAGCACTCCCTCAGTACTGACCCTCTGACAGTGCAGCACTCCCTCAGTACTGACCCTCTGACAGTGCAGCACTCCCTCAGTACTGACACTCCGACAGTGCAGCACTCCCTCAGTACTGACCCTCTGACAGTGCAGCACTCCCTCAGTGCTGATGCTCCGACAGTGCGGCACTCCCTCAGTACTGACCCTCTGACAGTGCAGCACTCCCTCAGTACTGACACTCCGACAGTGCAGCGCTCCCTCAGTACTGACCCTCCGACAGTGCAGCACTCCCTCAGTACTGACTCTCTGACAGTGCAGCACTCCCTCAGTACTGACCCTCCGACAGTGCAGCACTCCCTCAGTACTGACCCTCCGACAGTGCAGCACTCCCTCAGTACTGACCCTCTGACAGTGCAGCACTCCCTCAGTACTGACCCTCCGACAGTGCGGCGTTCCCTCAGTACTGACACTCCGACAGTGCAGCACTCCCTCAGTACTGACCCTCCGACAGTGCAGCGCTACAAATGTCAGCCAAGATTTTGTGCTCTAGTCTCTGGAGTTGGGGACTTGTTCGTTCTGGCTCAGAGATGACAAAATGTTACGCGGTTCACTGAGTCACAGCTGAAACAATGGGGAAGGGAACATAGGGATAACAGAGAGGAAAGAGAAATGGAAAAGAGAGACAGAAGTACAGTGAATGAGTGCACAGGGTCTGAGGGTTAGGACTCCTGGTGATGACTGTGTGGCTCAGGATAAGACAGGGTATAGGAATCGGATATAAAAGTAGGTCGCAATTTGATCACTGGGTCTGTGCTGAGTTGGTGGATTTTTAAATGAGATTAACATGTGGCCTCAGAATTCCTGGGCTCCTAGGGGGAAAACAGACAGCTATAGTTTCCCGTTCCTGCTCACTATTCCCAACAGTCAGTGCTGGTAATGCACTGACAGTATTTGGACCTTGGCTGTGACTCTCTCCTCAGGGACAAATAGCCTGATGGCAAACCCTCAGAGAAACTACCAGAGAGTGAGGCAATCATGAAACTCACTCCCACCAACCCACCTCCCCTTTCCCCTCCCTGGACTGGCCAGAAGGGGGAGAGGGGAGGCAAAGCAATGCCAGGAAGTTGTAGAAAGGACGTTGGACATGACAGAGAGACTGAGACAAAAAGCATTGAAAGGCAAGAGATGAAAGAGACAAGAGGAATGGGAAATAGAAGGAGAAGGACAGAAATGAGAAACAGACAGAGAGAGAGAGAGAGACAGGGCAAGCTTGATGTGATTTGCTGGAGTCTCTAAGGACCCTTGTTGCCTGTGTCTGTCTAATTGAATGCCTGAACAGGTTGAGTTACATATTGATGGAAGCACAGTGGTGTGGACCAATAAGCATGCGGCTGTAGAACATTACGGCAAGTCAGGAAGCAGGCTCTGAATACTGTGTTTGCTGCCCCCTCCCACTCGCTTTCTTCAATGCAGCTCACACTGCTCCAGGCATCTTACTAAAAGGACATGGGAGTCCTGAGGGCTTTTCACTTCTCATCCCATTGCTATAATCTTTTCTGCTTAGCCCCGATCGGCCTCCAGAGAGGGCAGTGGCTGTTGCAGATTTCCAACAGCCACAACTAAACCACTCTCTGTGTTTCAGCCATGGCTCAGTGTGTCACCTTAAAATGGAACACCAGTAGAAACTGGGAAATAAGAGCACTGGTCCGAATTATTTTTTCCTTCTGGGGCGAGGTACACTCTCACTCCGGAGTCAGAAGGTTGTGGGTTTAAGTCCCCACCCCAGAGAGTTGAGCACCAACTTCAGGCTGACACTCCCAGTGTAGTACTGAGGGAGTGCTGCACTATTGGAGGTGCTGGCTTTTGTATGAGACATTAAACTGAGGGACCGCTCCACCATCTCATGTGGGCATAAAAGATCCCATGCCCACTATTTTGAAGAAGAGCATGAGGGGTACTCCCCGTGTCCTGGGCCAATATTTATCCCTCAACCAACCTCACTAAAAACAGATTATCCATTTGTTTCCACACTGCTGTATGTAGGATCTTGCTTTGCACAAATTGAGTGTTGAATTTCATTACAACAGTGACTGCACTTCAGAAAGTACTTCATTGGCTGTATAACACTTTGGGGTGGGTGTCTATAATCAGGGTGGGATGGGGGGCCAGTGACGCCCACACATTTCTTATGAAGTATCGTGTTGCATCCGAGAGTCATGGGTTCAAACTGCACCCGTCAGTTGTCTGTTGACCTGTTGCTGACTGTCCACCTGTGATGGGATGGGTTAATGTCCTTGGTGGGGTGGGGGAAGGGGTGGAGTGTGCAGTCTCTTTGGTGATAGAGATGACTTCAAGGTGGGTTGCCTGGCAATGGAAACAATGAGCCAATTCACCTCTCTATGGTAAAATTGGCATTTTGAGATGGACTTCAGGCTGGTTCACTAGAAAGGAACCAAAATACCAGGCAGGAAACAACCTGGTCCATCACGCCTGCCCAAGTATGTTAACTGTTAATCCACTTAACTTTTATATGATGCAATTGCAATGGGAAGCGGTCGAAGGTGGAGAATCAGCACCCACCACACAGAACACTCCAAAGCTTCACTACTCCCAGTGGAACCTGGGAGTGGAGGGTAACCCTGTCACTGATGGCTAAGGTTCTTTCCAGTTGATTTCTGATAATATCAGAAGACAATGCTCAGAAAAACCAGGGTGTTTACCCAGTGTCCTGTGGAAAGGCTGTGTGTGTACAATCTGCTAAACTCCGGCAAACTTGGAGGCCCCCAGGTTTTCACCGACCTGCACTGAAACATTTCACACTTTAGGGAAATGAGCCTCAGTGAGGGGAGAATGTGCACCCCCTATTGGTTTGACAGAAACTCTAATCTATGTGACTATAGTTTGGTTTGACAATTGTTCAGCTCCAGGAGGGGATTCTATTGGTCAGACATCCCACTGACCACATCCCGCATCATAGGAACCAGGGGGAGCCATTGAGCCCCCTCAAGCCTGTTCCATTGTTCATTTAGATCCTATCTGATTGGTGGTGGTGGTGGTGGGTGTGTTACAGTTCACTCAGAAGGTCTGTGGCAACACCCACTTTTCCATGCGTGTTGTAGTCTGGAGCTACGGGTAGTGATGGTAGAGGCTCCAATGATCTTCCCATCACATGGCTGACCAGGAATCTCTCCCACTCTTACCGCCCACTGTTGGTGTGTGTTGGAGGGATTCGCTGGCTGACTGAGTCTGTTGGCCATGTCATGAACACATCTTCTTTGGCCATCAAGTCCTGGGGTGGGACTCGAACCGGCAACTTCTGGCTCAGAGGCAGGGACGCTATTCACTGCACCACAAGACCTCCTTTTTCTCTGATTGGTACCTCAACTCTATTTGTTCCATTTTGCTGGAGAGCCTTACCCAACAGAAATCGATCCATCTCAGTCAACATCAGACAAAAAAATTGCATCTTTTGAAGGGAACATATCCTAATCGTACACAGGTGGCTTGTGTATATTATCTGGCAGTATTCTATTTGTGTTGTATTTTTGTCTCTGCTAATACTGGTTATCTGCCTCCATGGATTCCTGTCCCTGGACCAGTGCCAGTCCTGCTTCTACTGAGATAGAAGAGATTTGATAGAGGTATTTAAAATCCTGAGGGGTTTAGATAGAGTACATAAAGAGAAACTGTTTCTAATGGCTGTAGGGTCAATAATCTAAGCTCACAGATTTAAGACAAAAGAACTGAAGGCAACAATGAGGAAACTTTTTTACTCGCAGAGTGGTTAGAGTTCGGAGTGCGCTGCCTGATTGGGTGGCGCAAACAGATTCAACCAGAGTCTTCAAAAGGGAATCGGATAAATACTTGAAGGATAAGAAGCCTTCAGGGTTATGCAGAGAAAACCAGAGAGTGGGACTGACCACAATGCTCTTCAAAAGTGCTATTGCGGACTTGATGGGCTGAATGGCCTGCTTCCCTGCTGTCCCATTCAACGATTCTGTCATCCTAGATCCTTTAATAAAAATTGCGTTGATTTTCATGTATCATTGCGATGTCTAAATGATTAAGGGCTGCCACTGGACTCAGCAAAGTGTTCTTGGTTCTCATGGTTAAACTTCTTGGCAATAATCTCCCAGGTGTCAATTTGGATGAGTGTAGCCAGCACAGACCCACTGGCTGTGGAAAACAGAGAGCAAAGGTGGAAAGAATTCAAACAGAGTTGCAATAAGATGCGAAGAAAATCTCATATCTGGGATCTGAAGTTGGCTTTGCAAATTGCTTTAAAACGGCTGGTTATCAACAATAACTTATTCATATAGCACCTTTAACATAGCAAAACATCCCGAGGAGATTGGCAATCAGACAAAATTTGATGCTGAGACAAAGAGGTATCAAGACCAATGACCCAAAGCTTGGACAAAGACTAAGGTTTTAAGGACAATGAGAGAGAAAGGTTTCGGGAGGGCCCAGACAGCTAAAGAGTGCAGTACAGAGGGATCTGGATGTTCTTGTGCATGAAACACAACAAGTTAGCATGCAGAAGCAGCAGGTAATTAAGAAGGTAAATGGAATTTTGGCCTGTATTGCTAGGGGGTTGGAGTTTAAAAACAGGGAAGTCTTGTTACAACTGTACAGGGTGTTGGTGAAAGTACTGTGTACAGTTTTGGTCCCCGTATTTAAGAAAGGATATACTGGCATTGGAGGCAGTTCAAAAGAGATTCACTAGGCTGATTCCTGGAATGAAGGGGTTGACTTATCAAGAACGGCTAAACAGGTTAGGCCTTTATTCATTAGAGTTTAGAACATTGAGGGGTGATTTATTGAAACGTACAAGATTCTGATGGGGCTTGACAGGGTAGATGTTGAGAAGATGTTTCCACTAGTGGGGGAATCTCGAACTAGGGGACATAGTTACAGAATAAGGGGACACTCATTTAAAACTGAGATGCCAAGGAGTTTCTTCCCTCAAAGGGTTGTGAATGTCTGGAATTCTCTACCCCAGGGAATTGTGGAGGCTAGATCACTGAAAGTATTTAAAGAGGAGGTAGATAGATTTTTGAAATATCGGGGAGTTGAGGGCTATGAGGAGCTGGCACGAAAGAGGAGTTGAGGCCTGGGGCAAATCAGCCATGATTTAATTGAATGGCAGGCCAGGCTTGAGGGGCCGAATGGCATACTCCTGCTCCTATTTCTTATGTTATTAAAGAGACAGCTGCCATTGGTGGAGCGATGGAAATCGGAGTGGGGTGAGGATGATGCGCAAAACGCCACAATTGGAGGAGTGCAGAGATCTCGGAGGGCTGAGGGGCTGGAGGAGATTACAGAGATAGGGAGGGGTGAGGCCATGGAGGGATTTGAAATCCAGGATGAGAATTTTAAAATCAAGGTATCCATGTCCATTAATGTCACCATCATGCACCTTCTCAGCCCACTGTCTTCCTCCTGAGCCACACCAGCAACGCTTAACACAGGGTTGACCACCACGACACAAACCATCATTTTACAAGATGGAAGGTTGTCACAGAATGACTCCAGCATTGTTGAATCACACAGCTAGCAGGATGATAGAAGTTAAACTAGATGGGCTTTGATCCTTTATCATCCACTAACCTTCACGTTTCTAATTACTAATTTAACGAGTTTGATGTTTGCATTGGAGGTGATGAAGCCATTTTGTCTAACTGCTCCCCTCCTTCACTTTGCTCACCCAGTCGGGACCAGAATCTCTTCGCCTGAGTGAAGCAAGAGTGTGACTCTCGTTGACTGCCTGGAAACGGCCGCACTCTCAACCAGTCCAAGCTCTTTAGAGGAAATCCAAACCTTCTTCCTAACACTCAGCTGAAATTCCTCACCAACGCACAGAATAATCCCTTCAAATTATACACGGTTCCCCATGAAAATGTGAACCAACTGGTCAAGTTGGAATGCAAGTCTGCAAGATACAAGTACCTAAGCTTTGGGGCTCATTCCTTTCATTTGACCTCTCCTTCCAAGCTACTTTTCAGACCTGCAAGTCAAAACTATAAGTATCAGATGGGCAGGGCTGTTATATTAACACCCCAATCACCACACTTTGCAATTCACCCTGTCTTGGATTGAACATCCCTATTTATCTGTTTAGAAACTGATAAAAGTCTTTATTTCTCTTTGAGTTGTATGTCTCCCTATCTGGAGGAGTTTGTTATTACAACATAGGGTAAAGACCAGTGTCCATCTTGTTCACCTTCTACCATCCTGGCTAGTCATGTAATTCAATGGTGGTGGAGCGGTTAAGACATTCTGAAGCATTTCTATCATCGGCAAAGCTGGCATCAGACAATGAAATGACCCTGGCCAGTTTTGTATCCGACGGAAGGTGCCCCTTCGCTCAGGGATGGGCTGCCAAGATTCTTGATGGAGATGATTGGCAACTTTAACGCGGAATGATGGATTGTCCCATTTCCTGCACAGATTTCCATCTGGGGCGTTACCCAACTAAGGTGGGTGGATTGGAGAGACATGTCATTCCCCGTCCATTCCTTTGAATCTAGATGATGGGAATTTCAATCGGGAGGTGGACCTGTTTGCTCCCGCCAACTCCTGACCCCCTCCTCTCTCCATTGTGTTGTGTGGCACTACCAACCGTGCAAAATGGGATGGATTTCAAACAGATCAAGCATCTCAAGACTGAGCATCATTGAGGTGCTGTGGGCCATCAGCAGCAGCAGAATTGTACTCAACCACAATCTGTAACCTCATGGCCTGGCATATCCCCCACTCTACCATTACCATCAAGCCAGCGGATCAACCCTGGTTCAACGAAATGTACAGGGGTGAATGCCAGGTGCAGCACCAGGCATACCTAAAAATGATGTGTCTACCTGGTGAAGCTACAGCACAGGGCTACTTGTGTGCCAAACAGCGTAAACAGCAAATGATAGGCAGGGCAAAGCAATTCCACAACCAACGGATCAGATCTAATCCCTGCAATCCTGCCACATCCAGTCGTGAATGGTGGTGGACAATTAAACGACTCACTGGAGGAGGAGGTTCCACAAATATCCCCATCCTCAATGATGGAGGAGCCCAGCACATCAGTTCAAATGATAAGGTTGAAGCATTCACAACAATCTTCAGCCAGAAGTGCCAAGTGGATGATCCATCTCAGCCTCCTCCAGAGGTCTCTAATATCACAGAAGCCAGTCTTCAGCCAATTCGATTCACTCCACGTGATATCAAGAAACGGCTAAAGGCACTGGATACTGCAAAGGCTATGGGCCCTGATAATATTCCGGCAATAGTACTGAAGACTTGTGCTCCATAACTTGCCGTGCCCCCAGCCAAGCTGTTCCAGTACAGCTACAACACTGACATCTACCCAGCTATGTGAAAAATTTCCCAGGTATGTCCTGTACACAAAAAGCAGGACAAATCCAACCCGGCCAATTACCGCCCCATTAGTCTACTCTCAATCATCAGTAAAGTGATGGAAGGGGTCATCAACAGTGATATCAAGTGACAATTGCTTAGCAATAACCTACTCACTGACGCTCAGTTTGGGGTCCGCCAGGGACACTCAGCTCCTGACCTCATTACAGCCTTGGTTTAGACATGGACAAAAGAGCTGAACACCAGAAGCCAGGTGGCAGTAACTGCCCTTGACATCAAACCCACGTTTGACTGAGTGTGGCATCAAGGAGCCCCAGAAAAACTGGAGTCAATGGGAATCAGGGAAAAACACTCCGCTGTCTGGAATCATATCTAGCACAAAGGAAGGTGGTTGTGGTTGTTGGAGGTCAATCATTTCAGCTCCAGGACATCACTACAGGAGTTCCTCAGGGTAGTGTCCTAAGCCCAACCATTTTCAATTGCTTCATCAATGACCTCCCTTCCATCGTAAGGTCAGAAGTGGGGATGTTCGCTGATGATTGTAAAATGTTCAGCACCATTCGCAATTCCTCAGATACTGAAGCAGCCCATGTCCAAATGCAGCAAGACCTGGACAATATCCAGGCTTGGCCTTTTTTTAAATTAATTCACGGGATGTGGGCTTCGCTGGCTGGGCCAGCATTTATTTCCCATCCCTAGTTGCCCTTGAGAAAGTGATGGTAAGCTGCCTTCTTGAACTGCTGCAGTCCATGTGGTGTAGGTATACCTATAGTGCTGTTAGGGAGGGAGTTTCAGGATTTTGACCCGGTAACAGTGAAGGAACGGCGATATATTTCCAATCAGGATGATGAGTGACTTGGAGGGGAACTTCCAGGTGGTGGTGTTCCCATCTATCTGCTGCCCTTGTCCTTCTAGATGGTAGTGGTCATGGGTTTGGAAGGTGCTGTCAAAGGAATCTTGGTGAATTCCTGCAGTGCATCTTGTAGATGGTACACACTGCTGCTACTGTGCGTCAGCAGTGGAGGGAATGAATGTTTGTGGATGTGGTGCCAATCAAGCTGGCTGCTTTGTCCTGGATGGTGTCAATCTCCTTTAGTTTTGTGGGAGCTGCACTCATCCAGGCAAGTGGGGAGTATTCCATCACACTCCTGACTTGTGCCTTGTAGATGATGGACAGGCTTTGGGGAATCAGGAGGTGAGTTACTCATTGCACGATTCCTAGCCTCTGACCTGTTCTTGTAGCCACAGTATTTATATGGCTAGTCCAGTTCAGTTTCTGGTCAATGGTAACCGCCCGGATGTTGATAGTAGGGGAATCCAGTGATGGTAATGCCATTGAATGTCAAGGGGCAATGGTTGGATTCTCTCTTGTTGGAGATGGTCATTGCCTGACACTTGTGTGATGTGAATGTTACTCGCCACTTGTCAGCCCAAGCCTGGATATTGTCCAGGTCTTGCTGCATTTGGACATGGACTGCTTCAGTATCTGAGGAGTTGTGAATGGTGCTGAATATTGTGCAATCATCAGCGAACATCCCCACTTCTGACCTTATGATGGAAGGAAGGTCATTGATGAAGCAGCTGAAGATGGTTGGGCCTAGGACACTACCCTGAGGAACTCCTGTGGTGATGTCCTGGAACTGAGATGACTGACCTCCAACAACAACAACCATCTTCCTTTGTGCTAGGTATGACTCCAATCAGTGGAGAGTTTCCCCCCTGATTCCCATTGACTCTAGTTTTGCTTGAACTCCTTGATGCCACACACTGTCAAATGCGGCCTTGATGTCAAGGGCAGTCACTCTCACCCCACCTCGAGGGTTCAGCTCTATTGTCCATGTTGGAACCAAGGCTGTAATGAGGTCAGGAGCTCAGTGGCCCTGGCTGAACCCAAACTGGTCATCAGTGAGCAGATTATTACTAAGCAAGTGTCGCTTGATAGCACTGTTGATGACCCCTTCCATTACTTTACTGATGATGAAGAGTAGATTGATAGGGTGGATTTGTCCTCCTTTTTGTGTGCGGGACATACCTGGGCAATTTTCCACATAGCCAGGTAGATGCCAGTGTTGTAGCTGTACTGGAACAGCTTGGCTAGGGGCGCGGCAAGTTCTGGAGAACATGTCTTCAGTACTATTGCCGGAATATTGTCAGGGCCCATAGCCTTTGCAGTATCCAGTACCATCAGTTGTTTCTTGATATCATGTGGAGTGAATCGAATTGGCTGAAGACTGGCATCTGTGATGCTGGGGACCTCTGAAGGAGGCCAAGATGGATCATCCACTTGGAACTTCTGGCTGAAGATTGTAGCAAATGCTTCAACCTTATCTTTTGCACTGATGTGCTGGGCTCCTCCATCATTGAGGATGGGGATATTTGTGGAGCCTCCTCCTCCAGTGAGTTGTTTAATTGTCCACCACCATTAACGACTGGATGTGGCAGGACTGTAGAGCTTAGATCTGATCTGTTGTTTGTGGGATCAATTAGCCCTGTCTATCACTTGCTGCTTATGCTGTTTGGCACACAAGTAGTCCTGTGTTATAGCTTCACCAGGTTGACACCTCATTTTTAGATATGCCTGGTGCTGCTCCTGGCATGCCCTCCTGCACTCCTCATTGAACCAGGCTTGATTCCCTGGCTTGATGTTAATGGTTGGGTGGAGGATATGCCGGGCCAAGAGGTTACAGATTGTGTTCAAGTACAATTCTGTTGCTGCTGATGGCCCACAGCGCCTCATGGATGCCAGGCTTGGGTTGTTAGATCTGCTCGAAATCTATCCCATTTAGCACGGTGGTAGTGCCACACAACACGATGGAGGGTATCCTCAATCTGAAGACGGGACTTCGTCTCCACAAGGGCTGTGCGGTGATCACTCCTACCGATACTGTCATGGACAGATGCATCTGTGGCAGGCAGGTTGGTGAGGATGTTTTTCCCTCACCACCTGCTGCAGACCCAGTCTAGCAACTATGTCATTTAGGGTTCGGCCGGCTCGGTCAGTAGCGGTGCTACCGAGCCACCCTTGGTGATGGACATTGAAGTCCCCCACCCAGAGTGCATTCTGTGCCCTTGCCACCTCCAGTGTTGTTCAACATGGAGGAGCACTGATTCATCAGCTGAGGGAGGGTAATACGTGGTAATCAGCAGGAGGCTTCCTTGCCCATGTTTGATCTGATGCCATGAGACCTCATCGGATCCAAGTCAATGTTGAGAACTCCCAGGGCAACTCCCTCCCGACTGTATACCACTGTGCCACCACCTCTGCTGGGTCTGTCTTGCCAGTGGGTCAGGACATACCAGGGATGGTGATGGTGGTGTCTGGGATATTATCTGTAAGGTATCATTCCGTGAGGATGACTATGTTAGGCTGTTGCTTGACTAGTCTGTGAGACAGCTCTCCCAATTTTGGCACTAGCCCCCAGATGTTAGTAAGAAGGGCTGAGATTGCAGTTGTGGTTTCCAATGCCTAGGTCGATGCCGGGTGGTCTGTCTGGTTCCATTCCTTTTTTGTGACTTTGTAGTGGTTTGTCACAACTGAGTGGCTGCTCGGCCATTTCAGAGTCAACCACATTGCTGTGGGTCTGGAGTCACATGTAGGCCAGACTAGGTAAGGACGGCAGATTTCCTTCCCTAAAGAGCGTTAGTGAACTAGATGGGTTTTTGCCACAATGGTTTCATAGTCATCGTTAGACAGTTAATTCTAGATTTTTATTGAATTCAAATCTGCTGTGGCAGGATTCGAACCTGGGTGCCCAGAGCATTACCCTGGGTCTCTGGATTACTAGTCCATGACAATACTGCTACATCATCGCCTCCACCAGGCTGACGTGGCAAGTAACATACAATGACCATCGCCAACAAAAGAGAAACTAACCATCGCCCCTTGATGTTCAATGGCATTACTATCACTGAATCCCCCACTATCAACATCCTGGGGGTTACCATTGACCAGAAACTGAACCGGACCAGCCATATAAATACTGTGGCTACAAAAGCAGTTCAGACGCTAGGAATCCTGTGGCAAGTGACTCACCTCCTGACTCCCCAAAGCCTGTCCACCATCTAATAGTAACCTCAAATCTCATCCCGCCTACCCCCGATAACTTATCACCCCCTTGCTTACCAAGAATCTATCCACCTCTGCCTTAAAATATTCAAAGACTCTGTTTCCAACACCTTATCAGGAACAGAGTTCCAAAGACTCACGACCCTCTGAGAGAAAGAATTTCACCTCATCTCCATTTTAAATGGGCAGCCCCTTATTTTTAAACAGTGACCCCTAGTTCTAGATTCTCCCACAAGAGGAAACATTCTCTCCACATCCACCCTGTCAAGACCCCTCAGGATCTTATATGTTTCAATCAAGTCGCCTCTTACTCTTCTAAACTCCAGTGGATACAAGCCTAGCCTGTCCAGCCTTTCCTCATAAGACAACCCCCCCCATTCCAAGAATTAGTCTAGTAAACCTTCTCTGTACTGCTTCCAACACATTTACATCCTTCCTCAAATAACATTACCAAAACTGTGCACAGTAGTAGTCAAGATGTGGTCTCACTGGTGCTCTGTGTAACTGAAGCAATAACTTCCCTACTTTTGTATTCAATTCCCCTCGCAATAATTGATAACATTCTATTAGCTTTCCTAATTACTTGCTATACCTGCATACTAGCCTTTTGTGATTCATGCACTAAAACACCCAGATCCCTCTGCATCTCAGAGCTCTGCAATTTCTCACCATTTAGATAATATGTCTCTCTTTTATTCTTCCTGCCAAAATGGACAATTTCGCATTTTCCCACATTATGCTCCATTTGCCAGATCTTCGCCCACTCACTTAACCTATCTCTATCTTTTTGTAGCCTCCTTATGTCCTCTTCACAACTTACTTTCCTACCTACCTTTGTGTCATCAGCAAGTTTGGCAACCATCCCATCTATCCCTTCATCCAAATCATTTATATAAATTGTAAATATTTGAGGCCCCGGCACTGATCCCTGTGGCACACCACTCATCACATCCTGCCAACCTGAAAAAGACGCATTTATGTCAACTCTCTGCTTCCTGTTAACCAGTTAATCTTCTATCCATACCAAAATGTTGCCCCCTGTAGCATGAGCTTTTATTTTAAGCAATGACTTCTGATGTGGCACTTTATCAAATGCCTTCAGAAAATCTAAGTACAGAACATCCACTGGTTCCCCTTTACCAAGAGCACATGTTACTTCCTTAAAGAACTTCAATAAGTTGGTTAAACCTGATTCCCCTTTCACAAAACTATGTTGACTCTGCTTCATGACCTTGAGCTTATCCAAGCGCTCGGCTATAACTTCCTTAATAATAGCTTCTAACATTTTCCCTACGATGGATATTAAGCTAACCTGTAGTTTCCCACTTTCTGTCTCCCTCCCTTTTTGAATAGTGGAGTGGAGTTACCCTCCAAGTCACTCACTTGGAAATATATCACCATTCCTTCACTGTTGCTAGGTCAAGGTCCTGGAACTCCCTCCCTAACAGCACTGTGGGTGTACCTACACCACATGGACTGCAGCGGTTCAAGAAGACTTTCATCTTCACATCTTCGCAAAACAGCACCACCTTCTCAAGGGCAATTAGGGATGGGGAATAAATGCTGGTCTAGCCAGCGACGCCCACATCCCATGAATAAAGTTTTTAAAAACCCACGCAAAATGAAGGCTGGATGACCTCGTTCTGCTTCACTGGCCGCCCACTTTGGGAAATTCCCCCAAGGATTTCCACATCCCATGACTCTGGAGTAAACTGTCCAGATTTTGTGCCTTGATATTTCATCCTTGGACATTACTGTCTGCACAATTAATCAATCCATGACAAATCTCTCATCCACTATTTTAAGAAGACACTCAACATATTCAGTGAAATGCAGGGCAAATACATTTCATAAACAAAAAAGAAAAAATTAAAAGAAAAGACAGAAGAATGGATTTCAGAGGATGGCTCTTTCCGAGAGGCAACACAGATGTGAAGGGAGGAATGGCCTATATCTGTGTTATAAAACATGATTGCACACAGAACGTTAAACACTCAGGAGCTGAGACTTGAATACGAAGGTCCACTCTACATTCTAAAGACAGTCCCTCACCCTTCATGCACAGCCCTACCACCCTCTGTTCATGTAACTTTCATAGCCAGCAAACGACAGATCAAATTCCCTCTGTCCTTGTTTCAAAGTGCTTTACCAATCGAGGGATTTAGTCTCTGCCTCTGTATCGATGCCTTGTAGCCGCAGTAGAGGGGAAGATGGCTGCAGTAATACAAATATAGACAGTGCCATTCATCATAGTCACTGGGAGCAAATTCTCCTGATCCATTTTCCAATGTAACCCCTACACTGCTGGACTGGCTGAAACCACAGGAGAATGGATGAGATTGTGTGTTTGTGCCTGTGTGGGTGTGAGTGTATGGCCCTGAGTGTGCATCTGTGTGGGTGTTCCTATAAGTGGGTGTACGTGTGTGAGCTACAACTGATTAACAGGAGTTATTAACCCAATGTTTGCTGCATTTATCTCACAGTGTGAATCACAAGCTTTACTTCCATGAAGTCCTGGAGCCAGATTTTCTGGTTGTTAATGGTGAGCTCTGCACCTCCTACAGTCCATCAGCAGTGCTTGATGAGATGCTCTGCTTCGTGTAACAGTGTGCACAGGCAATGCTAGCCAGGAAAGCAACAGGTGGGTGCATTTTCGAAATTGTTAATCTTTAGCCCTCAGGTTTCCTGATCCTTGTTTTGGTCAGGAACATCTATAATTGCTCAGTATTCCCAAGAACAGACTCTTGCATGCCAGTTGCAGTACAGAAGTTTTTCTGGCTGATCTGCTTGTGGCTTTAATCCACATTCCTTCCTCCCCACTCCCATAACCCCCGAGTCCCTTGTAGATCAAAAATCAATCTAACTCAACCTTGAATATGTTCAATGATCCAGCCTCCGCTGCTCACTGGAGAAGAGAATTCCGAAGGCAAATGAGCCTCTGAGAGAAAAAAATTCCTCCTCATCTCTTCTTTGGAAACTTTGCCATCTAAGATTCACCATGAGGGGAAACATTCACTCAGCAACTAGCCTGTCAAGCCCCCTCGGTTATATGTTTGGTTTCAATAAGATCGCCCCTCATTCTTCCAAACTCCAATGGCCCAACCTGCTCAACCTTTCCTCAGAAGACAACCCCTTCATCCCAGGAATCAAACTAGTGAACCTTCTCTGAACTGTTTCCAATGCAAGTATATCCCTCATTAAATAAGGAGACTAAAACTGTACACATTTCTCTAGGTGTGATCTCACCAATGCCCTGTATCGTTATAGCAAGACTTCTCTATTTTTATACTCCATCATCCTTGCTATAAAGGCCAACATTTCATTTGCCTTCCTAATTGCATGTTAACATTTTATGATTCATGTATAAGGACACCCAGATCCCTCTGTACCTGGTGTTAATCTGACAGCAATGACCTGAGAATGGAATCAGTCTCCTACCCAGCACATTAATCATAACAACGCAGCTGCCGCCATTTTGAAAGGGGCCTTCTGCAGGGCCACCTGTTTCCATTGACAGGCTTCATTTAATAAAGAAAAACCCAGGGTCCTATTACCTCAAATTTAGAAGATGAAGGGGTGATCTAATTGAGGTGTTTAAAATGATTAAAGTAGTTGATAGGAGAGAGGGAGAGAAAATATTTCCAGTGGGGTTATAGAGGGGAATTCAGAAGAAGGGGGCATAACCTTGAAGTAAGAGCCAGGCCATTCAGGGACGATGTCAGGAAGCACTTCTTCACACAAAGGGTAGCGGAAACCTGGAAATCTCTTCCCCAAAAAGCCGTTGAGGCTGGGGGTCGGTTGGAAGTTTTGAAACCGGGAATGATAGATTTTCTTTTGTTAGCAAAGGGTATTAATGGCTCTGGAATCAAGGAGGGTAAATGGAGTTGAGGCACAGCTTGATAGGCCGAAATCCATTGAATGGCAGAGTAAGCTTGAAGGGCTGAATGGCCTCTCCCTACATTCCTTCTTCCCCTCTGTGTTTTAGCCGGAGTTGCATTTCCACAACAGAAAGATTTAAAGATCTGTGGCACGTTTTGTGAGCTCACAACATCCCAATAGAGGCAATGAATTTTTTTATTTTGGAGTGTAGTCACTGCTGTAATGTGGCAGCCAGTCCGCGCACAGCAAGCTCCCACAAACGGCAATGTTGATAAATCAGACATGAACCTGCTCAGAATGGAAGCTGTCTTACTTTCTGGCCAGACGTTGTTGTTGGAGTTGTTTTGCACCACCGACAGTCTTTGTTGGTGTGATTTCACACTCCCCGCAATTGAAAGTCTCTTTTATCTGGTTATCGACCCTCCAGGTCATGGCACAGTTAACGATTAACATGGTGGAAACTGCAGTTAATATGGATGTCCAACTCTTCAGGGACCTCGCTGTGCTAGAAACCTAGATACAGTCCACCTCAGTTTATTTTTACCCACAAGATATTTAATAAAAGATGTATATATATTTTTTTAATTAATTGCCATAAATTTATGGCCTCTCCCAGGTTGCGTAGGACGGGGAGGGGGAAAAGGGGTGGGGGAGGAAAGCGATGCGAGGGGTAAGCAGTTTGAAGGGGGGAAGAGGATGGGGAAGGGGGAAATGACTGTGGGTGGCAGGGTGGCCAACTGTCCCATATTTTAAGGATTGTCTTATTTTGACAATCTCGCCCCCCACCCACATCCCTTAAGGGACACCTTTTAACCCGAAGGACAGCCTGTGGGAGACTGAGCCTGGGAGTCTCTGTTGAGCAGGGCTGTAAGTTCTGATTCAGCCAGCAGAGAGATGATATTGTTGTGACTCTTAAGTTATAAGATTTGGTCACTTTAAGCCACCCCACCCTCTCCCCCCATTCTTATGGGCATTAGAAACACCCCAACAACCCTCCCCCCACCCAACTTTAACACTTAACCTCCCCCCCCGCGGCTCTAATGTCTTATGGTCACCAACCGCACCCCCAATCCCCAACCCCCAACCCCGAATCCCTTCCCCACCAATCCCACAGTCAAAGTGTCCTTTATTTTATTTCATAAGAGTTGGTCACCCTGGTGAGAAGGCAACATGGGTGTGAGGGGGTATGGGGATGGGCAAGGGAGTGGGGGAAGGGCAATGGGGTAGGGGATGGGCAAAGGGGTGGGGGAGGGGCAAGGGTGTGGGGGTAGGCGAGGGGGTTGGTGTGGGCGAGGGGGTGGAGGAAGAGCAAAGGGGTGGGGGATGGGCGAGGGGGAGGGGCAAAGAGGTGGTGGGTGGAGGAGGGCCGAGGGGATGGGGGGTGAGCGAAGGGGGTGGGGGATGGGCAAAAGGGTGGGGGAGGGGTGAGCGGATGGGGGAGGGGCGAGGGCCTGAGGGAAGGGTGGGGAAAGGGTGAGGGGGTGGGAGAGGTGCAAGGGAGTGGGGGAGGCGCAATGGGCTGTGGGCAGAAGCAAGGTGCCACTATGTTTAAGTGAGTGAGAAAAATTGTGGTAGATCGAGGTTCGACATGGGGAGGTACAAAGTCACCTATCCATCCTCTTTGGAGTAAGAAGATAGGTCAAAATATTTTTTTAGAACAGTACAAGTTGGGAGCTGTGGAGGAGCAGAGAGGGAGTTAAAGATCCATGTATAGAAATCAGTAAACACTCATAGAAAGGTACAAAAAAATTCAAAGACAAATGAATGTTGGTCTTTATCTCAAGGGAGATAGAATACAAATTACTAGTAGTTGTGCTGCAGTTGAAGAAAGTTTTAGTCAGACCCCATCTGGAGTAACTGTGTTCAGTTCTGGGCACCACACCTCAGGAAGGATTAACTGGTCCTGGAAGGGGTGCAGATTCCCCAGACTGATACTAGGTCAAAAAGGGTTAAATTGAGGACAGGATGCATGGACTTGGCTTGTATTCCCTTGAGCATAGAAGATTAAGGGGTGAGCTAACTGAGGTGTGTAAAATGATTAGAGAATATGATAGAGTAGTTAGAGGGAAACAGTTTCTATTGGTGGGAGGGAAGGGGATATAACCTTAAAATTAAAGCTAGGCAGTTCAGGGGGTGATGTGAGAAAGCACTTTTTCACACAAATGGGAGTGGAAATCTCTTTCCCCGCCCCCCCAAAAAAAAAGCTGTCAAGGGCAGGATGTCTATTGAAAATTTCAAAACTGAGATTGTTCAATTTTTGTTAAGCAAAAGGTTTAGGCTCGATGGAACCAACCGAGGTGGGTAGATGGAGTTAAAATACAGATAAGCCATGGCCACGCTGAGTGATGGAATAGCCTCGAGGGGCTGAATGGCCTCCTCCTGTTCCTATGTGCCCAGCCCAAAACCAGACTTGCCTTCAAAACACAATTGGAGTGAAATTGCCCAACTACACTACACCACAACTAGTTTTATTTCTTTTCAAGTTAGAAGTCTTTGTAATTCCCATTTTTTTGTGGTTGCACAACCCGGCATTATGTCCCAGGATTCATTTTGTGTCTTCTTTCTCTGGGGAAGGCTCAATCTTCTATTCCCCACCCCCACCCTCCCCCACAGTAAAGATTAGTGCCAAGGAGCAGCAGATTGGACCTCCCACCTCCACTTGCATTAATCACCTGATCTCCATGGCACCCGTTTAGAAAATCCCATTTTCCATCTTCTGACCCAGAGACATTAGAGATAAAAACCCGTTGTAAACTTAGAGCAAACTGACCCTTCTCTTTACAGTCTGGATTTGGCGAGAGGTGGTAACCCAAAGGCTTATTGTCGGGCTGCCTATTGGCTCCCACTCTCACCTCCGAATCAGAAGGTCATGGTTTCAAGTCCCACTCCAGAGGCCTGAGCACAAAATCCAGGCTGACAATCCCAATGCAGTACTGAGGGGAGTGCTGCACAGTCAGAGGTGTCTTTTGGATGAGACATAAAACCAAGACCCTGTCGGCTCCCTCAGGTGGGTATAGAAGATCCCATGACAATATTTCAAAGAAGAACAGGGGAGTTCTCCCTGATGTCCTGGCCAATCAGCATCACAAAAAAAACAGATTGTCTGGTCATCATCATCATATTGCTGTTTGTGGGATTTTGCTGTACAGAAATTGGTTGCAACATTTGCTACACTGAAGCCACATGTTGGCCCAGACTGGGTAAGGACACCAGCTTTCCTTCCCTAAGGGACATTAGTGAACCATCTAAGCTCCTCTGACAATCCCAATAACTTCACAGTCACTTTTGCTGATCCCAGTGTTTTTTTCCAGACTCAATTCCTTGAATTCAAATTCTCAATTGGTGGGAATTGAATTCATGTTCTGTGGATTATTCATGATTCGCAGCATAACCCCTACTGTATCCTGACATTTATTGCCCATCCCTAGTTATAACTGTGACTTGCAAGGCTTCAACAGCTAGCAACCAGAAATGAAGGAGAGACATATGAACGAAGAGAAAGAAGGCAGAGAGACTGAATGAGGAAACAGGGATGAGAAAAAGAGAAGAGAAAAAGAGAAAAGGAAAGAGGTGGGAGGGAGAATGAGAGAAGGACATGAGGGAGGGGAGAGTGTGAGGATAGTAGGAGGTAAAAGAATGGAGGTGGACTAAAGTGAGAGGCAGAGAAAGAAACAGTTATCAGTAATTTATGACCATGAAATGACCAATAAAACTCACTAATGGTTTACTAATGTCCCTTTAGGGAAGGAAACTTGCCATCCTTAACCAATCTGGCCTTATAAGTGACTCCAGTCCCACATCAATGTGGTTGACTCTTAATTGAAGTGGCCCAGAAAATGATTCTGTTGTCACAGGGAAGGGCAGTAAATGCCGTCCATGCCAAACCATCCCCGCATCCAGTGAATAAAAAAAACACAGAGATGCAGAGAGAGATAAATGGCCACAGGAGTCAAAAGAGACAGAAGAGGAAGAGGTCAAGATTTGGTTGAACCACCATTTGGTGGTCGAGATTCACAGGAAGCCTAAGATAGCTCAAAAGTTGACCCAGCAAACAATTCAGTCTGACTCAAAGGCGAATTAATCAGTCACAGCCTACTCACTAGTACAGATCCAACTGATTGGAGCAAACCAGGTTGTGTCACCCCTGTCCCTGTGCTCCTCACCCCTTAGATGACTGGATGTGGATGGATATCCCATGAATAGATTAGGGATATATTTTTTTTTTAAAAAAGACAAAGAAATCACAAACTTCTTATAAAAGTTTTTATTTGAATGTCTCAGGTTTTTTTTTAACAGTCTGCAAACAAAAAAAGAAAATAATTGTAACAATTGAGATAAATCGATGGGTTTTTATTTCTTCCTATGAAGTGAATCATTAATTACAAGGTAAACAGCCCGCTTCTCTTTCCCACGACCCAATCAGGTTTAGTTTCTGTAAATCATTTTTTTTGGGGGGGAAAAAGAAAGATTTTGTTTTGGTAAGCCAAATTTCTTTAGCTTGCTGAGAATTATGTTTTTATATGTTCAAAAGCCCCTCCAGTTGAACAATCATCTCAGCTTAAAATTAATTTTTCAATTCTCAAACCCACAATGTGTTTTTTTCTCTGAAACTATATTTGAAATATTCCATTGTGGACTTTTATCGGATCTTTTGAATTGAATTTCTTTGTTATTCCCTGTTCAAACCATAGAAAATGTTTTTTTTTTATTTTTGAAAATAAAATATATGAAAAGCTTTTTTTTGGTCAATTTTATTTAATTTTTTTGAAATTTTTTTAATTTTTTTTTTAAATTTGGCGTGAAATGAATTAAACACCACAGTACCACACTCGCACAATAGTTTCCTGATTTAGAGAGGTCACTCACACCACCTCGCCCTCCTCTCCTCCCCCCCTCCCTCCAATCCCCCTCTCACTCCCATCCTCAAGCCTTCGGAAGTTAGAATGGTCACTCTAGCTTTGGAGAAAACAAAATTAGGAAACTTTTGGAAATAAAGCAGATGCATTTTCCCCCACCCCACCCCTTTTTACCCCTCTCAGCTGAAAATTCCTGCTTTGCACAACATTCCATTCCATTTTTTATCTTTTTTTTCTTAAATAATAATTGAAATCGTTAAAAAATTTTCTCGGTTTTAAATTCTTGACTTGAGCTTTTTGGTCGGAAGAGGGGAGTTATTACCCATCCATCACATGCAATTTTCTCAAATCCACAGCTTGCCACACTCCTGTAGAATGTCTTTTAAAAGAATATATATATATATATATAGTTTCTTTTTTTTGTTGTTCAATTTCCTGTGATGACTGATCGCTTCATTCAGCGGCTGAACTAATTAAAAACTGACATTGTGTTGCTGTTGTCTCTGTCCTGTTGTTGTTCTCACTTTGTTTTATTCTCTCTCTTCTGTGTGTTGCGGTCGTAGCAAAGAATGAATTTCTGTGTCCTTTTTTACATTTTTATTTCAAACTCTTCAGCAAGCAAACAAACCTTTTTTTTTTAAAAATGAAAACCATCTCTTTTCCACCCTTGTCCCTCTCGGTGAAATCTAAGGCGGGGGGGGGTCGGGGGGAAAGTAATACGAGAAAGAATTTCAACAATAAGTGGCGTTTAAATTTCATTTGAGAAATGAACAAAAATTCCCTTTTCCTCATTGTCTCTCTCTCACTCTCTCTCTCCATTTCTCTGGCAGAAGTTCGAGGATCTTCCCTTTTTCCTTCCTTTTTCTCCTGGTTTTCGGTTTTAAAATCTTTTTTGTTTGACAAAGTAACTTTTGCATTTTTGTTTTTTGCAATGGAATTCGGGTTTTCATGCAATAACTTTTAATATTCTCCCTTTTTGTAAATTATTAATCGTTTATTTTTGTTCTCTTTCCTCTCTTTCTCTCTCTCTCTTTCTCTTTCGGCAACGGTTCAATAGTTTTTATACAGGCGTTGTTCTCCGGTTGGCCGTGTTGGTGTGTAACGAATCCTTAAGGTCTTTCTGGATGCAGTTGTGAACCTGGAGAAAATTGTGATCACGCTCAGAGTTATAGGTGGCAGTCGAGGTGGTGGTCTTCAGGGGGTCCCTGGTGAGGGTGTACATGGATATCTCGGTCGAGGGCAGGGTGTTGAAGCCTTTCAGACCGACGGGCGAGGCGTCCCTGGAGTGCGAGGGCTCGGTGGAGCGGGAGCTCGACCGGCTGCGCCGCCGGTAACGATACCGGTAGCTGGGGATCCGAGTGATGGCGGAGGACTGCAGGTAATCCGTGGATCTGGCCCCCGCCCGTATCTGTTTGTGTCTGTCAATGAACATGTGGACTGCTAGCACTCCCACCATCTCCGCGATGATAAAGGAGAGGGCTCCAAAGTAAAAAGACCATCCGTAGGAGTAACTGTTCTTTTTTGAGTCGCTCTTGGCTGGGTCTCCAGCGTTGGCCGATATGTACACTATGATCCCGATGATGTTACTCAAACCTGGAGTGCAACAGGAACAGTAAAAACAACACACAATCATTTACGTTCAAAGAGGGACATTGAGGGGAGGAGAAACCCAAAGGCCAGAGGGAAAGAGCAGGGGAGTTGAGACCCTTTCAAAGGGTCAGCACAGGCAGGATGAACCGAATGGCCTCCTCCTTTGGTACAGCGTCCTATCATTCTAAAGAATTTGTTTCTACTCCACCAAACCTAAAAGGAGAGGAGACGAGGCAAAAGTTTCCTTCATTCTGTGGACATCGCTCTCAACCCCAAGTCAGAAGGTGGTGGGTTCAAGTCCCATTCCAGGGTACAAGTAAAAAATCGTCATACTCCCAGTGCAGGACTGAGGGAGTGCTGCACTGTCGGAGGTGCTGTCTTTCTGCTGAGACATTTGAACAAGGCCCTGTCTGCCCTCTTGAGCTCTCATTAAAAACTCCCACGGCCACTTCCACAGGGGAGTTCACCCCAGTGTCCCAGCCTACATTTCTCACTCAGCTCACACCTTAAATCAGATGATCTGGTCATGGTCACATTGCTGTTGTGGGAGCTTGCTGTGCACACATCGCCTGCTCCATATCCTACATTACAACGGTGCCTACACTTCAAGCAGTATCTTCATTGGCTGTAAAACTCTTTGGGGAATCTGAGCGGGTAAAAGGCGCTACCAAAATACAAGTTATCCTTTCTGTCTGTCTCCACAAGTTCAATGCTCAGTGTTTTACTCTGTTGGGTTTTTGTGCTGGACAGTGAAAATTAATCTCAAAGACATATCTGTGAAATGCGGAGCACTATTCCATCATCAGCCCTGCACTTTGCACATTTCAGCTGGAGAGGCGCTAAAATATTGGCATTCACAGAGACCCCTATAAATAGTGACAACCAGTAAATACTGACACACTCCCTGAGGACCCCCTGTAAATACTGACACACTCCATGATGACCCCCTGTAAATACTGACACACTCCCTATAAATACTGACACACTCCCTGTAAATACTGACACACTCCCTGTAAATACTGACACTCCCGCGGATCCCCTGTAAATACTGACACACTGCCTGTAAATACTGACACACTCCCGCGGATCCCCTGTAAATACTGACACACTCCCTGATGAACCCCTGTAAATACTGACGCACTCCCTGATGACCCCCTGTAAATACTGACACACTCCCGCGGATCCCCTGTAAGTACTGACACACTCCCTGAGGACCCCCTGTAAATACTGACACACTCCCTGTAAATACTGACACACTCCCTGTAAATACTGACACACTCCCGCGGATCCCCTGTAAATACTGATACACTCCTGAGGACCCCTGTAAATAGCGGCACACTCCCAGAGACCCCATGTCAAAGCTGATACACTCCCGTGGACCCCCTGTAAATACTGACACACTCCCAGTAACCACCTGTAATCAGTGCCACACTCCCGGGACCCTTTTTAAACATTGACGCACTCTCAGGGACTCCCAGTAAACACGAACACACTACTGGGGACCCCCTGTCAGTACTGACACACCCCAGGGACTGTTTGGTAACTTATATCTCTTGCACTGACTGAGTTGTACGTTAAGCAATAAAACCATTGGAGAGACGGATAGAATAAACTCACCATAAGAATGAATAATTAAACATCACATTCTGTTCGGATAAATACTGTCAGATTTGGGATATCACTCTAGCTATTGCTGCTCCTCATGCACCTGCGTCATATTTATATGTGAGTAACACGAGCACCAATTAGTGGAGGTGGACTGAAACTTGATGTTTAACACCTATTTTCACTGTGTGAGCCAAGTATATTTACTGGTGAATAAAATGACTTCACGTGATCTATGCTCAAGGAGCAGAGATTGGAGTTGTTTGCTTATTGGTCCAGCCGACTCTCAGAACGTCAAGAGTATGTCCTGATTGGACACCGATTTTGATGGATCAGAGTTCTTCTGGGAGGCCTGGCTAACACTTATCCCTCAACCTATGTTACTGAGATAGGTGGTCTAGTCATTATCACATTGCTGTTTGTGGGAGCTTGCTGTGTGCAAATTGGCTGCCACGTTGCCTACATCACAACAGCAATTTGATTGGCTGCAAAGCACTTTGGGATGTCCCAAGATCATGGTGTCACAGAGCCATTTACGGCACAGAAAGAGGCCATTTTGCCCATCGAGTCCGTGCTGGCTCTCTGTAGAGCAACCCAGTCACTCCTATTCCCCTGCTCAGTCCACGTAGCCTTGCAGGTTAATTTCCCTCAAGTGCCCATCCAATTTCCAAATCACTGATCATCTCTGCTTTCACTTTCCTTGTGGGCAGCGAGCTTCAGGTCACTCACTGCATAAAAAATTGTCCTTCCTCACATCCCCCTCACATATCTTCATCTAAAACCTTAAATATGTGTGCTCTAGGCCTTGCACCATCAGCTAATAGGAACAGCTTTTCTTTGTCCACCTTATCTAAACCTGTCATCATTTTGTACACCTCTAATAGATCTCCCCTCAATCTCCTTTGCTCCAAGCAGAACAACCCCAGCTTCTCCAAGCTAACCTTGTTGCTAAAATCCCTCATCTGTGGAACCATTCTGGTAAATCTCCTCTGCAGCCTCTCAAAAACTCTCACATCCTTCCTAAAGGGTGCGGTGAGCAGAGCTGGATGCAATATTCTAATTGTGGCCTAACCAGAGCTTTATTAAGATTCAGCATAACTTCCTTGCTCTGGTGCTCCAAAGTCAAGGTGGCTACCATTGAGCTATAGTGGGTCCCAGGACAGCAATTAAGATTTGACCCTCTCGGGCTATGCTTAGTCAATCGCAATGTCCACGTAACTAATCACCATGGCTAAGGTCACCTAACTTGGCACTGCCGGGGAAATCAAACCTAGAAAATTCTGGATATACATTATTTAAACCCACTGAACTGTTGGGAGAATGGCAAGACCCCTTTTAAAGAGGGTCTCTCATATATTTGTCTTCAGAATGTTTGATCGGAAGGATGTTGGATAAGCAGTGTGGAGACAGTAAGGAGGTCGATAGAGGTAGTAATGTGGTACAGCTGGGTGTCATCAGTGTACACACGGAAACTAACATCTTTCGGATGATGATCTCAAGGGACAACATGTAGATGAGAAATAGGAGGAGGCCAAATATAGATCCTTGGGATACTCCTGAGATAACGGTGCAGTTGTGGGAAGAGAAGCTATTGCAAGTGATTCTCTGGCTACAATTATTAAGAATGGAACCCAGCTGGATGACGGTGGAGAGGCATCGGAGGAAGATAATGTGGTCAGCAAAAGCTGCAAACAAGGCGAGAAGGACGAGGAGGAATCATTTATTTTTGTCACAGTCACGCCTTTGATAAGGTTTGTTTCAGACTCTGATGGGGTGGAAATCTGATTAAATCAAGGATAAATATATCTGTAAATCCATATCTGAGCACAATAGCGAACACGTTCAGATATGCCCACAGAAATTGCCCAAACCCATTGAAAACAGATCCAAATGAATCTATAAACAAAAACACAAAGCCACCATCGCTATATCATGTGACTCACCAAATACAAGCCAAGAAACTCCATAATTTATATATTTCAGCAAATCTAGATCGACCTTGATCTTGTTGAATGGCAGAGCACAGTCAAAGGGCCTAATAACCAACTCCAACTCCCATTTCTTATGTTTTGCCACAAATATACTAATGTCCACTCAGATAAATCTCTAAAGCCATCAATGATATATTGCAGCAAATCTACAATAAACACTATTCGTGATCAATGTAAATAACACCCCCCACCTGCCCCAATACCACACTCCCCAAAATCTGAAATATACCAGATATCCCAACTCAATAAACCCATCGAATTTACACCAAACTCACTCAAACCCCATGCCCCAGATACACTAGTAAGTACATCAGAAAACATCTACAATATGCCAACCTCACCCACAATATGCCAACAAAATTCACCAAAATTACAGCAAACACACCCAAGTGTAATGGTGAAACTATAAGGTAATGGACCCAACACATCAACAATATGAAAGCACCAAGCTAGTATCACCTACTGTTAAGAAGCCGATAAATGCAGTAATCACAGTTACACAAATGTAACACACAAAGATAAAACAGAGAGAAAATAAATTGACCCCTTGGGGACTCCTTCCTTCTCCAGTTGTGACAGAATATTAACAGATCTTTTCTGATCTTTGGTGCTGGTGGAATGGTTGGGTAATCCCGACAGTTAAGAGTTTTTTTCATCTCTGCAATGTACAAACAATCCCCCCAAGGTGACAATTAGAAACAGGCTGTATTGTAGTTACTGGAAAAGGAAGAGGCTGTCAGTCTCTTGAGCCCATTCTGCCTTTCGGTTAGATGTTGGCTGATCTGACCCTTGACTCCATTTACCTGCCTTTGATTCATGTTGCTTGACATCATTACCGAACAAAAATCTATCAATCTCAAAATCTCCGATCGTCCCTCAGCCTTTTTGGGGAGAGAGTTCCAGGTTTCTGTTAACATGTATGTGAAGAAGTGCTTTCTGATTTCACTCCTAAACGGCCTAGTTCTAATCTTAAGATCATGGGCAGGTTGGCCCTCCCGCCTCTCTCCAACCTGTCCTGAAATTTTATGGGGAGCGGGTGAGGCCTAGGTTGACCAACCTCGATTGGCTACTTAAGGTCCGCTTCCCACCCGGCCTCAATTTTGAGGCCGGTAGAAGGAGTCCAGGGATAGGGGGAAAGCCCAACAGCCCTGCACAAGCCTTGGGGTGGGAAGGAAGGGGCGCCTCCCTCAAGGTGCCCCTTTCCACATTGGGAGCCCCCTCCCAAGGCCTGCCCCTCCTGGGTGTTCCCTCCCCACTCTGGCCTCTCCATTAAGATCCCAAAACCCCCTATCCCTACCCTCCTTAGGCCTCAGTTCCCCTCCCTGCCATGAGGCACCAGACCCTCTGCACTTACCAGGTCCTGGACTCCAGGATGGCTGCTTGTCACCCCAATCCTGGCCAGACCTGGTGAATCTATGCTGCGCCCTTCCACGGCCAATATATCATTCCTGAGATGTGGCGCCCAGGATGGAACACAGTTACTCTAAATGGACCAAGGCTCTGTACAACTGTAGCACCCCTTGCTCCCCTTTGTATTCTGGTGGTCATGTTGATTTTTATTATCTTCCTTCATCTGATTAAAATGACTCTGGCTATTGCTCCTCCGAATTTTCCTTTCTCGTTTCTCCTAATCTGAAAATATTCCCTGAACTCCACAAGCGGGCCCTCAGTTTGATCAACAGTCATAAGTGAATTGAAGAGTGTTGAATGGACACTAAAATTAACTGAGTGTGTGTACATACCTGGTGTGCAGCTGCGTGCGTACATGTATTAGATACACACTTCTTGAGGTATTTCCTTGAATGTTACAAATAAAACAAGACTACTAACTCCTCTAGATCCACTCGCACAAGTTCACAGACTGACCAACAACATCAACTTGCATCTATACCTCTATCATAGCAAAAAGTCCTGAAGTGCTTCACAGGAGTGCAGGCAAACAAGGTTTGATAACACGACATGTCAGGAGATGTTAGGAATAGTGGCCAAAAGCTGGGGAAAAGGGACGCATTTTAGAGAGCGTCTAAAAAGAGTAGATGAAGGTAGAGAGGTGGAGAGTTAACATGAGGTAGGATTAATAAGAGATATTATACTTATAAATCTTCTAGGAGGTAGCGATCACAACATGGTGGAATTTCAAATTCAGTTTCAAAGTGAGCAACTCGGGTCTCAAACCAATGTCCTCAATTTAAATAAGGACAATTACAGAGGTATGAAGAAAGAGTTGTCTAAAGTGGGCTGGGAAAATAGACTAAGGGGAAGTTAGTGGATCAGCAGTGACAGACATTTAAACAGATATTTCATAACGTTCAGCAAAAATTTATCCCGGTCAAAAATAAGTGTTCGTTGAGAAAGATGAACCACCCGTGGTTGACAAAGGTGGTCAAGGAGAGCATCCAATCAAAAACTAAGGCATACCAAACTGCAAAAACTAGTGATAGGCCAGAGAATTGGGAATTTTTTAGGAACCAGCAGCGGGTGACTAAAAACCTAACAAAGAGGGAGAAAACTGATTATGAAAGTAAATTGGCAAGAAATATAAAAACAAACAGCAAGATTCTACGGGTATATAAAAAGAGAGTAGCTAAAGTGAGCATGGGACCCTCGGAGGATGCAACTGGAGAATTGATAATGGGGAACAGGGAAATGGCAGATAATTTAAACCAATATTTTGCATCGGTCTTCACAGTGGAGGACACTATAAACATCCCAAAGATATCAGAGAAGCAAGGAGCTAATGGGAGGACAGATCTTCTAACAGTCTCTATCACGAGGGACAAAGTATTTGACAAACTAATGGGACTAAAGGCAGACAAGTCGCCAGGACCTGATGGCCTGAATCCAAGGGTTTTAAAGGAAGTGGCTGCAGAGATAGTGGAGGCATTGGTTGAAATATTTCAGAACTCACTGGATTCCAGGAAGGTCCCAGCGGATTGGAAAGCCACTAATGTGACTCCGGTCCAAGGAGGGAGGGAGACAAAAAGCAGGAAACTATAGGCCAGTCAGCCTAACATCTGTCGTTGGGAAAATGTTAGAGTCCATTATTAAGGAAGAAATCGCAGGACATTTAGAAAAGCTTAACGCAATCAAACAGTCAACATGGTTTTGTGAAAGGGAAATCATGTTTGACAAATTTGCTAGAGTCCTTTGAGGATATAACAAGCAGAGTTGATAAAGGGGAACTGGTAGATGTAATGTATTTGGATTTCCAGAAGGCATTTGATAAGGTGCCACATAAAAGGTTATTGCACAAGATAGGAGCTCACGGTATTGGGGGGTAATGTATTAGCATGGATTGAGGATTGGTTAACACACAGAAGACAGAGAGTCAGGATTAATGGGCCTTTTCAGGTTGGAAAGACATAACTAATGGAGTGCCACAAGGATCATTCCTAGGGCCTCAATTATTTACTATCTATTTTAATGACTTGGAGGAGGGCCAGAGTGTAATGTATCCAAATTTGCTGATGATACAAAATAGGTGGGAGGGCATGCTGTGATGAGGACATAAGGAATCTGCAAGGGGATATAGGTAGGTTGAGTAAGTGGGCAAAAACTTGACAGATGGAGTTTAATGTAGGAAAGTGTGAGGTCATGCACTTTGGTAGGAAGAATCAAAAGGCAGACTATTATTTAAATGGAGAGAGACTCCAAAAAAGTGCAGCACAGAGGGATCTGGATGTTCTTGTGCATGAAACACAAAAAGTTAGCATGCAGAAGCAGCAAGTAATTAAGAAGGCAAATGGAATTTTGGCCTGAATTGCCAGGGCGTTGGAGTTTAAAAATAGGGAAGTCTTGTTACAACTGTACAGGGTGTTGGTGAGGCTGCACCTGGAGTACTGTGCACAGTTTTGGTCCCTGTATTTAAGAAAGGATATAGTGGCATTGGAGGCAGTTCAAAAGAGATTCACTAGGCTGATTCCTGGGATGAAAGGGTTGACTTATCAAGAATGGCTAAACAGGTTAGGCCTTTATTCATTAGAGTTTAGAAGAATGAGGTGTGATTTATTGAAACGTACAAGATTCTGAGGGGCCTTGACAGGGTAGATGTTGAGAAGATGTTCCCACTAGTGGGGGAATCTCCAACCAAGGGACATAGTTACAGAATAAGGGGACACTCATATAAAACTGAGATGCGAAGGAATTTCTTCTCTCAGAGGACAGTGAATGTCTGGAATTCTCTACCCCAGAGAGTTGTGGAGGCTAGATCACTGAAATTATTTAAAGAGGAGGTAGATAGATTTTTGAAATATCGGGTAGTTGAGGGCAATGAGGAGCTGGCACGAAAGAGGAGTTGAGACCTGGGGCAGGTCAGCCATGATCTTCTTGAATGGCGGAGCAGGCTTGAGGGGCCGAATAGCCTACTCCTGCTCCTATTCCTTTGGGGGTGAATTCCAGAGCTTAGGGCCCAGTCAGCTGATATTTGGCCACAGTGGTAGAGAGATTAAAATCAAGGATGCAAAAAAGGCTGGAATTGGAGGAGTGCAGAGATCACAGAGGGTTGCAGGGCTGGAGGAGGTTACTGAGATAGGGCGGGTTGAGATTTTAATCTCTATAAATGCTCCAAAGTACCCATTAATTCACAGAGGATTCATTCCAACCACTCAGCTTGATTCCAGGTTGTGACTCACTCTGGACTACACTACCTATCATTCTATGTATAAACTATCCGACCTCCTCGGCTAAATTGCAAATCACTTTCAGCTTTACTTACATTGGCCTTACAGCACAGAAACAGGCCTTTCGGTCCAACTAGTCCATGTTGGAATCACATGACGAGATTCCTCTCACCCCTCTCCATCTCACCCCATCACCATATCCTTCTATCCCTCATGTTTATCCAGCTTCCCCTTAAATATATGCTGTTTGGCTCAAGTTTCCCATGAATTCCCAATTGGATTTATGAGCGACTATCTTATATTTATGACCCCCTAGTTCTGGTCTCCTCCACAAGTAGAACCAACTTGTCTGCACCTACCCTATCAAAGCCTCTCATCATTTTAAAGATCCCCATCAGGTCTCCCCTTAAGCCTTCTCTTTTCTAGAGAAGAGGGCTCCAACCAGTTCAATATTTCCTGATCAGTATAACCTTGCAGTTCTGATGTCATTCTGGCCAATCTTTTTTTGGCATCTTCTCCATTCCATCGGGTGCCTCAATATCCTTTTAGCAATACAGAGAGCAGGACTGCCCACAGTGCTCCAAGTGTCATTGAATCTCTGCTTTTCAATTCTATCCCTCCAGAAATGGAACATGGTGTACATCGGACATCAAATTCTCCATCATGCAAAACAAATTGGTGGTAAATAAAGCTATAATTTAGATCAAAACAGGAAACGCTTAAATGTACAGTCGATCCATTAGCATCTGGTTAGAGAAATGACCGTTTAAAGTTTCAAGTGTTTCTGCTCCTCAAAGGCTCTTAATCCAATACAATAACCTGACTTACATTCCCAATAGTTTCTGTTTTTATTTCAGGTTGCTAGCATTTAAGGGCTTCCATTTCATCCTGACTCATAACCTGAGCTCCTACATTAATTAAAAACTGAATTGCCCGAGAAGCCACATCACAAGGGAAACAGAAATCTGCATCCTGGTGGAATTGTACGTTATCAGTTCACAATGTTTTTTTTACTGAAAACCCAATGGGTATGACACAGCAAACTCCGGTGATTGGTGCACATTGAAGCAATGGAAAAACCAATAAATCAGCGACCAAAAAGTATAATTGTTGGTGCTGTTGCAGTTTTCAGCACAGACCCGAGACTCAGTATCGTAGTATCATTTGGGAACAATACATAATGTCAAAAGGAGGGTCCTCATAAGGAATATTGCACACACGTAATTTGGAACTTGCTTCAATTAGGTTCAGTTGCCAGAGCTGAGGGCATTTTTAAAATCTGTTGCATTGTCAAAAGAGTGCCCCCATTCCCTCAGGAGCTTAAAGTTTCAAACATTCTCTTTATATCAGCCCTTCAGGATCCAAGACTTCATCGTTTGTTTTGTTCGGAGTTGTGAACAAGATCACCCATTGACTTGCTTTATCTCCCTTATTTATGTCATTGAAGTCCTCCATTCTGGCAAAACAATCATTTGTTCCTTTTCTTACCGTGTGAACGGTATTTGTCTTGGTGAATGGTGTACTGAGGTCAGCCACGCTGACACAGTCCTCAAGCTAGATTATTTTATATCTTTTATTGTTTAACAGCGCCTCCCAAATTTGTGGTCTCCACCACCTAGAAGGACGTGAGCAGCAAGTGAATGGGAACACCATTGTTTCCAAGCTCCCGCCCAAGTCACGCACTATCCTGACTGGGGCACGTATCGGTCATTCCTTCATTACCTCGGCTTCAAAATCCTGGATCTGAACTCCCTTCCCGACAGCGCTGTGGGTGCAGCTTCACCACAAAGACTGCAGCGGTTCAATAAGGCGACTCACCACCACCTTCCCAGGGAGCAACCAGGGATGGGGGTAATAAACAGCAGCCCTGCCTGCAATGCCCACATTCTGAGAGTGTATTTTTTTTTTTAAATGACTCTGTTCCTTATCCGTGATTGTCAGTTCAGCACGTTTACAGCTATTAACGCGAATTCTTAATGCAATTTTATATCAATCGGCCTTCCTTCTGAATACATGAAAACATGGAAAGTGCCATAAAATGTCGTTTCAGATTGCACACACACTCCTCAAATGTCTACACATCTACCCAGTATCAACTCCTCTCTCTCCCCTCAAAGTTATTTCTTACCTAATACCATGAAGGAAGGTGGATGCTTTCATGGTCACAGTTTTTAAAAACTTTGTTATATTAAGTCACTGTTTAAATCGTTCCCAATTAGCTGCTAAATTTCCGTTCACTGGAGTCATCACTTTATCCATTTTACTTCAATCAACTCAGGTTTATGATAGCAAAGAGGCTATGTTTCTGGACAAGCAACCCAGAAACCTAGACTAACAATCCGGTAATGAGAGTTCAAATCCCACCATGGCAGCTGGGGCAATTTAAGTTAAATAAATCTGGATGGCGACCATGAAATGTTCAGGTTGCTGTAAAAACCCATCTGGTTCACTGGTGTCCTTTAGGGAAGGAAATCTGCTGTCCTTATCCGGTCTGGCCTGCTTGTGATTCCAGACTCGCAGCAATGTGGTTGACTCTTAACTGCCCTCTGAAATGACCTAACAAGCCACTCACTTGTAACAATTAGGGATGGGTGATAACTGCTGGCCTTGCCAGTGATGCCCACATCCTGTGAATGACCAGCAAAGGAAAGCTGCACAAGACTTGCTCCATGCCAGGTACTCACAGCGAGTACATACTTCATTTTCTCATTTCTCATTCAGCAAAACTGACACCTTGCTTTATATTGCAACTGTTTTGCTAATAATTCAGCATTGAATAATAAAGAGAGGGAGGGGAGCTCAGATTTATTGTGAAGCTTGATATTCAGGGAAGTTTCTGCTGTCTGCTACCTGCTAAATTCCTCCTCACAGACTGAAAGGTGTCATCAGTCTGTACCAAGTGTCGCTTAATTGAAGCTTTGATTGTCTCACATTCAGACCACTACACCATCACACTTGCACTGTGTGGACCTGAATCCACGTTACATCACATTATGGTACAATACATTCATGCAGCATCACCTTATCACTCATTCACTGCCACCCTCAGTGCAGTAATTCTCTAACTTTCTTTTAAAATTCTTACTGTTAGCAATAGTAACATAACGGACACACTCTTCTAGTCCAAAGTCTAAAATTGTCATCTGCCTTGCTATGGATGGGTCAGTCTGCTTCTACACACAGACACACACACAGACACACACACACACACAGAGAGACACACACACAGACACACACACACAGACACAGACACACACACACAGACACACACACAGAGACACACACACAGACACACACACACACAGACACACACACACACAGACAGGCACACACAGACACAGACACACACAGAGACACACGGACACACACAGACACACACACAGACACACACACACACACACAGACACACACAGAGACACACACAGACACACACACACAGACACACACACACACACACACAGACACACACACAGGCACACACACACACAGGCACCAACACACACACAGAGACACACAGACACACACACAGGCACACACAGACACACACACACACAGACACACACACAGGCACACACACAGACACCAACACACACACACAGACACCGACACAGACACACACACACACACACAGACACACACACAGGCACATACACACACAGACACACACACAGAGACACACAGACACACGTTATTGAGATCTCCAATGAATTTTAACCCCGGAAAATTGAAACCATCTCATTCTTCTCTCCATCCCTATTCTGCCCCCCGCCCCACTCCTGTTTTGTTTCAAACCTAGTCAAAAACGAAAGGTGAACAACTCAGATAGACGTGAGATTAACAAAGGTCTCTCACCTGCAGATACGAAGAAGATGCCAGCACTAAGAATGATGTTGTGTCGAGTTTTGTAGAACTCACTAGCTGCGATGCAGAGGCCACCCATAAAGAGCAGGATCACGCTGAGGATAGGGAAGATACTGGATGCTCGAACAGCTCCTGGGAGGGGAAAGGAAGGGATTGAGTGGGGTCAAAAATAGGGGGCAAGATAGAGAGGACGAGAAATGGAAAGATAAAGCGGAAATAAAGAAACAATGAGAGAATTTATTTTCCTTTTACAAGCCCGGGCACGCTGATTCATAAAATAAAGCATCCGAGATCACCTTGAAACATAAGATTATATTAAACAGGTTCCAGATCCATACTGGGAGACTTATCTTGTTATGTGAGAAATTTTAACTGTTTCCAAGATCTTCTCTCCAGTCTATCTTCTCTGCCTCTTGTTTCATCTCAATAGATTGGTTCAGGTGAGGTTGGAGTTGGTCACAAATATTACTTGGGGTCATCCCTGAATGATAAGCACAGGCTATGAGGGGTCAGAGGGCGCAGCCCATAATTGTCCATCTGTAATGGAAGGAGGACAGTCGGCCAGGGTTGAAGAGCAACAATGGGAGGGTGGGTTTTACCCAACACGGGAAGGGTAGACGTTTAAAAATTCACTCTTCTGACACAGAGCAGCGGGACCACTTGTCAGGAATTCATCTAAAATCCATGGATGGAGCGCCCGTAGGATGAACCAATCTCCACACAGGAATTTCCAAGAAACCCCCTTGGTGTTTACATTATGCTGCATGCCAAGACTGTGGGTTTGTGAAGTCCATCCTTACACATGTCAGGGGAGGATCCACGATGGAGGGGATTGGACACTGTAAACAAAAAGAATTTTCCCCACTCCTACTTCCGTATAGAAATTGGATAGCAGTACCAAGCACTGGTCTCAGTCCCGCAATATGAAGGGGCCACTGAGAGAAGAGTCCGTGAGACTGATCCTGGTGTTAGATGGACGGGGATAAGGAATAACATGATGGCTGGGCCTAAATGGTTAAATTGTGAGGACGTGTTGCATTAACCTGGGCTTACATTTCCTGGAATTTAGTAGGTTTGACCTAATTGTGTACTGAAAATGTTAAAAGGATTAGATAGTGTTGAAATGGAGAAACTATTTTGTCTGTTGGGGTGAGTCCAGAACAAGAGAATAGAGCTGACCGTTCAGGAGTGACATCAGAAAACACTTTTCCACAAAATGGGAAGTGAAAATCTGGAACTCACTCCCCCAAAAGCCCTGGTCAAATGAAGCTTTCAAGATTTTGTTCAATACACATTTGTTGAGTGAGAATATCAAGGGATATGGGGCAAAGATTAAAAATGGGGTTGAGGTACAGATCATCATCGCCTGTTAAGGTTGCCAACCCTCCAGGATTGTCCTGGAGTCTCTAGGAATTGAAGATCAATCTCCAGGACACTGTGTAACCCTGGAGAAAAATCATCCGGACATTAAATAAGGTCATTTTTACATTTTTTTTTACATTTCTCTTTACAAGATATGAAAATATTGAAAATGGTGGGAGTGGGGAAAGCTGTTTGGCTGACAGCCAAGAGTCATCCAATTGGGTAATGAGTCTTTTTGTTTTCAAGTAGGTGTAGGAAGGCAGTATGTCACAAGGATGAGTTCCGAAGAAGAGTCATTTTGGACCCAAAACGTTAACTCTGTTTCTCTCCCCACAGAAGCTCTCAGACCTCCTGAGCTTTTCCAGGGCGTTCTGTTTATATTTCAGGTTTCCAGCATCCGCAGTATTTTGTTTTTATTACATTACAAGGATGGGTGTGTTGGCCAATAAATGGCTGGAGTGTGGGGGCAAGGCATGTGATGAAACGTCCAGGAATACATTTAATCACAGTAGGCAACCCTACCTATCGTCCTATGGGTTTACAAACCACCTTATTCTACGATGCAGTTGGAAGTTGTGAAGGGTTGCAGTGTTCGATAGAATAGCCAAGGCAGGTCTTTATCTTGTGCCGTGAGACCACATTGCTTCTGAAGATGGGAGTTAACACCATTAATGTAGGTGGTGCTCTGAGCCTCTGGTGGTTAATGTACCAACATCTCTAGCATTGTGTCATGACTGCAAACTTTAAAGACAGCATTGCTCTTTTTATATTCAGCAAGTTGTCGTCAATTGGGACACACCCCTCCTGAAAGGCCAGTGGAAGCAGATTCAACAGTAACTTTCAGAAGAAGAATTGCATAAATACCTGAAAGGGAAAATACTTGCAGGGTCATGGGGAAAGGACAGGAGGATATGGGACTAATATAACTCTTTCAAAGGAGCCAGCACAACCACAATGGGCTGAATGGCCTCCTTGTGTGTTGTATGAATCAACAGCAGTAGACTCACATGACAAATTGGGCCATAAATTGGTTGGGTTAAAAGCTGGGTAGCAATACAACATTCCATTTGATGTCATATGGGCTGGGGCTAGTAGCCAATTGTTGGGCCACAATGAATCCTTTGTTGTAAAATAGTCCAGTACAAATAAACAGCAATGATTGGCCTAGAAACAACCAGACTCATTAGCAGTAATTAGTTCAACTGATTCCTTGTGGTCTGTGATGTAACCTAAGCTCTTTGATTGTGTAACTGGCTTAAAATTCAATCATTGTCATCTATTATTCAATCAAGTGTAGGGTTTTTTTTCCCCTCGCTATATACTTTTCAATAGTAGAACAGCTTTGACTGGATAATGTCCAACTTCATCATGAGCCCAAGGCTTTGTTTGCACAATGGGAGGAGACCTTTCAGCCCCTCAAGCATGCTCTCCCTCTCAAGTTAGATCATGGCTGATCTGTATCGCAACCCCATTTACCAGTTTTTTTCTCCATATTCCTCAATACCTTTATCCAAAGATCTCTTGTTCTTAGCTTTGAAAGTGCCAATTGTCCTCCAGCATCCACAGCTTTTTGGGGAGAGGGTCCCAGATTTCCATTATCCCCTTTGTGTGTGAAGAAGTACCCAGAAAGGAAAAAACAGTAAAAACTGGAAAGTGAGAATACTGGCCCAAACTGTTTTTTCTTTCTGGGCTCTTCCTGATTTCACTTCTGAACAATCCAAGTCTAATTTCAAAGTAGTGGATGAATATCTCAGGCTGATTAACATTCTTGGCAGGCCACAGCTCGAACATTCCTTCAATGAGCTGTGAAAATCCCTGTCCGAGCCGATAGTGGGATAGGGACAAGGAGAAGGTTCACCAATACTCACCGGATGTGAGGATCCTGCTGAACATCAACTCGCAATTCCAAGCTGATTCTCCAGCCTCCAACGCTGAGAGTGTCTGGGATGGGGTTTGATCACAGGACCGTTTGACTCAGAAGCAGGGGAGCTACCATGAGGCAAAGGTTTCCAAGAGACTGGAGCATCAAACATTCTTTTAAGAGGGGCCTAATTGAACCAGCCTGAGTAATTTTGTCCAGAAACATCCTTGACCAATGTCCTATAAGGAAGGAAATCTGCCTTTCTTACACGGTCTGATCACTATGTGACTCTAGACCCTCGGTAATGTGGTTAACCAATAATTGCCCTCTTTAAAAGCCACACATTTGTACCAAACATGGACTGAAGTGGCTCAAGAAGGTGGCTCAGCACCATCAATTAGGTATGAGCAATAAATGCTGGCCTTGCCAGCAAAGCCCACATCCCATGAATGAATAAATAAAATAATTTTGTCATTTTTAATATCAGGTTCCAATATTTGAGACTAGAGAATTCAGGACTGTTCTCCAGAGAAAGTAGGTTAAAGGGAGGTTCAAATTTGTTAATGGCTTTGATAAACTAGATAGAAAGTAACTGTTTCCACTGGCAGGAGGGTCAATAACGAAAGGGCACAGATTTAATATAATCAATCAAAGATGGGATGAGGAGATTTTTTTTATGCAGTGAGTTGTTGTGATATAGAATGTGCTGCCTAAAAGGACAGTGGGAGCAGCTTCAACAGTAACTTTCAAAAGGGAATTGGGTAAATACTTGGGAAGGAAACATTTGCAGGGCTATGGGGAAGAGAAGGGGGTGAGTGGGACTAATTGGATAGTTCTTTCAAAGAGCCAGCACAGCCAGGATAGGCTGAATGGCCTTCTTCTGATTCATACCCCCATTTTCTGCTCTCTTGTGGGGCACCATTTCTCATGGGAAAAGAGCTCCACAGAGGCTGAAAACCACCCCAACCACCTGGCCACACTTCCTGTATTACCAACAAGCGATCAACCCAGCTCTCACCTGATGATGGCAGGACACACAATCAGGAGACTGGAACCCTGGCTGCCTTCCCCCCTTCCTTAATCCAGCGACACTGAGCCCAATTAATATCAGTCACCATGAGAGAGGTCAGCACACGCCAGGAATTGAATCTAGGATCTATGGGTTGTTGGGCTAACCATAGTTGTCACCTTGAACCACTAGATTATCAGGGATGTGGGGTGCCTCCAGCCCATTTATAAATGTAATCCTCCAACATTTATGGGTGGATGACCTGCAGTTAATACTTCCCCACAAACAAGCAACCCACCCCTTTCCTCCTGACTTTTTACAAAACACCTTTAATGGAGGTAAGAGGGAAGGCAAGCTTACGTAAGAAATATTCAGCGGCATCTGCTTCGTAATCCGTGTCTTCCGGGAAGTGGTCGATCTGTTTACATAAACCTTTAAAATTTCCTGTTTCAGGAAAGACATAGAAAGAGAGAGAGAAGTCAGTCACCTCTCCCTGTGTGAGCGATGAACACAAAGGCAGTGAATGAACTTGCAGTTGCATCAATGTGTAAAACAGATCAATTAATTACAATGTGTACAATAATTCCCAGTGTTCTCTGGATAAGGAGACCTGTTCAGTCAGGGCGGGGGTACCATTCGTATGGGGCTACCGAAATTCAGGTATCTGGGTGAGGAGGGAAGGGGCACACCAACTTGCAGCCCTGTTTCTATTTATGCTGAGTGGTGTGCCCTGTCCTGAGCATTGTCTCACATACATCCAACTGAGGCAACAGGAACCCATGTCCACACAGAGATAAGGGCAGAAGAAATACGAGCTGGAGTAGGTCATTCAGCCCATTGATCCTGCTCAATCAGATCATTGATGAGAGTCTACATCAACTCCACTTTCCCACCCTATCCCTTAGAGCCCAAAAATCTATCGATCCCAGCCTTGAACGTACCCAACAACGGAGCATCCACAACCTCTGGGGTAGAGAATGCCAGAGATTTACAGCCCTCTGAGTGAAGAAATTTCTCCTCCTCTCAGCCCTAAATGGCTGCTTCCTCATCCTGAGGCACTCCTCTTGAATCTCCTAGATTTTTAATAATCCTGACATGATGGGCGTGTGACCAACTCTGAGCCTTGCCCGTGGGGTCCTGTCGAGCGTGATGAGAGGGTGGTTCGGCAAGACAGTTATTTGTATAGTCGGAAATAAAATTGCTATAGGATCTATATGGAGAGTGAAGCATTCATCATGTATACCACACTCATAGGAATAGGAGGAGGCCATTCAACCCCTTAAACCTGTTCCACCATTCAGTAGATCGTGGCCATTCTGCACCTTAACTTCATCTCCCTGCCTCAATTCTGTAACCCTTAATCCCCTTGCCTAACAAAAATCTATGAATTTCAGTTTTCAAATTTACAATTGACTCCCGACATCAACAATTTTTGTGGGGGGGGTAGAGTTCCTGATTTCCACAACCCTTTGTGTGAAGGCATCACACTGGAACAGCCTGCCTCTAATTTTAAGGATATGGCCCCTTGTTCTGAATTCCCCCACCAAAGGGAATAGTTTCTCTCTACCTACCCAATGACAAAGTAACATGTAAGCCACTTGTATGTTTCAGAAGCTACCACAAGTATGTCTAGGAGGATGATAGTGGGACATATGATAACACAGAAAAGTAAACTGCTACTATTTATAATTTGGTAGAGCGTTTCCAATCACAATGGGATAAAATGTCAGGAGAAAGGAGTGGCACCTTTGAAGTAATGCTTATTTTACTGATTAAACCAAACTTAAGATACATACCTCCACTCAACATGATCGCAGATATGTTTCAGGTATAGAGCTTTGGAACTCTCTGTCTCAGAGAGCTGTGGGTACCCAGTGGCTGAGTATATTCAAAGTTGAGGCATTAAAGGAATCAAGAGATGTTGGGATAGGGCAGGAAAGTGGAGTTGAGGTTAAATTTCAGCCTTGATCTTGGTGAATAATATGGATGGTCCAAGAGGCTGGAGGAACTACTCCTGCTCCATATGCTCTTGTGACCAAGTTGGCTAAATTCTGTCCATTCATTCTCATTGTATAGAGCACCAAAGGATAAAACCCTTTCTCTCCACTTCCATTGTACAATATCCAATAGATTAAACCCCTTCTTGATCAAATCCATCAGAAAGACAATCCAAATAGTCCTATTTAGTCTCATTAAAAGAATTCCAATTAACCAGAGACCATGTGGTCCACAGTTGATGTGGAATTTCAGGACCTTAAACAGTTTTTTTGCATCAGTATTTACTCAGGAAACTGGCATAGTGTATAAGGAAGGAAGGGAAACAAGCAGTAGTTTCATGGAGCATATAGAGATTAAAGAAGAGGAGGTGCTTGCTGCCTTACAGCGAATAAAGGTAGATAAATCCCCCGGGCCTGACATGATATTCCCTCGGACCTTGAGGGAGACTAGTGTAGAAATTGCAGGGGCCCTGGAAGAAATATTTAAAATGTCCTTAGCCACGGGTGAGGTGCCGGAGGATTGGAGGGTAGCTCATGTTGTTCCGTTGTTTAAAAAAGGCTCCAAAAGTAAACCAGGTAATTACAGGCCAGTGAGCCTGACGTCAGTAGTACGTAAATTATTGGAAGGTGTCCTGAGAGATCGGATATATAATTATTTGGACAGCCAAGGGCTGATTAAGGATAGTCAGCATGGCTTTGTGCGTGGTAGGTTGTGTTTAATGAACCTGGTAGAGTTTTTCGATGAGGTTACCAAGAAAGTAGATGAAGGAAAGGCTGTGGATGTTATCTACATGGACTTTAGTAAGGCCTTTGACAAGGTCCCACATGGGAGGTTAGTTCAGAAGGTTCAGACACTTGGTATCCATGGAGAGGTTGTAAACTGGATTCGAAATTGGCTGTGTGGGAGAAGACAGAGAGTGGTAGTGGATGATTGCTTCTCAGACTGGAGGTCTGTGACTAGTGGTGTGCCTCAGGGATCTGTGCTGGGACCATTGTTGTTTGTTGTCTATATCAATGATTTGGATGATAATGTGGTGAATTGGATCAGCAAGTTTGCTGATGACACTAAGATTGGAGGTGTTATGGACAGCGAGGAAGGCTTTCAAAGCTTGCAGAGAGATCTGGACCAACTGGAAAAATGGGCCAGAAAATGGCAGATGGAATTTAATGCAGAAAAGTGTGAGGTGTTACATTTTGGAAGGTCAAACCAAGGTAGGACATACACAGTAAATGGTAGGGCACTGAGGAGTGCGGAGGAACAAAGGGATCTGGGAGTTCAGATACATAATTCCCTGAAAGTGGCGTCACAGGTAGACAGGGTTGTAAAGAAAGCTTTTGGCATACTGGCCTTCATAAATCAAAGTATTGAGTATAGGAGTTGGGATGTTATGGTGAGGTTGTATAAGACATTGGTGAGGCCAACTTTGGAGTATTGTGTGCAGTTCTGGTCGCCTAACTACAGGAAGGATATCAGTAAGATTGAGAGAGTGCAGAGAAGATTTACTAGGATGTTGCCGTGTCTTAAGGAGTTGAGTTACAGGGAAAGATTAAACAGGTTAGGACTTTATTCCTTGGAGCGTAGAAGAATGAGAGGAGATATGATAGAAGTTTACAAAATTATGAGGGGTATAGACAGAGTAAATGCGAGTAGGATCTTTCCACTTAGATTAGGAGAAATAAACACGAGAGGACATGGCTTTAGGGTGAAAGGGGAAAGGTTTAGGGGGAACATTAGGGGGAACTTCTTCACTCAGAGAGTGGTGAGAGTGTGGAACGAGCTACCATCTGACGTGGTAAATGTAGGCTCACTCTTAAGTTTTAAGAATAAATTAGATAGATACATGGATGGGAGAGGTCTGGAGGGTTATGGACTAGGTGCAGGTCAATGGGACTAGCGGAATAATATTTTGGCACAGACTAGAAGGGCCGAATGGCCTGTTTTCTGTGCTGTAGTGTTCTATGGTTCTATGGTTCTATGGTTCAATCTCCTCATATGATATCCAATACTTGCCAATGGGATCATGAACTGTGAGTACCAATAAACCTTCTAACACCCATTAGCACCCTGCATTGACAAAACAAGTCACTGAGAAAAATAATAGATCTCTTCTCAATCCAGTGTTGAAATGTTACTAATCACAGACAGGGTATCTGCTGACTATCACTCTCTGAATTGGTGAAATTGTTTCTAATGAACTGCATCAGCAGTGAAAAGATCTGAAAATGTGTGCAAGACCTTAGGAATATTTGCATATTAGTGAACGATTTATTTCTCACATTCCTGTGCACCATTTTGAAACTGATAGGAGTCGTGTTCAGCAAGGATTTTTTTCAAATTGTTGTTTTTACTTTAATTGGCCAGGGTTTTTAAAAATCTGGTTTCTCTCCTCTCCCAGGAGATTTACATGGCTCCAGGTGGGTGGTGAGTCTGCATCAAGATGCATCACGTCTCACAACTAAATGGGATAGAAAAGATCACCAGTGGGTTTCTTCCTGCTTTTCATTTTTACAGTAACAGGAGGAGGCCATTCAGCCCCTCAGAGCTGCTCCACCATTCAATCAAATCGCGGCTGATCTGTACCTCAACTCCATTTTGCTCCATATTCCTCGATACCCTTACCCAATTAAAATCTACCAATCTCAGCCCTGAAAGCTCCAATTGTCCCTCGGCATCCGTAGGCTGGGATTTTCCGGCCCAGTTGTGGGCGGGACTCACCGTGGGTGAGGCGGTGCCCCAGCCAGAAGCCCATTGACTTGCCGTGGTGGGCGGGTGCAGAGAATCCCGCTGATCATCTTTCAGGGGAAAGAGTTCAATCCAGTCTGATTATTTTCTGACAACCACTTTGTGTGACCAGCTCCCAATTGTGAACACCCTCCCTGCACTTAGCTCCATACAGCTGAATAGAGACAGCAATGTCTTGGTGGGACATTTTTTGTTCAGCTCCAGTCTCATAAACAGCTTAATTTGGGTGTTCTTGGGCTTCAATTTTTGGTGGGTGGAGGTGGTGGGGGTAAGTTTGGGAATGGTGAAGAGGAATGATTCCAGCCAGAAGTGACTTACCCCCCCAGCAAAATAAAACACTCAGTTTCCACTTAAATGCTAACAGAAATAAACTGATAGGAGTAGATACATTCAGTGAAGTAGTGATGCTATTGTGGTCTCAGCCCTGTCTCAGTAAGTAACGCTCTCACCTCTGTGTCAGAAGGTCATGAGTTGAATTCCCAATCCAGGGACTTCAGTAAAAAATCCTGATCTACCCAATGCCGTACTGAGGGAGTGCTGCACTGTCAGGGGTGCCAGATTTTGGATGAGACATTAAATTGAGGCACTGCCTGTTCTCTCAGGTGGGTGTAAAGGATCTCATGGATCTTGTTTGATGAAGGGCGGGTCTTCTCCCCAGTGTCCCGCCAATATTTATCCCTCAACCAAGATCACTAAAACAAATTATCTGATCATAACATTGCTGTTTCTAGGAGCTTGTTGTGTGCAAATTGGCTGCCTGCATTCCAATAATGATTACTCTTCAGAAGTAATTCATTGGCACATTGGGACATCCTGAGGTTGTGAAAGGCGATTTAGAAATGCAAGTCTTTCTTTTTATCACAGGTTGTCCCAAACTCTAAATGAAATAAAACATCTTGTAGGTGTCTTTCTTGTGATTATACCATAATGTCAAAGCAACTTTGAGCTCACTGTTACAGTGAAAATGGCAATAGCTGCCATTTATGTAGCGTATCCATAAAACACCCCAGTGTCCCAAACAGAAAGGAAAATAGGCATCGGGTGGCAATGTAAGAGCTGGAAGTGACCAACGGTGTGATGAAAAACATAGACTTCAAAGACCAGGAGGGACGCAGAAAGAATGTTCAATTGCTTAACTGCCCAAGATACATTGAAGGGAGGGGGTGAGGAGATGCACAAGAAATCAGATTCAGGAGGATTGTAAGTCATGGGGTGCAAGGAGTTTGCTGAGAGAGACAGGAGGGTGACTGACTTGTAAATAAGGAAGTCGAATTTGAGGCTATAGTTCAGCACTTATACTGACAAGGCCAGTTGAATTTAAAAATGTGAGGATCAAATTGAAGCAGCACTTTGTTGGGAAGTCTATTGTGTTGCTAAGCAGAAGGATAGGAGGAGGGCTCATCCGGTGGATGTTTACGCAGAGAATTCCTGAGCCCAACTGCGCTACTAAGAATAGAAAGCAACAATACACATTTCAACTCCTCTCAACCAGCAAGGTCCCCATCATGTCCTCATCCTTGGAGAATGTGTGTGACAGAAAACAAAAGACAAACACCAAAGATCCAATATCGTTATTTTGCTTGGAGAAGATATTTTTTGTTACAAGATGGCTTCGTCAGTAAATACTATCGTTCATTTAAAATAAAAAGAATGTTTCTTGTACACTGACCATGGTGGGTTTTGCTCCCTATCTGTATTATTGTGGTTCTGCTGATTAGTAAGCAGATTGCTGATCGCAAATCGCATTATCGTGAAGAGGCCACTTTGTATTCTCTGCTCCCACACGAATAGCCCTGAGGATGTACCTCGAGGGAGAGAGTTAGCAGATTGGATATTTTGCATTCACATTATTCTTATGTGGATCATTTTTCATTCCATTCCACTGACCCTCACAGCTGAAATTCAGTCCACCACAGTCTCCAGTATAGGTGACTATGACCACCGGGGATTCTCTGATATGCTGCCCAACAATGTCCAGCCTTGAGGCACAACCAGTTGTCCATAGGCAGCAACCCACCTGGAGTAAGAGCTGGACATTATTCAGGCTTGGGCTGAAAAGTAGCAAGTAACATTCGCGTTACCATGCAATGACAATCTCCAACAAAACACACTCCAACCATCCCCCCCCTTGACATTCGATGTCATTGTTGTCATTGTATCCCACATCTTCAACCATCCTGGGGGTTACCATTGACCAAAAACTGAACTGGACAAGCCATATAAATAATGTGACTGCAAGAGTAAGTCAGAGGCTGGGAATTCTGCAGTGAGTAACTCACATCCTGACACCTCAAGGCCTGTACCCTGACAAAGCACAAGTCAGCACCACTTTGGAATACTCTCCACTTGACTGGATGAGTGCAGCACCAACAATACTCAAGAAGCTTGACTGCGTCCAGGACAAAGCAGCCACTTGATCAGCCCACGGCTTTCCAGAATCGTCCTCTGGATCAGGAGCAGGACCAGGAAGACTAGCTGTTTCTTCCCCTCCTAGCTAGCACAAGGGCGCTGACACCAAGACTGTGCCTGTCCTACCATCACCATCTGAGCAGACCAGGATGTGGGCATCGCTGGCTAGGCCCATCCCTAATTGCCCTTGAGGTGAGCTGCTTTTTTTGAACCGCTGCAGTCCCATGTAGTGTAGGTACACCCGCAAAGCTGTTAGGGAGGGAGTTCCAGGATTCTGTCCCAGCGACAGTGAAGGAACGGCGATATAGTTCCAAGTCAGGGTGGTGTGTGGCTTGGAGGGAATTTTGCAGATGGTGGTGTTCCCATGCATCTGCTGACCTTGTCCTTTTGGGTAGTGGAAGTCACGGGTTTGGAAGGTGCTGTCGAAGGAGCCTTGGTGAGTTTCTGCAGTACATCTTGCAGATGGTGGCTGGGAGTAAATGTTTAAGATGGTAGGTTGCTTTGTCCTGGATGGTGTCAAGTTTCTTGAGTGTTGTTGGAGCTGCACTCATCCAGGCAAGTGGACAGTATTCCATCACATTCCTGACTTGTGCCTTGTAGGTGGAAGAAATATTTTGGGACTTCAGGAGGTGAGTTACTCACCACAGAATTCCCAATTGTAATGGTTATATTCAGATCTTGGGTTGGGATTCTCTGGAGGGAAAAAGACATCAGACTGAAACTTTTCCTAAGAATGGGTGAAACTCTGATTTGTGATTTAATTGTCTTGTTCTGGAATTGTTCTGTTCTGCAAGCCTACAATGATTCATTTCTCATAATTGTTTCATACATTCTTTAACAGAGCAAAGTTAAAACACAGCAATAATTTGACAATCATTGGAGAGGTTCTGTTTATAATAGGAACATGAATCGTGATACCTCCTTAGCCACAATATACATATAATTAAAATCATAGAATCTTACAGCACTGCATGAGGCCATTTGGCCCATCATGACTGAGACAGCTCTTTGAAAGAGCTATTCAATTAATCCCACCTCCCCTTCTTTAGCCCTTGCTGATGTTTCCTTTGAGTTTTTATCCAATTCTCTTTGGAAATTTACTATTGAATCTGCTCCGACCGCCCTTTCAGGCAGCGCGCTCCAGATCACAACAACTCGCTGTGTAAAACAAAATCTCCTTATCTCCGCTATGAGTCTTTTGCCAAATATTTTAGATCAATGTCCCTCTGGCTACTGACCCTCCTGCCAGTGGGAACAGAGTAAATAAGGAGAAACTATCGTATTTTAAGCACGTATATTAAATCTCCCCTTAACCTTCTTTTCTCTAAGGTGAACAAGTCCAGCTCATTCAGCCTTTCCAAGTAACCGAGGTCCCTCATCCCTGGTGCCATTCTGATAAATCTCCTGTGCATTTGCTCCAAATGCTTAGCCTCCTTCCTAAAGTGTGAAATAATGGGCGGGATTTTCCACACTTTGCCGGTCCCGCCGCAGGTCAATGGACTCCTGGCTGCGGTGCTGCCTCGCCCGTGGGGGAGTCCCATCCATGACGGGGCCGGAAAATCCCGGCCAATATAAACTGAACCAGCCAAATTCTCCGGGAAGGTCCCCAGTTCAACTTTACACCCATTTTTGAAGTTCTGACTTCAGGACTTGATGTCCAAAGAAGGAGTGTCCATAACATGGATTATCAGCCTGTAAATCCTTCCAATACGCCTGATGGCAGGCGGTGGGAGCGGGAGAGAGTTTCCTGGTCAGCCAGACTGCAGAAGGCAACGGCAAACCACTGCAGTACTTTGCCATCATAATCATGGACCAATCCAATGGAAGTCCGTGGTCACCAATGCCCTTTCGGGCAGGGTACCTGAATGAGGAGGAGGATATACAGAACTGCACCAACCCAGAAACAAACCTTCACCCACTTAACTGTACAACTATCACTAACTTGTAACCATCTATGCACCCAGAGTTAATCAGAGACCAGCTCCTGAAATTTACCCCTTCAATTTCATATACATTGATTTGTATATCTCCATTTTTCTCCTTTGTGTCATCGCTCAGTGTTTTGTTTCATTTATCTATGAAATGCCTGTGTTGCAATTCTCTGTAACCAGCACCCCCGCCAGCCCACCCCTACTTAAACCCCTCTGCCTCACCACCTCTCTCCTGGCCTATAAACAACTTCTGAAAATGTAATCATTCAGCCAGTCCTGCTTTCCTGACTTACGCCTAATATCTAATTTAAGTACATAAGAAAAAAACGAGCTGGAGTAGACCATTCAGCCCCTCGAGCCTGCTCCGCCATTCTACCTCAACTCCACTTTCCGCCCTATTCTCATATCCCTTGATTCCCTCAAATTGCCCCAAAGTCTATTGAACTGAGTCTTGAATATAATTCAACAAAGGAGCATTCACAGCTCTCTCTGGTAGAGAATTCCAAAGATTCACAACCCTCTGAGTGGAGAAATCTCTCCTCATCTCAGACCAAAATGGCTGACAATCCTAAGACTGTGCCCCCTAGTTCTAGAGTTTCCAGTCAGGAGAAACAGAATCTATGCTGTCAAGCTCTCTAAGAATTTTGTAAGTTTCAATGGGATCATCTTCATTCTCTAAACTCCAGACAAAAATAGGTCCATATTGACTCCCCTGTAAAACGCCTTGGGAGGTTAAAGATGCTTTAACTGTCCTCATCTTACTAAAACCCACTTTCTTTCCACCTCTCCCTCCTTCTGCCTACCTTCTCCATCCAGAATCTCTCCTCCTTCCTGCTGACCCCCTCCCCTCATCTGTCCCACTCTGACACAAAGGCCCAGCACAGAAAACCAGCTACATTAAGAAGGGCAGGAGAGAAGATGAGTTAACTCAGCAAGTATTGGATGGCCGACACCATGCTCGAGTTGTGAAAGATTGTGGGAGAAGGGTTGAGGAAGAGAGCCAAAGAGTCCTTCTGTGTTTTCGAGGGATCCTCAGTGGAGGCAATTAATAGTTAACTCTTGCCTCTGAGACAGAAGGTTGCGGGTTTGAGCCCTAGTCCAGGGAATTGAGAACGATCGCTTGGTCAACCCTTCCAGTACAGTATCCTGTTTTGGGTGAAACATTAAAACAAGGTCCTGTTGCGACTCTCAGGTGGATGTGAAAGATTCCACAGCCACCACTTCAAAGATGGCCAGTGGACTTATCCCCAGCGTCAATCAGCATCACTAAAAACAAATTATCTGGTCATTCTCACATTGCTGTTGGTGGGAGCTTGCTGTTCACAAATTGACTGCAGTGCTTCCTACATTACATCAGCGACTACACTTCAAAAACATACTTCGTTGGCTATGACGTACTTTGGGACATCCTGTGGTCATGAGAGGCACCATAGAAATGCAAGTCCTTTCTCTTTGCTTAATGGAGTCAGGACTATGGAATATTAACTACTCACATAGTTTGAGATTGTTGGGCCAATAACGAGAGGCAATTAGAGCTCATCGCTTCTTCAGATGTCCAGTAATGAGATTCAGTGAACACACAGCTCACTGAACAAAGAGACAGGCCCTGCTGTGATACAAATGACAGCCACAGGATGCAAAGATTTTACCTGCTCCCACACTGGGCAGGCACAGCCAAGACTGAATGGAGCAGAATATGTCACCTGGGGTTTTTGCCTTCCAAGCCAATAAATATAGATTGTTTAAAGGCAGTGAGAAGGGCAGATGTGTGTGTCTGTGTGCCCTTCCCCCATCCACACTGACAATCTGTCTTTAAACAAGGCTGTTAAAAAGCAGAAACGTAGAAACATGGAAAAAAGAATCCGGAGTAGGTCATTCAGCCCTTCGAGCCTGCTCCGCTATTCAATATGGCCATGGCTGATCCTCTATCTCCACGCCGTACTCCCGCGCTCTCCCCATACCCCCTGAGGCCTTTAGAGTCCGGAAATCTATCTATTTCCTTCTTAAATATATTCAATGATTTAAAATGAAAAGGTTTAAAACTTTAATCACTAAGGAGGTCTTGTGGTCCAATTCCCCCTTTACAAAGAGTCTGGATGGTCGGAGACCCCATTGCAAAGGAACAGATTCATCCAACGTGAGGATCCCACTGGATTCTGAGTGGAGCTTCAGTCTCCACTCACTGGGACTGTTAGGAATGTCTACCACTGAGAACAGAAGGAAGCCATTCAGCCCCTCAAATCTGTTATTTTTATTCATTTACGGAATGTGGGTGTTGCTGGCTGGGCCAACATTTATTGCCCATCCCTAATTGCCCTTGAGAAGGTGGTGGTGAGCTGCCTTCTTGAACCGCTGCCGTCCATGTGGTGTAGGTACACCCACAGTGCTGTTAGGGAGGGAGTTCCAGGATTTTGACCCAGCGACAGTGAAGGAACGGCCGATATATTTCCAAGTCAGGATGGTGAGTGACTTGATCGGGAACTGCCAGGTGGTGGTGTTCCCATCTATCTGGTGCCCTTGCTCTTGTTCCACCATTCAATGAGATCATGGTTGATCTGCAATCTAAATCCACATTCCCAATTTTTCCCCATATCCCTTTATATCCCTCAGATAACAAAAATTTAACAATCTCAGTTTCAATATTAACAATTCATCCAACATGCCATTTACAAAAGAAAGTTCCAAATTCCTACCACCTTTTGTGTGTAGAAGTGTTTATTAATTTCACTCCTCAAAAGTCTGGCTCTAAGTTTTACACTGTGGCCCTCTAGTCCTAGACTCCCCAACCAGCGGAAATAATTTCTCTCCATCTACCCAATCAGTTCCCCTTAATATCTTGAAAACTTCCATCAAATCACCACTTAACATTTTGAATTCCAAGGGATACGACACTAGTTTCACTAGTTTGTGTAATCTCTCCTCGTGATTTAACCCTTGGAGTCCGCGCATCGTTCTGGTAAACCTACGCTACTCTCCCTCCACGGTCAATACAGCCTTTGCGAGGTGCAGTGCCCAGAACTAAGATGCAATCTGGTTCCTTTAGGTTCTGAAAGGAACCTTTAAGAAACTGCGATGGATCAGGCCACCCCTGATCTGATCCCGTGACCAGGAGGAGAAGTGGGAAAGACAGAGCCAGGAAATCCAAATCATTAAAGCAGCCTGCGGTTAACCCATTGATTTCATTATGTGATCTATGATAGTGCACTCAACACCGACAATTGGTGATATTAAGAAGATTGATGCATTGCGTGCTTGGGGGCAAAATAATATCGGACTTACAGTACATGCTGAGCAGGTCCTCAGCACCACATCAGATAGAGAGATTGTAGCTGGTATTGACATCTCTCTGCCTTACAACTGGGCATGTTTGATTCGGCTCTGACAAAGGAATAAAATCAGGGACAGCAGAGAGGCTGGAGCACAGGATGGGAAATTTATTAAAAAGGAGATCGAGGCATCTGGTGTTGGGCTTTCTCACTGCCCTAAGTCAGGCAGGTGGAAAGGGGGAAAATGGTTTTGGATGGGAAGAGGAGGCCAGTTGCTGTTTTTTTTTTAGGATTTTAAAAGGACTGATTAAAGTCCACAGTGATGAGCTGTTTCACTTTGTCCCAAACAGTCAGTACAGAGGACACGGCCCGAGCTTGAAGGGAGTAAACTCACAAACTGATCTACAGAAATAATCTTTCAGCGCATGAGTGACCAACTTGTGGAATTGGTTCCCTATGGAAGCAGTGGGAGCTGTTCATCCTGATTCATTCCAATCAAATTAGATAGATTTATTGCCGAAAGTATTATTTGGGGGATCCAGGGCACTTTGAGACATGACGTGTGGTGAATGGAGTTTGGGAGGACCAGGTGAGTTTAGACCTATAATTCCCAAAGTTCTCCACCACTGGGAGTTTTCCTCACCTCATGTCTGGGTCTGTTGTAGACTCATTGATAGAGATTGATCACTGCAATTAGTCAATAACTCCATTCTCATTGAAGCATGTGACCACAGGATGGGAGACAGAGAACAAGATGGATAATGGTCTTGTCCAGTACTGTCGGTAACTGCCACCTACCTACCTGTCCCCGGCAGCACTCTGCAAGTGACCACCTGACCCTAGGTCACCCCGGTGTGTTCACATGCCACAGGGGAGTGCAGAGCCCAAACAGCCATCTCTACTGCTGCTGCTCATAGAGACTGACCAGAGAGACAGTGCAAGAGGCCCAGGGCTCCCAGAAACTCACTATTTGACAATCCAAGACCAGGCCATCAAGTAAGAAAGCTTTGATAGCCAAACTTTGCCCATTTAAAGTGGGTCAGCTGGGCAGCAGCAGAGATACGATGGGTAGGATGTCCCTGGGTCAAAGTTCCTGGAACTTCCTACCTATCAGCACCGAGGAGCAGCTTCACCATAAATACTGCAATGATTCAAGAAAGCTGCCCCCTCCCCAACCACCTTCTCAAGGGGCAACTAGAAATGGGTATTAAACTACCAACAACACCCATTTTGTTTAAATCCTGAATGGAGCTCAGCTGGTATTTTACCATCTCCAACTCAGGGAAATTGTTCTGGCAGAATTAGAGTTTCCCACAGTAAACATCACATGAAGCTTCACTGAGGAGAGTAGGCTTGGAAAGACAACCAAGATCCCCATCCAAACAGGTGGGTTTTGAGAAAGGCAAGAAGGAAAAGATTTGCATTTCTGTAGCGCCTTTCATGACCTTCAGGTTGTCTCAATGTGCTTTACATCCAGTGAAGTAGTTTTTGAAGTGTAGTCACTATTGTAATGTAAGATATGTGGCAGCCAAATTATGCACAGCAAGCTCCCACAAACAGCAACGTGATAGCAACCATGTAATCTATTTTTAGTGGTGTTGGCTGAGGGATAATTATTGACACCAGGGTAGCGGGGAAAACTCCCCTGCTCTTCTTCCAATATTGACCGTGGGATCCTTCACATCCGCCTGAGATGGCAGACAGGGCCTCAGTTTAACACCTCACTGAAAAGATGGGTTGAGATGAAAGGTTTTAAAAGGTGGAGGTGAGGTATAGGTGGGGACAGGGGAGAGTTGAAATGAAACAGCTGATGGCTATTCTTCTAGCAAGGGGACAAAATGACACTGCAGGTGCCGGAGAAAAAGTGGGTCAGAAGGTTGAGTCTGGACTGTAGGGTGTGGAGTTGAGGGATGAGTTCGGGTTGAGGGTAGGTGATGTGGTGATTTTTGAGGGGATTTTGCTTTGTGCAATATTTTCTTAGACATGAGCTACTCCTAACTGTAATTAATTTATGCAGAGGGTACCTCAATGATATTAAACAAGCTTTTCATATATTTTACTCTGCATAAAAGCCTGAGCGAATGGAGAATTTTGTCCATGGCTATCACATCTCCATTTCCACTGCTGAATCACTGAAGGAGAGTCTTCCCTTCAGAGATAAACTAACATTCAGCATTCTCCCCAGTAAAGAATGGTTTCCAAGATGATTGCTCACACTGTCTCAACAGAAGTAAGTCAAGGAGGCCACTCAGCCCATCTCATCTCTTCTAGGAAAATGTTTTTTTATTTATTCTTTCACTGAATGCAAGAATCGCTGACTAGATCAGCATTTATTGCCCTTAAGAAGGTGCTGGTGAGCTGCCTTTTTGAGCCGCTATAGTCCATGTGGTGTAGGTACACCCACAGTGCTGTTAGGGAGGGAGTTCCAGGATCTTGATCCAGTGACAGTGAAGGAACGGTGATATATTTCCAAGTCAGGTTGATGAGTGGCTTGGAGGGGAACTTGCAGCTGGTGGTGTTCCCATCTATCTGCTGCCCTTGTCCTTCTAGGTGGTAGAGATCATGAGTTTGGAAGGTGCTTTCGAAGGAACCTTGGTGAGTTGCTGCAGTACATTTGGTAGATGGAACACATTGATGTCTCTCTATGTTGGAGGTGGAGGGAGTGAATGGTTACGGTGGTTGATGACGTTCCAATTCAAGTGGGCTGCTTTGTCCTGGATGTTATCGAACTTCTCGAGTGTTGTGGGAGCTGCACTCATCCAGGTAAGTGGAGAGTATTTCATCACACTCCTGACTTGTGCCTTGTAGATGGTGGACAGGCTTTGGGGAGTCAGGAGGTGAGGTACTCACCGCAGGATTCCCAACCTCTGACCTACTCTTGTAGCCACAGTATTTATATGGCTGGTCCAGTTCAGCTTCTGGTCAATGGTAACCCCCAGGATGTTGATAGTGGGGGATTCAGTGATAGTAATTCCATTGAATGTCAAGAGGAGATGGTTAGATTCTCTCTTGCTGGAGATGGTCATTGCCTGGCACCTGTGTGGTGCAAATGTTACTTGCAGCCCTCTGCACAATATCCCACTGTTTAGAGATTAGAAACTGGGATTGGTCCCCATAAAGCAGAAAAGATTAAGGGGAGATTTGATAGAAGTGTCCAAAATCATGAAAGCTTTTGATAGAGTAAAGAAGAAGATTTTGTTTCCAAAGGCAGGAGGCTCAGTAACCAGAGGGGCACGGATTTGAGATACTTGTCAGATCACCCAGAGCAGAGATAAGAATGTTTTTTTTATTAGCAATGAGTTGTTGTGATCTGGAAGGCGCTGCCTGAAAGGGCGGTGGAAGCAGATTCAATAGGAACTTTCAAAAGAGAATTGGACAAGTACTCAAAGGGGAGAAAATTGCAGGGCTCAGGGGAAAGAGACCAATTGGTTAGCTCTTTCAAAGAGCTAGTATAGACATAACGGACTGAATGGCCTCCTATGCTGTAGGATTCGATGATGCTTTTAACTGTAGAGAACAGAACTAAGTTGAATCAGAAAACCACGGATGAGTCAACACCGAGGAGTGCTTCATCCAAATTCCACACCTCACTGGGGTCAGTAACGTCATGAAGCTAGCTGCCGCAGTGACAAATCACAACTCACTACTTAAACAATAAAGGCAGCAACATCGGGGTATAGAACAGAGGGGAACCATAGTCATCAGTAATAGTCATTTTATCAATAGTGGCCTGATGACGAGCGACTTGTTAATGCCTTTACAGAGGAGGCGGTTTTCTACGCAGCACTGTGGAATCTGACAATACCAGTGTGCACGCTCAAACAGTTTGAAGGCAAAGGACTCATGGCTGCATGGTCTGGGTGCCCACCCCTCTCTCTGGACAGAGGTGTACACAAGCGGGGTGATGTGTTGGTGATGTCTAACGATGGTGGAAGGAGGGCACCTAGAGTTTACTCCATTCGGCAGCTGAGGACAAGGTGACACAGCCAGCACAGGTTTCACCCAAACTGGATTAGCGCAGAAGGCGTGGCAACCAGTGGTGTGGAGCTTTGCTATCTGCTGCCTCCAGGTAACCAGCACATCGTCGCTGGGTTTTGGCATGTCAATGCTGTTTGCAGCTCCACATTTACTTGGCATTGCCTAATGCCAGAATTCAGCATTGCCATCAGCACGGTGCCAATAAGGCACACGTGACACAGGATGACTAATCAGCAACAACAACACTTTGCATTTCTATAGCGCCGTTAACATAGCAAAACATCCCAAGACGCTTCACAAGAGCAATAATCAAACAAAATTTGACACCCGAGCCATGTTAGGAATTATTAGGCCAGGTGATAGGTCAAAGAGATAGGTTTTAAGGAGTGTTTTAAAGGAGGAGAGAGGTAGAGGGGTTTAGGAAGAGAATTCCAGAGCTCAGGGTCCAGGCAGCTGAAGGCGCAGCCGCCAATGGTAAGTGGGAGATGCGCAAGAGATCAGTCATCAGAAAGTTAGAATGCTTCTGTCGAGAGAAAGGATTGAGGGAGATGGTAAGAGGATAGAGAGGATTCAACTTGTTGGGCACAATGGTCTTATCCTGTTCCTATCTTTGGCAGTTAGTGCCTTGATGATTAGTCTTGTTACTGCTACAGCAGAGTTAACCTCACTTAGTTTATAATGTGTAAATACTGTCATTAAACAGTGTGCAGAGACTGTTCAAAGCACATATGACAGAAAATAAAGCTTTTCTATTCAGCATTTAGGTAATTATGATTATGTGTGAAAGACCAAAATTAAGCCCATGAAGGTAATCATTGATCATAGTCTGAAGCTGGGCCTGCACTGTGCACAGCCACGCAGGAGCTAGGCTCAAACCCTAGCTGAAATACAGCTAGAATACAGCAATAGAAAGGGGCAGCCAGCACTCCAGAGGTGACCAATTAGCGCACACTTTCTCCTGATCCACAAATCGCATGAGCTGCAAGTACAACACGAAGACCTCCTCAAACACGCTGTTGTCCGATGAGAGATAATTGCAAATGGTCATATTTCTGGACGTTTCTAATGGACCGGGACCTCCGGCTTGGAATTTGCAGGAGTCATCGATGCACTCTAGAAAGCTCTTTCCCCTTGAATATTTAATTGGTTTGCAACATGAAAGACATAAAAAAAACTAGCATTTCTATGGCGCCTTTCACCACATCAGGACCTCCCAAAGCGCTTAATGACCAATGAAACATTTTGAAGCATAATCGCTTTTATAATGTAGGAAATTCAACAGCCAAATTGTGCAAAGCAAGATCCCACAAAGAGACTTTCTTTTCTCAGTGATGGTGATTGAAGGATAAATATCGGCCAGGGCACCGGAGAAAACCCTTCTTTGAAATAGTGTCCATGGAATCTTTTACGTCCATCTGAGAAGCTTGGTGCCTAATCTGAAAGAAGACACCTCTGACAGTGCAGCACTCCCTCAACACTACACTGGGTGTGTCAGCCTGGACTGTGTGCTCAAGTCTCCGGAGTGGGTATCAATTACTCTCTGTGATAAATCCCTCCTGTGGATCTATTATTCCCTAAATAAATCTCCCTGGGATTTCAATTATTCTGTACATAAATCTCTCCCAGGTATCTATTATTCTCCATAATAAATCCCTTTTGGGTATCTGTTACTTCATATATAAATCACATCTGGTATCCATTATTCTGCATATACATCGCGCCCGGGTATTTATTATTCTGTACAGAAATCATCCTCGGGTTTCTTTAATTCTGTATGTAAATCACTCCTGGGTATCTATTATTCCCTAATTAATTAGTCCCCAGTTTCATGAACCCTCATGTTACAAGAAATTAGTGTAAGAAAACACTATGTGTTTTGGCTGAAATATTCGAAAAAAAATCTAACTCGACTTTCTCCATCTGTTGCCTTAACACTTGCATGAAGGTGAGATATTACATAGAGTGCCTTAGGCACACACACACACACACACACACAGACACACAAGAGATAAACTATGGCCTGTGGCAACTTAAGTTCCAAGTATATTTGGCTGGATTGCCACACAATCCTTAATGTTACAGAGGGAGTCGTTTATCAATGTCACAGATCCCCTGCTGATCCGGCGCATAATTTTGTCAAACAGCTGGCCAGAGGCGACCTGGGAGAAACCATTCTGAACCAAAACCCACCCTTGCTGGAACTGGCTGCACGAACTCTGCTTCCATTGACGGTATCACGGACAGCAATTCTACATAAAATGGCTGTCTCTCATCAGCAAAGTCCAGGCATAAAAACAGGGTGACAAAGTGTGCAGATCGACAGTGATCAGTCATTGCGCACGCAGGATTATTGGTATACTTCAGTTGTCTTTAACCCGGAATAAAATAACATAAGCAATAGGAGCAGGAGTTGGCCATTCAGTCCTTCGGGTCTGCTTCGCTATTCAATAGTGGCTGATCTACGTCAATTCCACCTTCCCTCACTATCCCCATATTCCTTCATTGTCCTTGTATTCAAAAGTCCATCGATCCCAATCTTGATAAACATAAAACGTAACCTTAAAACCTACCTCTGAGCATGCTTTTGGTCACCTCCTACTGTGGCTCAGTGTTGATTGTTCTCCGATTACACTCCTGTACGGCTTGGGATGATTTATTATGTTAAAGACACTATATAAATGCAAGATGTTTTTTATACCATTATTGTCACTGTCTGTCTGATCTTTCATCTCCTGCTCTTTCTGAACTGCAACTGTCCTGCTCGCTCCATTCCAGAAAACTTTGTGCTGAAATTAAGATTCATTACACCATCAATACATTGTGGTTATACAACGTGCTTAATGTATTCAAACATTCCCAAGGTACTTGATGAGGGCATTATGACACCAAGCCAAAGGAGGAGGTATTGGGACAAATAGGAAGGTTTTAAGCAATGTTTTAATGGCGGAGGAGTGACGTAGAGAGGTGGAGAGGTTTAGGGAGGAAATTCCAGAGCTCAGGGCTTAAATGGATGAAGGCACGGCTGCCAATGATAGGGTGGGGCGTAGGGGGCAAAGGAAGTGGTGAATGTACTAGAGGCTAGAATCAGAGGAATGCAGAGATCTCGGAGGAAGTTACAGAGATACCGTCCAATTCTAACCCTTTCCCGCGGTGTCAATAATGTGGAACTCCTCATTTAACATACACCTCTTCCCAAGGTCCCCAGCCTTTCAAAACCTAAGCTAGTCTCACCTTTTATAAGACAATTTGCATGAGCATTTGTAGACATTCCTTTACTTCAGTAATTGCCAATATCACGGGTACAGTAGCGTGGTGATTATGCTATTGGACTAGTAATCCAGAGGTCTGGACTAATGATCCAGAAATATGAGTTCAAATCCTACCATGGCAACTGTGGAATTCAAATGCAATTTGTTAAAGAAATGTGTAATAAAAAGCTAGTGTCAGTAATGATGACTGAAACTATCAGGCTGTCATAAAAACCCATCTGATCCACTAATATCCTTTAAGGAAGAAAATCTGCTGCTCTAACTCAGTCTGACCTATATGTGACTTCAGAATGTGGTTGATTCTTAACTGCCCTCTGAAATAATCTAGCATGGCACTCAGCAGCACCTTCTCAAGACTAATTAGGAATGGGCAATAAATGCCAGCTTTGCGATTGGCATCCGCATCCTGTAAATGAATTCAAATAAATGTTGCACATCAGTTTGAGTATGTAAATTAGCAAAATTACCTTAACCATTAGTACCTGATAATATTTAAATTAATTGACAGGTTTGGAGAAAGTGAAACTGCAAGCTGAAATTTAATGCTATGCCAAGAATTGTGCAGTTTGAAGCTTTTAATAATTCTTTTTCATAAACCTTCGATTACAAGAAAAATTTCTGCAGCTAGTTCAAGGGCATAAGTATTTCACTATTCTCTTCAAATTCCACTCTGAGACTTGAGCAGCTAATCTAGACTGGCTTCAATGCAGTACTGAAGCAGGTGCTGCATTGTCAGAGGTGTGATCCTTTAGGTGAGATGACTTGTTTGCCTATTACTGCATTTCAGGTTGACTTTTTAAAAATTAACTCATTGGATGCGAGTGTCATTGGCAAAGCCAGCATTTGTTGCCATCCCTAATTGCCCTTAAAACTGAATGGCTTGCAGGGCCATTTCAAAGGGTAGTCAAGCCATTTTGCTGTGGGTCTGGAGTCACATGTAGGCCAGACCAATTAAGGACAGCAGATTTCCTTCCTTCCCTAAAGGACATTAGTGAACCAGATGGATTTTTACAACAACCAATAATAGTTGCATGGTCACCAGTACTGAGACTAGCTTTATATTTCAGATTCATTAATTGAATTTAAATTCCACCAGCTGCCAAGGTGGGATTCGAACCCATGTCCCCAGAGCATTATTTCTGGGCCTCTGGATTACTAGCCCAGTGACATTACCACTATGCCAATATCTCCCCCATTTTTAGTTCAGATATTCAGGAATAATATTTAAAGGAGTAAGAATTCTGAATCTCACTTGCAGCATGTATCAAGACAGCACTTCCTGAAATTATGCATCCATTTATTCAATCTAACAGGTTTCACACGCTTGGAGCTCATCACTTCCCAAGATGTGCTCTCAAGGCACCTGATTGGCTAATTTGAATTTAAAAGTGATGTTCTTTTAAACCTGACTAAGTTACCACGGTAAGTTTTTCTTAATTAAAAAAGATTTCCTGCAGCCTTTGTTTTCATGCAACCTATTGCCCTTTAATCTTTCAGGCCTTTGCTAAGTGGTGAGCGTAACACTAAACAGGGACTCCAATCCAACCTCTCCTCCGAAAGTCAGCTCAAGCCCAGATAATTTGAACGCAAATCATAAATAAGAATGCTCAACTCATCCCAGGAATCACTGACAAGAGGAATAAAAAAGACCCTGGCTCAGATCCAAGGATTCAGCTGGAGAAGAAACAGATTTTGCACATCCATGCCAACATATTACCAATTGAATGACACACAATCTCGAACAGTGAGAGATGGACTCAGTGTTTATTTGACATATTTGCAGCTGGTCACGCAAGATGGGCATTGGTGAACTGTGCCGACAGATGAAGGAAAAGAGTTTGAGGGAGGCACCTGGGAGGTAAAGGAAATAAACCGATTGGGGCTCCCTCATGATCTGCTAACCTGGAATAAGAGTAGAGATAACAGAGCAAAGATAAGAACAGGGGTAGGTCTTTCAGCCCCTCAGGCCTATCCCACTATTCTATTAGACCAGGCACCTCAACTCCATTTTCCCACCTTAATAACTCTAAAGAGCTCGAAGCCTCGGGTAAAACAAACAGAAGGTTAGATCACTATACAAAGAGTTAAGGAAGATATCTTTATATGGAAAGGTCAGACTAATAAGGGATTCTAATCAACCCTAAATTGCTATATCCTGGGGTCTAGAATGCATAAGGACTGTGTCGAAATAGAGAAAACGGAAAGTACCAGTTAAGAAAGTGTTAGTGGGTGGAAGAATGCACTGAGTGGAGTCCCAAATCCTCACAATTCCTAAAACAACATAAATGACTGGATTCATAAATACAGAGGATACACATCCAGAGTGGGGTGGGGAGGGCAGAACCCCAATCAAGTCTGATAAAGCTGTCAAGAGGTACGGAAGGAGACAGGGACTTTGAAAGTGACAAATACAGCGCATAAAATCAGGGTAAACTATTATTTGTGCTGTCTCAGGTTGGGCCCAATTTTCGCTACTGAGGCGGGCGGCTTGAGTCAGGAAATTTCACAATTAGCCCGAGCCACCTCAGTAAAAAGTGCTCCACAACACACAATTTTTGCTCCAGTGGGGCAGGTGTGGGTTGGAGTGGGGCATAGGTGACCATGGGAGTGGGTGAGTGCCAAAGTAGGCTGGTTAGAAGGCTGAGACTTTGGGCCAGATTTGAGAGGAATCAGGCAAACTCTGCAGCCCATGATGTTTAACGCACAGAAACAGGGCATTCAGCACAACAGGTAATGATCCACAGAATTACTTCCTACCCTTCTTTAGCCCCATCAGTATATCCTTCAACTCCTTTCTCCCTCATGTGTTAACCTAGCTACCAATCTAGAATGCATCTATGCTATTCGCCTCAACCACCCCCTGTCACTCTCACCACTAGGAGTTTCTCCTGAATTCTCTAATGGGTTTATTAGTGACTACCTTATATTTATGGCTCCAAGTTCTAGTCTTGCACGCAAGTGAAAACATATCTTCTTCACTTCTACAATGTTAAGCTCCTTCATCATTTTAAATGCCTCAGGTCACTCCTTGGCCTTCTCTTTTGTAGAGAAAAAGATTCCCAGCCTTTTCAAACTTTCCTGATTGCTATAATCTCTCAGTTCCGGTATCATTGTTGCAATTCTTATTTTGCACTTTCTCCAGGTACCTCTTGACAATTATGGAGACCAGAACTGTCAGAGTGTTCCAAGTATGGTCGAACCATGATAAATTCTGTCGAGCTTTTTTCTACTCCGAATGGTCTTAACCAGCACTGAAGGCATAAAACACCATTCCTCATGTAATGAAAGAATTGAAAATGCTAAGCTTTACTAGAGTGAAGGAGTCAATTCAACATGACCACATGTAGGCCAGACCAGGTAAGGACAGCAGATTTCCTTTGCTACAATAATCAATGATAGTCACCATTACTGAGACTAGCTTTACATTACAGATCTTTTTGATTAATTAATCGATTTTAAATTCCACCAAACCACATCACAGCAGATGGTGAAATTCAAATTCAATTTTTTAAAAATCTCTGGAGTTGAAAGCTAGTCTCAGTAACAGTGACCATGAAACTATCATCAATTGTCATTAAAACCCATCTGGTTCATTAATGTCCCTTGGGGAAGGAAATCTGCCATCCTTACCTGGTCTGGCCTACCCCTGACTCCAGACCCACAGCAATGCGGTTGACTCTTCACTGCTCTCAAGGGCAATTAGGGATGGGTAACAAATGCTGGCCTAGCCAGTGATGCCCACATCCCATGGATGAATAATAACAAAAGAACTGACTGAGTGAAGTGGATGCAGTAGATGGAGAACATTGTATGTTCAGGAGATGCTCGATAGGCCTCACTAAAGACCAGTTGGAGATGTCTGCTCAAAGGGGAAATGTAGAAGCTCAGGTTGTAAATTGGTTGACAAACAGAGGACAATGAATTTGGATAAATGGGCGCTCGTTGAATTGGAGAAAATTGGAAGTGGTGCACGGTAGGGTTTCAGTGTTCTTCCCGTTTTCGTCCTTGGTCTGGTGGAAGGGCTATTTCCAAGGACACAAAAAGTGAGTTTTGCGAGAAGCTGTGAAAAACGTTGGGAGGATTAGTAATATGGGCAAACAGGTAACAGGAACGATTTAATGTGGATGAGTGTGAGGTAATACATTCTGGGACAAAAGCGAGGGAAAAAAAGTGTACACTCATGAAAAGATATTGAAAGATGTGGATAAACAGAGAGAGTTAGCCATTCATATGCAGCGTTTCATGAAAGGGAGATAAAGACATAAAAATGGCAACCGGGCTTTGGGTTTTCTTAATAGGAGCATGAAGTACAACATTTGTACAAAACATTGCTTAGACTACATTTTGAGTAATGTCTGCAGTTTTGAGTATCCCCATTCAAAATGCTAATTAGTGGCACAGAGAGTGCAATGGAAATTCACCAGGGTGATGCCAGGGGCGGGGAAATGATAGTTACAAAGTCATCACTGAGACTGACAGAAGGCCAATGGAAGGAGACATTGGAAAGACGATTCCGTCATTTAGAAAAGGCTTTTGTGAAACCAACACTGAAGGTCAAATCGTTCAAATCGCCGTCACTCCAAGATTTTGTTTTCATTTCATTCTCACTGAAGCTTCACAGAATGTCCTAATAAACGTAGACAAGGAAGGTTAGAATAGCTACTAAAATGATACCTTCATCCACCACAGTCAGGGATCCTTTCTACCTGGACTAGAGACTCCAATTTTCACTGTCGTTACTTGAAAATTCACAGCTTCAGAGAAGTCAATGGATGTTTTTCAAAGAATTTATTTAGTTATAAATGGGTTGTGAATAAAATCAAAAGATTAGGAGTGACTGAAGCTCAAACAAACTGAATTCCAGATGGGAAGTCAGTGCAAGGGAGAAACTTACTAAGAGATATCAAAACTGATAAAAGTTGTAACAATACGGACAATAATCCTGTGTCAAAACTATCGTAGAATAGTAGAGGACAGGAGGAGGCCATTCAGCCCAATCTGCACGGACTCTTTCAAAGAGCAATCCAGTTAACCCCACACCCTCACTCTTTCCAAGTAACCCTGAAATTTGTTCCCCTTCAAGCACTTATTCAATTCCCTTTTGAAAGCGATTATTGAATCTGTGTCCACCATCCTATCAGATAGCGCATTCCAAATCCTAACCATTTGTTGTGTAAAAGAGTTTTTCCTCATGTCGCCTCTGCTTCTTTTGCCAAACACCTTAAATCTGTGTCCTTGGTTATCAACCCTTCAGCCACTGGAAACAGTTTCTCTTTATTTACTCCTATCAAAGCCATTCACGATTTTAAACACCTCGATGAAATCCTTTCAAAAAGGTGACTCAGGCATGATGGGCTAAATTCCTTCTGTGCTCTATCGCTTTATCAAACCTCCCCTTAACATTCCTCTGCTCTAAGAAGTACTAGTGGTACTTTATGAAAAGCATACCTTCAAATAATGAAAGTTTAAACAGTCTCAATTTCTTGCTTGGTCACTTCTCATGCTTAGCTGGACGCTGTGGTGATTATACTGACTGGACTAGTAATCCAGAACACGTGAATTCACTTCCCTCCATGTTCAAATGAGAGTTTGAATTAATTTTTTTTTTAAATGGTGGCATCCTTTTTGGGAAGGAAACCTTCTGTGCTGACCCGGTCTGGGCCTGTGCGTGATTCCACATCCACACCAATGTGGCTGACCCCTTAACTGGCCTCTGAAGCGGCCTACAAAGCACTCGGTTATATGAACCACTACAAAGAATTGCACCTTCACCACAAGAACTATAGCGGCTCGAGAAGTTGGCCAAACTATCACCTTTGTAAGTAGGGATGGGCGAGGAATGCCAACCTTGCCACCGACGCCCACATTTCAAAAATGAAAAGAAAAATTAACTCACGCACGAACACTCGAGGAAGGTTATACAGATGTGAGACGGCATTAGAATGAATGCCAGGCATACCAGGCGGCTGCTGGGTTGTAAAGGACACCGGGATAAGATGTTGCCACGGGCAACCGTACGTGACGTGGCTCAGTGGGTAGCCCTCTCACCAGAGTCAGAAGGGCTTGGGTTCAAGACCCACTCCAGACACTTGAGCACGTGACGGACACTCTCAGTGCAGTCCTGAGGGAGTGCTGCACTGTTGGAGGTGCTATCGTTTGGATGCTGTCTGCCCACTCAGGTGGAAGTAAAAGATCTCATGACCACTATTTCAAAGAAGAGCAAGGAACCAACTCCATGGTGTCCTGGGCCAATATTTATCCCTCAATCAACACCTAAACAAGACTATCTGGTCATTTATCTCATTGCTATATGTGGGAGCTCGCTGTCTGCACTTTGGCAGCTGTTTCCTACATATGACAGTGACTATGCTTCAAAAAGTACTTCATTGGCTGTAAAGTGCTTTGGGACTGGAGCTCATGAAAGATGCTACAGAAATGCAAGTTCTCCCCTCTCCTCGGGGAAACTGACCACAATGCTGCTGAACATGAATTAAGCCTTGAGTTAAGGATGCAGTTGATTCTGGAAAGTTGATGTGTTTGTTCTACAGAGAGGGAAGTGTGGAGGTGGTCTGTTGTTATGGAGACAGAAATTCATCCCTTTAGAAAGCATAGAAGGAAAAGCTGATGAAGTATCAACATTTGGCAGGAGCTGCAAGTCCTGATTGGAGGGACTGAAATAAACCGTTTCAGTTTTATTAGCAGGCCCAGAGGAAGAGGTTTCTGAAGGACAATTCACTAATGGGATTTTTGCACATTATAGGTTATAAAGCCTTCTGCATACCGTATTTCCAGATTGACATTACTTCTAACACCGGCCATCTTATGAATGTTCAGTGATCAGGCAGTTGACTTTTCATCGATTTTGACAAGTAGAAGCCAGCTCTCGCTAATACCCATCACACTCCTTTTTAGTGTTACGAATTCCAGTTATCTTATAGCAGCAATGAACAGAGCAAATAACGTGCAGAATCCACTGCTCAATCATAGAAATATTCAGCTCGGAAAGAGACCATTTGGCCCATCATATCTGTGCCAGCTCTTTGAAAGGCCTGTCCTTCTAGTCCGACTCCCAGTCGCTCTTTCCCCATAGCCGTGCAATTTTTCCAGTATTTATCCAGTTCCCTTTTGAAAGTTCCTATTGAATCTGCTTCCACCGCCCTTTCAGGCAGCGCCTTCCAGATCACCATAACTCACTGTGTAGGAAAAGTTCTTGTCTCCCCCTCTGGCCTGATGTCATTTTAAAATTCCTGTGAAGCACATTGGGCTGGTTAATTCTGTTAAATGCACAATGGAAACGCACATTGTTGTTGGTTCTTTTGCCAATTACCTTAAACCTGAGTCCTCTGATTACCAACCCTCCTGCTAGTGGAAAGTATTTCTCCTTACGTGATCTAACAAAACCCTTCATGATTTTGAGCACCTCGATTATATCTCCCCTTTAACCTAAAGAGAACAAGCCTACCTGTGCCTTCCACCATCCTATTAGACTTTGAAGCTTCCTCTGCAGCTTGCTGAGAGATGTTTGGGTCCCAGCTATCTCTGAGTACATTTTGAAATTATCCATTTCTGCATCTTTCATCTTTCCCAGAACCTGTCGCTTCCCTGCAGCAATGGGTGGCCTTATAACCACCTTTGCTTATACTCAGTGCCAGCTGTTGATGGTTCTTGCTAAGACTGGCATCAATCCATGTCAGAAAGCTATGGGTTCAATGGCACACCAACGAGCAGTGCCACCCTGCCAATGTCAGAGTGAGGAATTGGTCTATGATTCATAAGGTGCTTAGCATCTTTACCAGCAGGAGGCAAAATTGTCCTAGCCTTCCTCACCACAGGGGCTACTGAAGCAGAATTAGGCACATTGAAGAAGGGATTAGATATCACAAAGAAAATATTACAAATGAAGCAAGGAGGTGGGAGCAGGGACATGGGATTTCAGTGAAGGAACTAGGGATTACACAGGTACAAAGGGCTGAATGATCTTTGTAGGAACGTAGGAACAGGAGAAGGCCATTCAGCCCCTCCAACCTGTCCCCTCACTCAATTAGATCGTGGTTGATCTGAATTTTAACTCCATCTACCTGCCTCGGTTCCATAACCTAATACCCCTTACCCAACAAAAATCTATCAACCTCGGTTTTGAACTTTTCAACTGTCCCACAGCATTCACATTCTTTTTTTGGGGAGAGAGTTCCAGATTTCCAACACCCTTTGTGTGAAGCAGTGCTTCCTAACATCACTCCTGAACGGCCTGGCTCTCATTTTAAGTTCATGCCCCCTTGTTCTGGACTCCCCCACCCAGAGTATCTCTCTCCCTCTACCCTATCAAATCTTTTAATCATCTTAAACACCTCAATTAGATCATCCCTTAGTCTTCTTTCCTCGAAGGAATACAAACCTGGTCTGTATAGTCTGTCTTCATAATTTAACCCTCTGAGTCCTGGTATTAATCTGGTGAATCTGCACTGCACCCCCTCCCAGGCCAATATATCCCCACTGAGGTGCTGGCATTTATATTGGGGGTAACTTGCCTCAGGGGAAATTCCCATGGAAATAACTTTTGTCATCCACCCCCCTTCCCCTACACCATTGGGGAGGTAATGGTGTAGTGGTATTGTCGCTGGACTAGTAATCCAGAGACCCAGGGAAATGATCTGAGTTCAAATCCTGCCATGGCAGATGTAATTTGAATTCAATAAAAATCTGCAATTAAAAGTCTAATGATGACCATGGAACCATTGCTGATAGTTGTAAAAGCCCATCTGGTTCACTAATGCCCTTTAGGGAAGGAAATCTGCCATCCTTACCTGGGCTGGTCTGGCTTACATGTGACTCCAGACCCACAACAATGTGGTTGACTCTTAAATGCCCCCTGAATTAGGGATGGGAAATAAATGCTGGCCCAACCAGCAATGCCCACATCCCATGAATGAATAACCCCCCTCACATAACTTGCCTTGCTTTCTCTTCCCTTCCAAGAGCTTCCTCAAACCAAGGTTGAACTTCTGCCCTGTTCACTACTCAATGTCCATAAGCTTCTGGGAAGCTGCTTTGGAGCATGTTTATTGAGTGACAGTTGCCTTCAGGCTGGTGCAGTGAGGCTGCACTCCCAGGGCAGAGGAGACCAGACCCTGGGGAAAGACTGCTCACTCCCCCACCCACACTCCTCTCTGCTCCATGCTAAACACAGGGCCTTTGTCAAGCTTGACCACTGCCCTCACAACATCCCATCCTGATGTTAACAGATGCTCTTAATGGTAATTTTGCGACATTCCCACACTCACTTATACTCAAGTTTAGCACGTTAGTATAGATTTACAAGACACAGCCTGCAGTCCAGAACCTGCTTCACTGTGTGCTTTAAAGCCAGTGCAACTTGCCCATGGACTCCTGCCTCTACTGACGGTAGCTGAAGATCTGTGTTATTCACTTAAATTCAGAAAATGACCACACACAGCAGTCTCCCTTCCCCCACGTGAATGGTAAAGGTGATCATTCCCTTGTCTGTCGTGTCTTTCAGGACCCCCAGGTGTCCCAAAGCACTTTACAGCCAAGGAAGTAATTTTATGACGCGTAGTCACTGCTGTAATGTAGGAAACACAGCAGCCAAGCTGCGCACAGCAAGCTCCCACAAACAGAAATTTGATAATGACCAGTTTATCTGTTTTAGTGATGTTGGTTGAGGGATAAATATTGACCAGGAGATCAGGCAGAACACCCTTACTCTTCTTTGAAATAGTGGCCATGGGATTTTCCACCTCCACCCTAGACAGCAGGTGGATCCTGAAAGACAGCAGCTCAGACAGTGCGGCACTACCTCAGTACTGCACTGAGAGTGTCAATCTAGATTATGTGCTCCAATCTCTGGACTCATTGGAACTCAAACCCACAACCTTCAAAAACTCAAGCGGCCAGAGTGCGACCCACTGAACCACAAGTGAGTAAATCAAGAAACACCAATTGCTACAGGCCAAGTCTAATTAAGTTAAGCCGCTCTGCAGATTCCATATTTCAAATCACTAACGCCAGCAGTTCAGTAACTCATCAATCGAACCCAAACATCACAGCTACTGACTGATTTACAGTGAAACACTTAAAGTCTTTTTCTCCTCCCCGCCCCCATCCTCCCCAACACTGACAGAGTTCTTAGAAAGAATGAGTGCTCAAAACTCTCTGATGCATTATAGCGCTCGGTGAAGTCCTGCTAATGTAAATCAGCAACTATGTTGTTCAGTCCGATGGACATGCAAGAAGACAACTTGCTTTATTTTGCATTGCTGCAGTGCACTAAATGGATATTTCATTAATATTTGCAACTGTCCCCGAATTTGGAGGGCATCTGAAATGTGGCACCCGACTGGTAACGGACAGGCTGCTGTGTAAACGATTGTCCTGCTTAGAGCAAAGAAGGTTAAGGGGAGATCTAATCGAGGCGTTCAAAATCATGAAGGGTTTTGATACAGCAAATAAAGAGGAACTGTTTCCAGTGACAGGAGGTTCGGTAACCAGAGGGACACAGATTGGAGATGATAAAGAAATGAACCAGAGGAGAAATAAGGGGAATGTTTTTGTCCTTACACAATGAGTTATAATCTGGAATGTGATGCCTGAAAGGATGGAGGAAGCAGATTCAAAAGTGACTTTCAAAAGGGAATTGGATAAATACTTGAAGAGGGTAAATTTGCATGGTGAGAGAGCAGGTTAGTGGAACTAATTGGATAGCTTTCTCAAGGAGCCAGCAAAGGCACGATGGGCCCAATAGCCTGCTGTATTTATTGAAGAGTGTGTATCGTGGTCCAAAATTACAAAAGTTTTAGAGGAAGGTACCTCATTGGTTCAGTTCAAGGACAAGAGAAAGTTTTTGTAAATATCTTTTGATAGGCTATTCTGTCTCTTAAATATCTCTTTGTGAAAGCTTAAGGAGGATATGAGTCAAAAGAAAACAGAGAATGCTGGAAATACACAACAGGTCAGTCCACATTTGTCTCCATCCCTGCCTCAGCTCATCTGCTGCTGAAACCCTCATCATGTCTTCGTTACCTCCAGCAGCAACTATTTCAATGCTCGCCTGGGTGACCCCCCACTTCCCACCTCATGTAAATTTGATCTTGTCCAAAACTCTGCCCCCTGTATTCTAATTTGCACCGAGTTGCTTTCACCCATCGCCCCTGTGATTGCTGATCCTGTTTTCAAATCATTCCATGGTCTCGCTCCCACCCCACCCCCATCTCTGTAATCGCCTCCAGCCCTAGAACCCTCAAGAGATCGTTGTGCTCCTCCAATTCATGCATGTCCCCCCATTTCCACCTCCCCGCCTTTGGAGGCTGTGCCTAACTGCCTTGCGCAGTGAGGTCTGGAATTCCCTACCTAAACCTTTCCGCCTCTCCCCGCTCCTTTAGGATTGCTCATGAGAACCTGAACCACTTTGAACATGCTTTTGATCACCTGCCCCATACTTCCCCATGTGACTCAGTGCCAAATTTTGTCTGAGAATGCTCCTGTGAAGTTTCTTGGGATGTTTTACTAGCCATGTATAAATGCAAGTTATTGAAAGCAGGAGAGAGGTAGGTTAATCTCTCGGACTGGTCACAGTTCTTCAACCTGCCAGTTCCCAGTCTGTGTGCGCAGTTCCGACAAGAATCTTCTTCAGGCGTTGACCAGATCTCTGAATCCCAACACTTCCTGCATAGCTGGGTGATTTTCAAAACGTACGCTTCTGATTTGTTTTCTACAGTTCGTGGAAATGTGACGTTGAGGTGATACACTCATAGCCAACTGTTAATTCCTGCACCAGGCCTGTTTACACAGAACTGAAAATCTCATGCAAACATCTGTGTTTATTGTGCTTGAACAGCGAGGTGTGAATCAGATTGGATTCTGCATGGGGCATATAAACACTTACAAAAGCTAGGCTACAGAGAAACAAAATCTTCCCAGCCTCACCATTACCTCCCTTTCAGCTGTGGCACCAGTTCCTTCTGCTGTCACAGGGTCACGGCCTTGGATCCGACTTCATGAACGCTTGGTCCTGACGGGAAGTCTCAGTCTCCCAGAGAGAGATCTCCTCTCACTCCCCTCGATATTCATGGGGAAGGAGCCAAGAGCCCAGGTAACAGGTAACGATCCCAGGGACATGGTGGCAACAACTAGGGCCTCATTTCAATAAAGCCACGCAGGGTCGCCTCTGCCAACCAGCCAGAATGACTGCTTGGCCAGTGTGTGGGGGTGGGAATTTCACTGCAGCACCCATGGGGGAGCGATCCCCCAGGAGTAAATCAAAAGGGAGGTGCAGTGGTTCGGGGGTTGCAGTGAGATCAGGTGGGGGCGGGAGGGTGTTTGGGAGGGGTGGGGAGGGAGTTAGCAGTGTTCTTCCATCCAGCTCACTGGAGCAGGTCTTTAGTATTACCATGGCCATTTGGCATCTCCCACCTCGGAACTGTTGCCGGGCAGCCATCGGCTCAGAACTATCCCAATCATCAATCATCCCAGTCCCAGGACATCACTTCAGGAGTTCCTCAGGGTAGTGTCCTCGGCCAAATCATTTTCAGCTGCTTCATCAATGACCTTCCTTCCATCATAAGGTCAGAAGTGGGGATGTTCGCTGATGTTTGCACAATGTCCAGCACCATTTGCGATTCCTCAGATACTGGTGCAATCCGTGCCAGTATGCAGCAAGGCCTGGACAACATTTAGGTTTGGGTTGACATGTGGAAAGTAACATTCACACCACACAAATACCAGGCAATAACCATCTCTAACAAAAGGGAATCTAAACATCTCCCCTTGATATTCAATGGCATTACCATCACTGAATCCCTCACTATCAATATTCTGGGGGTTACCATTGACCAGGAACTGAACTGGACTGGCCATATAAATACTGTGGCTACAAGAGCAGGTTAGAGGCTGGGAATCGTGTGACGAGTAACTCACCTCCTGACTCCCCAAAACCTGTCCACTATCTAGAAGGCACAAGTCAGGAATGTGATGGAATACTCCCCACTTGCCTGGATGAGTGCAGCTCCAACAACACTCAGGAGGTTCTACACCATTCAAGATGAAGCAACCCCTTGATTGGCACCCCATTCACCCTCATAAACATCCACTCTCTCCACCACTGACACACAATAGCAGCAATGTGTACCATCTACAAGATACACTGCAGGAATTCACCAAGACTCCTTTGACAGCACCTTTCAAACAAGAGACCCCTACCACCTAAAAGGACATGGACAGCAGACACATGGCAGCACTTGCAAATTCCCCTCCAAGTCACGCACCATCCTGACTTGGAAATATATCGGCCGTTCCTTCACTGTCACTGGGTCAAAATCCTGGAACTCCCTCCCTAACAGCACTGTGGGTGCACCTACACCACATGGACTGCAGCGGTTCAAGAAGGCAGCTCACCATCACCTTCTCAAGGGCAACTAGGGAAAGGCAACAAACGCTAGACTTGCAAGTGACACTCATATCCCATGAATGAATTTTTAATAAAACAAGTTAATTCTATAATGTAACACTGATGGTGGTAGTGTTTTGAATGCCTTTTGTAATAGGCTAGATTATGGGATTTGTAAAGATTTAAGCAGCTGGTAATTTGATAGTTTGGAGCCCCCAGTGGTAGAAGTTTTAAATCTTAACATATCCTGCGCACTATTCCCACCCTGACCCAACCTCACCATATTGTCTAACAGAATAAACTAGAGTTTATAACAGCCGCACATTTATAAGGTGCCTTTATCATAATAAAATGTCCCAAGATGCTTCCCAGGAGCGTTCTAAAGCAGAATTTGACACTGAGCCGCCCCAGCAGGTACTAGGATAGGTGGCCAAAGGTGTTAGGGAGTGTCTGAATGAGGGAGGGAAGAGGCGGGGAGGTTTAGGGAAGGAATTCCAGAGGTAAGGGCCCCGGGCAGCTGAAGGCACGGCCGCCAATCAGAGACGTGCAAGAAAGAGGCCAGAATTTGAGGAGTCCAGAGGTCGGGGAGGATTGTGGGGCTGGAGGAGGTGACAGAGATAGCGAGGGGAAAGACAAGGGTGAGAAAACAATGATGAGAATTTTAATATAGGTTCTCGAACCTTAGAGATCGCTGTTGGCAATATTAGGGGAATAATTTGTATCTCGCCCACCCATTGGAAAACTGACAGAATTGTTGCTTTTTATACATTACCCTATATTGAAATGAGATTAATGTGGGGGAGGGAGGAACCCGTGTTCCATCCAATCAATTGGGCTGGTGAATTAGTTTACAATAACCCAATTTACAAACAAAGGCTGAATTTGTTAGTGCCACACCTTCCCTCTGCTGTTTAACTGGACCCATTAGCCTGTTCAAGCAATAAATTGCTGCTCTGTCTTAAAGCAGAGGGAGTAGCCAAGAGCTGAAGGATATTTCTGAGCTCCCTGAAGCCTCCTCACGTGGAGTGCTAGATGCAGAGATTCAGCCAGATGCCATTCTACCCCCAGCTCATAGCCATGACCCCACCCAGTGATTCCAAGCCTGTCAAATGTACTCCTCACCACATCCTTAGGTGGGGAGCAGCCCACAGGGGTTGCCAACCTTCCAGGATTGTCCCTGGATCTCCAGGAATTAGCTCTAAAAATTGTTGTGAATGTGTAAGAAAGGTCTGCTTCACTGACAGTCAGGAAACATCCAACCCGGTAATGAAATGTCTGTTCACTTTGCGATTGGCTATAGGGAGGCAGCAGGTTGGATGACCAGTGAGTCGAGTGCGGGGCAGTCGGAGGCTGTAGGTCACATGATGAAACTCCCAGGATTACAGCCAGCTGCAGCTGGGAACCCTAAACTCCAGGCTTGCATCTTAGTATAAATTTGATGTAATTTTCTCCCCCTCATCCCCACATTAGGGTTACAGTCACATCAGCCCATGTAGTGAATGCTGGGTAGCCCAGTCCTGGGTTCAGTGCATCAGCAGAGAGAGGCTACAAAGCAACTAAATGGTATTTAGGACAAATGAAATGTTTGACAGTGCTACAGTATGGATTGCAATGTCTCCAGAGCCTGTGTGGCTCCTCTCTGCTTGTCCCTTTGTCCTTCATCCTGTATTGGACACATTATACATACTGTTCTCCTCTAACTATAAAACCAACGTGTCTCAGTGGGTAGCACTCTCACACCTCCCAGTTAGAAGGTTGAGGGTTCGTGTCCCACTCCAGATACTGGAGTGCAAAATCACTCTAAAGCAGCACTGAGATTGCTGAACACCAGAGGTGCTATCTTCCAGATGAGACATTTAACTGCCCTCTCAGGTGGATGTAAAAGGTCCCTTGCCACTATTTCAAAGACAACCAGAGGAGTTCTCCCCAGTATCCTGTCCCTCTGCCAACGTCACCAACCTGGTCATTATCCTATTGCTGTTTGTGGGATCTTGCTGAGCGCAAATTGGCTGCCGCATTTCCTAACATTACAACAGTTGGCCAGGACACAGGAAGTAGTGGAGCAGAAGGCACTGCAGGATGGGGGAGCAGGTGACAGAGCGTTGGGCATGTTGAGGTTTGGAGACGGTGGACCTTAGGAGACCTAATGTGAATGCTGGAGAGGTAGAGCCAGGAGAAACAATGAGTGTTTGGGCACCCAGTGCGAGGTGCAGATTGTCAATCCTACAGAGGCAGAAATAGGCTGACTACGTCATGGGAGGGATCTGAAATTAGAAGCTTTGCTTAGGAGCCAGCAGCCCAGTCAGGTCGTTCCCTGTTGGGTTCTCAGAGAGCAGCCAGGGAACTGAATGAAACCGGGGAAAGGCGGGAGGACTCCAGTACAGGCTAGCCAGCAGAAGTGCCAATGCAAAAGGACCAGGAAACAGCTCCAGAGAGAAAGGATGAATGGCTGAAGACTATCTTCATAGTAAAGCTGGGGGTAGACTGTGGGCCGAGAGGGACTCACACCGAGGGTGGGGCAGGCGGGGTGGGGATGGTGGGGGGAGGGTTCACACCAAGGCCGGGGGAGGGGGTACTAATGCCAAGGCTGGCGGAGGGACACGGGACTCAATCTCAGTAAATCGAGGGCCCCTTCCCTGAAAAATGGACAGCTGTTCATAAATTAGCTGAAGTTTCCAATTTTAAAAAATCTTGTTCTTAACCTTAACAAGAGCTCAATGCTTCTAACTGATTGAGTAATTTGAGCCTGGGGAGTGGCGGGTGTTGTGAGGGAGGGTGGCTGTTGGGGGTCAGAATTACAGTTAAACCCTTTGCTCTCAAACAGTAAAACTCAATGTCATACATGTCCAAAAGTAAAGGAGGCTTTCTCTGGCAATGAACCACCTCACGAAGAGAATCCCAGGTATCTCAGCAACACTGGAGGAAGATGTGGCGCCAACATCTTTACACTTTTCACCACTGGGCCACTCAGACAACTTTAATAAACAAGTTCTCGGGATGTGCGTACCGTGAACAAGACTGGTATTGCCCATCCCTCACTGGTATTAGTGGAGGTTCGAAACCGTTGAGTGACGATTGCTAAACCACTTCAGAGAAAAAATTCAACCACTTTGGTGTGGACTGGAGTCACGTATAGGCCCAGGCTGGGTAAGGACGGCAGGTTTCATTCCCAAGAGGGACGTTAATGAACGAGTTGGCTTTTTACAACAACCCAACAGCTTCACTGTTACTTTTACTGATCACAGCTTTTTTACGTTTCTGTATTTAATTTTTCAAACCCAGTGAGAGTTTGGCCAAACCTGTTGAATAGGGGTGGACTAAAATGATGAGTGTAAGTGATCTTGTCCTGCACTATGACTGCTGGTGTTGCTCCAATCATTTCAATGCTTGGTGTCAGGCATGCAGTTCAGTTTGGGGGGGTGAGGTACAAGTCTCACATTCACCTCAAGGGCCAGGCCCTAATTTCTGAACATTTCTCATTTCCAAGTGATATTTATTTACCAGGATATCTTGTGTCAAAAGGGAATTAATGATGAGTTTGCAAAAACCTAATGGTTTCTGGGGTCTTCAGGCAAGCTCCTGACTCAGTTTGGTCATCGCTTGACTTGGAGCGGATGTAGAATGCATTCCTCGGAATTCCCAACTCGGATGGAGGACTGCCCAATTGGAAGCATTTGACCCTGATAGTCCATTTTGCATTCCAGGGACTTGAGCCCCGCAACCTATGCTGTCCCAATACTGAGGGAGCGCGGAACTGTCCAAGGTATCTTTCCTTTGGGTGGGACATTAAACCGAGACACTGTCTGCCCTCTCAGCTGAACAGAAAAGATCCAAGGGCCACTATTTCGAAGAAGAGCAAAGAGGTCTTGCCAGTGTCCAACATTCATCATTCGAGCAAAGGAATATGTTTTCAGGGGCATCTTAAAAGGAGAGAGAGGTGGAAAGATCTACGGATGGAATTTCAGAGCTTGAAGCCTTGATGGTGGAATGAAGGGTGTTGGGAGAATATGCAAGGCACCAGAATTGGAGGAGTAAAGAGATCTCAGGAAGTTGTATGGTTACAGAGGAGGTCACAAGGATAGCGAGGTCATGAGAATATGGTGGTACTCAAGAATGTGAATTTTAAATTTGAGGTGGAGCTGGTGGACCAGGAAAGGCCTTCTCACTACCCAAGAAAGACTCTTTGCAGCTTAAATTATTTGTGATATCCTCGTCTCCAAATCCACAGCATGGAGGTGGTGTGCAAGACAGGGCCAATATTTGGGTTTCTTAATTATCAGCCAGTATCTATTATGCAACATAGTTGGGATGGGAGAGGGAACTCCATTTTGGCAGACAGAGGAAACTCTACTAGATTTTGAAATGCATGAAGCCAGATAGCCTCCGATCAGATCAAGCCATTCCCCAGTCATTCCCATTACACAGAATGACTGATCTCGATACACCCCCATGGCTAATCTCCACCATGCTCTCTTGTTTACTGCTGGCTACTACGTCCAACTCCGGTCACTCAACTTTCATGCACAAAGAAAATTCTCCTGTGGAGGATAAGAGCATCTTAAAAATGTTGTATTGGTCGAATGTGTAATGAGCTAAGATGAGCAGAAACCACAGCAATTTTGGTCCAGGCCTATCCCTGAGTTGGGTAGAATATTTCTTCTTAAACAAGCTACACACTTGTTGAAATCTAGCTGTACATTTATATATAATAAACGGTAAGTTGTGCATTACACAATATTACTGGTGAATTCACAATAACGTCTCGGTATAAACATGGCACTGAAACAGTGAGCAATGAAGAGCGACAAATATGAAGCACTCAAAAATAAATGAGAAAATAGGTTAATATCTAAAAAGAGCTACCTCCTCTCAGTCTATCTCTGAGCCATTGTATCTGTAACAGAGATGGACAGGAGTTCTTTACAAAATATGCTTAGGTGACCCATCAGGTTCACTCATAAAGTTTGAATATTGGACCATTTTGACTTCAATAACATTGTTTTGCACAAGTACCCTGCATGATACGTGAACACTATTAAATACTCTTTAAAAAGGCAAATTGTGTGAAAAATTTAGCAATTGTGTTATTATAACACCACCACCTTAGCCTTAAATATATTGAGTGCGGTGGAACCTCTTAATGCATCCTGACAGTCTATACAGGCCAATCTAGTAACCTGACAACCATAAACCAGGCTTTACTGTAAAGCCAAGCACTCAGTATCTAACACTAAATAAGCTCCACAGAAAAAGGAGTGCTTGATTTTGTTTACAAAGTGCAGTCCATCTTTTTTTGATACAAAATGAATTGGGTGCGGCTGTTGGTGACATTAGCCTCTGTTTCTTACAAAAAGCAGTCAGCCTGTACCAGAATTGATCCCAAGGTTTTACCTTGGAAGGTTGTTTCACTCCTCCACCCTCCCCCACCACCCCCCTCCAATTCTGTCACTAAAGGTCAGCAATTCACACAGTAAATAGTACATTGAGGAATATTTCCAAGCACACCCTCCAGCAACTGAGCTGGAGAACGCCAGTTTTAAAATTCGGCACCAGTGATGCTATCCCATGAAACGGGCTTTGCTTAGCAAACATGCGGCTGCCCTATAAATTGTACAACCATTGCCTGCTGATGTTGGGGGGGGTAACAAACAGACTCACTGTGAATTTCCAGCATTTCTGAAGCCTTGCTCATTTTCCTCCACCCTTGCAGCCCCTTGTTGTCTAGTCTGGCCAGCTTCCCAACTTCCGCCTTCCATAAACTTGACCTGTGCTCGCTGACCTCTATTGGCTCCCAGTCCAGTAATGTCTCCATTTTAAAATTCTTATCCTCGTTTTCAAACCCCCTCCATGGCCTTGTCGCTTTCCATCTCTGTAACCTCCTCCAACCCCATTTTCCTCCAAGATCTCTGCGCTCGTCCAATTCTGGTCTTTTGCGTCTCCGCAATTTTAATTACTTCACATTGGCAGCTGCCCGGGCCCTAAGCTCGGGAATTCCCTCCCTAAACCTCTCAGCCTCTCTCTCCTCCTTTAAGATGCTCCTTAAAACTTTCCTCATTCACCAAGACTTTGGCCGCCTGTCCTAATACCTCCTTACGTGATTCAGTGTCAAATTTTGCCTGATGATGCTCCTGCAAAGCCCCTTGGGATATTTTATTATGTGAAAGGTGCTATATAAATGCAAGGTGTTATTATTGAGGTCACCAACGAGGTTTCTGCCCTTGACAATTGCTTGTGCATCTACTTCTGATACCAAGGTTGGAAAGGTTGACCAGGCTAGGTTTGCATCCACTGGAGTTTAGAAGAGCAAGAGGTGACTTGGTTGAGGGGTCTTGACAGGGTGGATGTGGAGAAGATGTTTCCTCTTGTGGGAAAATCTAGAACTAGGGGGTCACTGTTTAAAAATAAGGAGCCACCCATTTCAGATGGAGGTGAGGAGAAATTTTTTTCTCTCAGAGGGTCATGAGTCTTTAGAACTCATCCTCAAAAAGCAGTGTGAGCATAGTCTTTGAATAATTTTAAGGCAGAGCTAAGTAGATTCTTAATAAGTAAGGGGGTGAAAGGTTATCAGGTAGGAACATGGAGATGAGCTTACAATCAGATCAACCATAATCTTATTGAATGGTGGAGCAGGCTCGAGGGGCTGAATGGCCTACTCCTGCTTCTAATTCGTACATTCATATGTATGTAATATGATAATCTCAACCTCCCCAAGTTCATGATACGTCAAAAAAAATCAGCCGTGAAGCATTTACTGTCTTGTTTTGTAGAAGTCTGTGGGGTTAATCTCACTCAGGAACCAGAACCACTGAACACATTTTACATGAGAGATAAATGTATGAAAGAGAGCAGATAAAGTAAAAGGCATGTATCTATAAAGCACCTTCACAATCTCAGACACCCCATAGAACCTACAGCCAACTGAAGTAATTTAAAGTGTACACATTGTTCTGGCTCAGTGTGTTGAACTTTCATCCCTGATTCAGAAACTTGTGGATTCATGTCTCACTCCAGAGGCTTGAGCATAAAAATTTAGGCTGAATCTCCCGGTGCAGCTCTGAGGGAGAGCTACACTGTTGGAGGTGCCAACTTCCGGATGAGAAGTTGAGCTGAGGCCCTATCTGCCTTCTCAGGTGAATGTAAAAGACCCCATGGCACTATCTTGAAAAGGAGCAGGGGAGTTATCCCTCGTGTCCTGACCAACATTTATCCTTCAGTCAACATCACTAAAACAGAAGGTCTGGTCATTATCATATGACTGTGGGAGCTTGCTGAGTGTAAATTGGCTACCACGTTTCCTATATTACTTCATTACTTGATTGGCTGTAAAGTGCTTTGGGACGTCCTGAGATTGTGAAAGGCTCTTTGGAAATGCAAGTTCTTTTGTTCAGGACAGGTGTATCGTGCCTTTCCTGTCCTGGGATGGTGTATACTCTGTATGGTGCCATGCCTATCCTCTCCATCCTATTCCCCTCCCACTCCACAATCTCCCAGGAGAGACAAAAGAAAGAGGGAAACTATCCCAGGAGGCTACATGGGGAAAAGAACTGTGAAATACCTGTCTCACCCAACATGATCGAACAAGCTCCATTGTGACCATATCTTAAACTGAGGGGCTTACTGCTAGGACAATTGTGGGACTGACTGCTAAGTGGAGGCCAGCACACCCCACCACACCGCCCCCACCTCCGATGGAACAATTGGGTTTGGGGGAAGGGCAGGGGTATGTCACCCAGTGCCTGCTGCTAGTTAGGCTGGAGGGGCAAATAAAGACAAGAAGGGAAAAAGTAAGGAGACCTACAGGGAGAGAAATAACCAGATAAAAATGATGGCAGCAAGCGGGAACACTACAGAGTCAAGAAAAAACTGACCCTTAGTGTGATGATTAAATCTTTTTAAAGCATTGAAAAAGACTCATCATGAAGGTCTCTCAGTGAGGTTAATGAAAAGTCCATCACTTGCCCAGAGATTGCTTTAATTCATTCCTGGAACATGGCTGTTGCTAGCCACGCCAGTATTTATTGCCCATCCCTATATGACAGAATAATTCACTGAGCCATTTCAGGGGGCAGTTAAGAGTCAACCACATTGCTATGGGTCTGTAGTCACCTGTGGGTAAGGAGGGCAGATTTCCTTCCCTAAAGGACATTAGTGACCCAGATGGATTTTTACAACAACAGCTTCATGGTCTCCATTACTGAGACAAGCTTTGTTATTCCAGATTTAATTAACTGAATTTAAATTCCCCAGTTGCCGTGGTGAGATTTGAACTCAAGCATCAGGATCATTAACCCAGGCCTCTGGTCCAGAAACATAACCACTATGCTACTGTACTCCCTTAAACTGTACCTCAGTAGCGATGAGGGACCAATGAAGGTCTTCCAGCTGGGAGAGAGGTGGCCAATAACCACTCCATCACTTGTACTCAGTTAGTCTCCTTTTCATAACAACTTCCAGTTTCTTTGTCAAAGGGAAGATAATTTCAACAAAATTTGTAGACAATCCTGAATGTTACAATTTTTTTCATTCTTTTATGGGATGTGGGTGTCACTGGGAAGGTCAGTATTTGTTGCCCATCCCTAATTGCCCTTGAACTGAATGGCTTGCTAGGGCCATTTCAGGGGGCAGTTAAGAGTCAGCCACATTATTGTGGGTCTGGAGTCACATGTAGGCCAGACCAGGTAAGGACGGCAGATTTCCTTCCCTAAAGGACATTAGTGAGCCAGATGTGTTCTTACAACAATCGATGACAGTTTCACAGCCAACATTGCTGCTAGCTATCAATTCCAGATTTTATTCATTGAATTTAAATTCCACCAGCTGCCATTTGAGCCCTTGTCCCCAGAGCATTAGCCAGTGCCTCTGGATTACTAGCCCAGTTACAAATGGACTGTGCCATGTGCTGGCCTTCTCAAACATCACTTGTTGCTGCGTCCTGTATCTGGTTAATGGAGTGGGGAAGAAGGAGCTTTTTTTTTTGTATAGAACACCCACTGGAAATGATGTCACAGAGCTGCACTCAAACACCTCCCACTGCCCCCTCAGTCATGACCTCACTGGAACGGAACCCGATGGCATCATCACAGAGAGCCTTTCATACAAGATGCCTCTTCTCAGACTGCCTGTCACCAAGAGGGTTCAGGCAAAATGTGTAGCAAACAACACATGGCTGATCGATGTTCCCAAGTGTTGAGATATCTCCCTGAGTTTATGATAAACTCAGGAGAATGCACCTTCCCTTTAAGTATTTTTAACTGGTTAATTTAGAATCAAACACGACTTAGTTATAAGCCTTGTCCCTCAGTCTTCTCCAAGGTACTAGATATGTTAGTTTTTCCACCAAAAGCAGCCATCTTATTGTGACATTACAAACAGCGACAGAACTAACATCACAAGCATCAATAACCAGTCATCAAAAAATGGAATTCTAGCCTATCACAATGGATCACGTCATTAATTCCTGGGTCATTGTGTTGGGAATACTGCATTTTGGCTGCCCAGTATTGCACGGAATTAGATTGAGTAAAACTTCCTCTATGCTATCCCATCAAACACTCCCAGGACAGGTGCAGGATGCGGTTAGATACAAAGTAAAGCTCCCTCTACACTGTCCCCATCAAACACTTCCAGGACAGGTACAGCACGGGGTTAGATACAGAGTAAAGCTCCCTCTACACTGTCCCCATCAAACACTGCCAAGGCAGGTACAGCACAAGGTTAGATACAGAGTAAGGCTCCCTCCACACTGTCCCCATCAAACACTCCCAGGGAAGGAACAGCACGGAGTTAGATACAGAATAAAGCTTCCTCTACACTGTCCCCATCAAACACTCCCAGGGCAGGACCAGCATGGGGTTAGATACAGAGTAAAGCTCCCTCTACGCTGTCCCCATCAAACACTCCCAGGGCAGGTACAGCACGGGGTTAGATACAGAGTAAAGCTCCCTCTACGCTGTCCCCATCAAAACTCCCAGGCCAGGTACAGCACAGGATTAGAAACAGCGCAAAGCTCTCTCTACACTGACCCCATCAAACAAAATGATCCAACCTCCGAAAAGCATCCCTTTAATATCAGTGACTACTTTCTATTTCCAACATCAGCTATTCTGTGATCTCAGCACAGAGTGACAATTGAGCCATATATTTGAACAAAAGTGAAACGTGACTATTGGGGGCAGTGATGCCCATTATTCCCACCTACTGGATGGAGCCCATTGATAAATATTCTGATCCATTATTTTGCGTTGTGGCACAAAATACCTTTAAAACATTCATCCCATCAAGACTCTACGTTTGGCAGAGTTTGAACAACAGAGGCAATATATAAAATTGAATTGCAGAATTGACACAGTAGACAAGCCAGTAAAGACCATGAACTGGCTGGTGGGGGGCAAAATACACCCTTGTCCAAAAGCTCTGAGTCCAAAACTGAACATTCAGTCAACTTATTATAACTTATCCATGCTTTGGCTTGGTTTCATTGTAGAAAACACAGAAAATGTTGTTCACTACAGAGTTAGGCAGTGCGCCCCCTGAATATGTAATTTATAATATTCAGCAAGCAAGGCATCCATCGTCAATTCAAAACTGCAATGGACATTTAACACGCAAAGAAAATCCATTGGACTTACAACAGAGGTTGGCAGTTACAGGAGAAATTCAAGGTATGTTTCATATGCCAGAACATTGTTCATTTAACACAAGGAGCTCATCATTTTTCGTTTGCAAATTGAAACAAAGGATCTAAGAGCAATGCTGGTAAAAAATTTACCCAAGCAGGTTACAAAAGTAGCAGATTAGCTAGTGGTTTAACTCCACTTTCTATAAGGGGTAAGATTGCAAGCAGAAAACATCAGAAATTTTAATCAAAGTTAAATATAAAAGTGTAATAGAAAGGAGTTGAACCTTCTTTTGAACACCAAGCTTGCTCACAAAGATTCTACTGTCTTTGCAGGCATAAACAGGCAATAGTGTCGATGCTATTGCTCGCTGTTCGCACTCACGGAAACCAATTGCCTGCTGACACTAATTAGCAGAAAATTGTGAAAAATTCCTTTGTAACACCTGAAGGCTTTGAAACCAATCATGCTTAGCTCTTTGATCCCGGGTTGTAATAATACTGACGAAGGGAAACTGCATCAAAGCCAAGTTCGAGCATCTGAAATCTATCTGACAGCTCCCTATCAAAGGTCTTTTCTCTTCTCGCCCGCCCCAAACACTCGACAACCTTGCGTTTTGCTAAACATTGAATGATAAATGTCATTTTACTTCTAAGCACAGGCACACCACACACTTCAGATAAAATGGATTTTCGCAAACCCCCCTGAGTTAGTGCGAGAAACGTGGGGCCAGTTTAAACCCTCAAGAGATTCTAGCTGGGCTACCTGAGAGATGAACGGGGGGTGGGGGTGGGGTTCGGTCTTGTAGTTTACTGGAAGTACCACTTAGATTGAGCGGAAACAAAAAAGGTTAAGCCCAACTTGGGTCTGTAAAAAAGATCTTTTTAAAAATATATAAATAAAAAAGGTTAACATTGCAACAAAACACATCTGAACTGTGGATGAAGTTTTGACATTTTTAAATAGACTAACATGATTATTTTTACAGAAAAATCCAGTGTATTTTAGTTTACAACCAACATGAGTCATATTTGGCTTTTTAAATGACAAGTCCGGTGACGTCACGACTTTTTTTTAGCTGTGTATTTTAAGGATGAATTCTATATAATATGTCTTTTTTAAAAAAAATAGTCGAGGGTGGGAAGGGTTTGACCACAGGGGTTTACAGCCGAAAGGAGAATAGGAACACAGAATTCACTCACCTATGTTTAATAACAAGGTGAGTTATCCCAGAGGGTATTAATGTTCCCCCCTCCCCCTTCCCAACTCCCCATTTATTGCAGTAAGGCTCACCCCACCCCAGAAGATAAATGGAACCCACCCACCTCACTGCAATCCAACCTGTAATTGATGAAATTGCGCCACCCTGAGCTATGCGCCCGCCCCATCAAACCCCAATTCATCTGATCGGTTTCAATCATTAAATTAATATACATTGGTTTTTTTTTTAAAGAAAACAGCTCCTGTGAACCCGAGAGACTATAATTATAATGCAGCCTGGACACAAAGGGTTTCATTTTGATCTCCCCCCAAGTGATTTGTTAATGTGTTAGGATGTGGAACCTAAATTCTTTTGAAATAATCCCTTCCTTCCAACGGTCCATGTTTCAAGACGCAAAAATGCATCCTAATTTTACAAAATCATTCACAGGGCATTAGCACGGGGAATATCCGTTTCTGTTATTGCCCCTTAATAATATTGCCCCTTCTAATTCTTCAATTCCAAATTGTCCTCCCTTCTAGTACTACACCACTCGCCCAGGTTTCAATAATCCTTTTCGTCCTAGAAATGTTTTTTTTTTCCTGTTGGGCTTTTTTGGGGTGGAGTGGAGGGGGGGGGAGGGGGAGGGGAGAAGGACGGAGTTTAATTTTATTTATTAGAAAGAAGCAGAGATAACCTAAAAAGAATACATGTTCCCATTTTGTCTTTGATAAGCATTAATTCTGACACACCCAAAATGGCTGTTTTCTTTCTCATTGCAATAAAAAACAGAGCTTAAAAAACAATCCTGCAAATAACAGAACAGAATGCACCTTTAAAATAAAAAAAATATGAAATTAATATTTCATTAATCCGTCAGACCGATTCCTCATTCAAAGATCTCCATGTGTGAATAATGACATGCTCCTCCAATGATTCCCTTTTGGTTACTAAAATACCCCTGATTAATTCGTGCTATTGATTTTTTGGGGGGGGTGGAAAAACATATAGTATTCAGCATGTTACCCTACTGCAGAATATGGTAACGGGAACCTGGATGGTGGAAAGGGGAAGATGCAGAATGCGTCAAACAGCACCATTGAGGGGAAACATTTTGCTATTCATCCCATGTTCGGCCATCAGTCTCCCATACACAATAAACATGGGGGAATGGGGGATGGAGTGAATGGGAAAAAAATGGTGTATCTGGGGGAGGGGGAGGGTAAAATACCTTCAAGGCAGCAGGTTCTCCATAATCCGGAGTGTGTCATCACTTCTTCGTTCTTTTTGCTGGTCTCATTTTCACTGACAGTCTTGCTTTTGCAAACCCCCCTGGAATAGAGCCAGTAGTCTGTTCCTACAGCAATGGTCATTAGACTGAAGGCAGCAAAAGCACCCACAGTAGTCAGGAGCATCTGTACACCGCGGTCAAACAGCCCCATAATTCTTCATTATATTCGGACCCAGACACAACACACACTTCTTTTCTCTCTCTCTCTCTCTCTCTCTCTACCTCCTTTTCTCTCTCAGGTAGATGAGAAAATATCCCCCTTAAAAAATGAAAAAGGGGGGGGGAGGAAAGAGATCAAAAGAGGGGCAGGAGGGATCACTTCGAGTTCCAGTCCAATATATATGTTTTTATATATATATATATTTATATTTTTTTAATAAAAAACAAAGGAAAGCCCCAAAAATAGATAAGTTAATCCTTTTTTCTAAAATTCTGATCCCCAGTTTCCATAAGTGATGGCTATTTTTGAGAAAGCTTCAAAAGAAAGATGGGGATGAGTAGCAGCATCCGTTTAACAGCTCCTCATCAGCATCTAGGCAGATGGAGTCAGATTCAATGCAGCCGTCTTCAGCCTTCTTGCTTAGACTTGCTTCCAACGCCATGAAATCCTTCCAGTTCTCTTGTTCTCAGAGAAGCACGGGTTTGATATCGTGTCTGTATATGGATATTTCTTTCTCAAATAATGCTTAGACTTGAAGAGGAGAGAGGCTGAATGCCATGCAGTTCATGTTTCGTGAAGACATTGAGTTGTTCAGCCGCTGGTGCTGAAATGGACAGCTCCTTTTAGATCATGTTATTGGGAGGGCTAGTTCCTGAGACGCATTTCTTTCTCTTGTTTCTCTCTCTCTCTCTCCTGTTTTTCTTTCTTCCCCTCACCTTCTTTTCCCCGGTCCTCCTCTCTCTCGCTTTCTCTCTCTCTCGATTCCTCTCGGTAACTGAAAAGAACAGCTCCCAGGATCCGGAGCACAAAGGAGGCGTTGCTAGTCCTCCCTAGCCTTCCTCGTCACTGTACGTGCCCACAGCTCCCAATGCAGCCCTCACATCGCAATTAGACCGGCTCACACACAAAAAAAGGGAAAAATCGCATGGTTCTGGGCAAACACACCCCAAGATCAGCAAGTGGAAGGGATTGTTTTTTAAAGTTAAAACATACCTTTGCTCAGTTGCGAGAACCCGTTTACCCACTTAAACCAAGATTCGACCAAAACTGGGGGGTCGCCAATATCGTGATGGCTAATAAATCCAATAAGGAATTCACTGAGGAAACTACCCAAAATGGTTAGAATGTGGAATTCGTCGCCACAAGGAGTGGCTGAGACAAATAGCATAGATACAATTAAGAGAAAGTTCGATAAACGCATGAGGGAGAAATAAATAGGTGAATCTGTTGATGGGGTGAGATGAAGTAGAGTGGGACGGTGGGACGAGGTTTGTATGGGACATAAACACCAGCAGGGACTAGTTTCTGTGCTGTAAATTCCAAGCAATATACTCCTGTTCAAACCATTTTGACTCAACTTTCCAAAAGTTCAGTTCTGTCTTTTACCCTTTTAGAGTGAAATTCTGACCCATTGATCTTTATACATGAACCAAATGGCTAATCATTCAGAAAATGTGAGTTCAAATCCAGCAATAGCAGTTTGAGAATTTGAATTTGTTTTTAAACATCTGGAACTGGAAATTTCGGATCAGCAAAAGTGACTGTGAAGCTGTTGGATTGTTATAAAAACCCAACTGGTTCATTAATGTCCTTTAGGGAAGGAAATCTGCCCTTCTGACCCAGTCTGGTCCTATATGTGACTGCAGTCCAGCACCAATGTGGTTGATTCATAATTTGCCTCTGAAGTGGCCTTGCAAGCTATTCAGAGAGGTAACTAGAGATGGGCAATAGAGGACGAGGCCCACATCCGAGAGTGATTTTTCAAAAAAGAATTATATGCAATTCTACAGAATCCTTGACCCAGGTTGCGTGTGGAGTCACTTTAATTCCAGAGTGGCAATCTGATCTTCAAAACTAGTCATAGCACATAGAATTCTAAAACCAGATGTGACATTTAAATGTGTAAATTCTTATCTGCATGATTGGCACTTACAGAATATTATCAGGAAACTCTAAAGCAGCATCTTGTAGGTTTTCTACTTATCTCAATTATTTTTAGCTCTGCCACCTTTCAAGAGAAAAAGAACTTTGTCCTGTTTCAAACAAAAAACTATTTTTCAATTGTGTTCAGTTGCTGTTTTCCAACCCCTTCATAGATTCCCAGGCACTAAAATTGTGGAAAGTTGCATTGCAAACTGTTGTGAGTCACGGACAATAATGGGTATCAGGAAATGTTCAGATGCAGCAAAACAACAACAATAACAACTTGCATCTATCTACATAACAGCTTTGACATAGTAAAATGCCCCAAGGTGCTTCACAGTGATTATGAAACAAAATTTTGCACTGAGCCCCATAAGACAATATTGGGACAGATGGCCAAAAGGTTTGTCAAGGATTTAAGGGGTGAAATAAAGGAGGAGAGTGAGGTAGAGAGCTAGAACAATTTACTTGGCATAAACGGTTTGGATGTGAATTTTGTCAGGTATTCCCTGACTGAATAACTTCATAATTTGGCATTATCAGAGGATAACCAGGGCACAATTCCATAATTGTCAGGTCAGTGCACAATCCAGCACAGTTTCATCTTCAAACCTTGTAATTCACAGTTACAGGATATTAGATACTTGTTTCTTTGTCCTTGGTAATTCTTTATCTCGTGTTGCTCAGAAACTCCTGAGTTTATTAGTTCCCCTTTTCCATTTGATGGGAACAGTACAGCTTTCAAGTGTTATCACTAGTATTAGCATCAAACTCCCAGGGCAAGTACCCCTACACTCCTCCCTCTACACTGTCCCCATCAAACACTCCCAGGACAGGTACAGCACGGGGTTAGATACAGAGTAAAGCTCCTTCTACACTGTCCCCATCAAACACTCCCAGGGCAGGTACAGCACGGGGTTAGATACAGAGTAAAGCTCCCTCTACGCTGTCCCCATCAAACACTCCCAGGGCAGATACAGCATGAGGTTAGATACAGAGTAAAGCACCCCCTTACACTGTCCCCATAAAACACTCCCAGGAAGGTTCTGCATGTGTATTGATCCAGTTCAGGCATAGGTTGTATACAGGGCTCGTCTCCCTCTCTATCACCCACAAGTTCTCCATGGTCAGATAAAGCTCACTTTAGCCTGAATGCCAAACTCACATCAACCATTCTGTATCCGTGTGACATTTCTTTCCACATCCCAGCTGTTGTTAATCTCTTTCTGAGTGCTATTGCTCATTTAGGCCAAATTGTGCTCAATTATGTCCTGTGGGTGTCAGACACTAGGTAAAAGTCAGTTCAAATCTATGTGGGAGCTTTAAAACCTCTCTGTGTGAAAAAAACATTCATCCCATTAAAGTGATCTACAATCAGATTCATAATAAGAGAAATTCCTGGATTGCAATTCAGTTTTCCTCAACTGGAGAGTTTAATCTCGATATTGAAGCAACCAAACGCTACTGGGATTAAGTATCAATCTCCCCAAGGAGTTGGTTGTTATGATTAGTATTGTTTGCAGAAGTTATGATACATCCAGGAGGAAGAAGCGGCTGCTCGGAAGGAAGCAATTAGGCTTGCAATTCAATCCTGGGGTTCAAGTGACTTTAACAGCCTCCTTCAGATGCACTCTCATGGCTTGTGAAGTCATCCTCTGATTAAATTACAGCCTTCTTATTTCCAAGAACCATCGAGGTGACATGTATCTCTGCTTCACCCAGACCGTGCGAGGTACTCGAGAAAGGAATTCAGAAAACAACACAGTTAAACTGTGTCCTAGAATGGTGGAGTGTTTCGTAACTCCTGACTTTGCTGAGTTCTCGATCTCAGCTGCTTCTCAAAGAGGAGGACATTTGGGAGTCACTCCCTTGCCATACCTGTTAAGTGGTGAATTTAGATTGCTACTGTTGTAGGTGGGAAATGGGTCACTTTTTCTTCCTGGAGCACAGAAGTGGACCATTCTACCCAACTGGTCCATACCGGTGTTTATGCTCCACATGAGCCTTCTCCCACCCTTCTTCATCAGATCCTACCAGCACAGTCATCTATTCCTTTCTCCCTCTTGTGTTTATCCAGCTTCGTCTTAACAGTATCTCTGCTACTTGCATCAAATACTCGCTGTGGTCGCAAGTTCCGCATTCTCACCACTCTCTGGGGAGAGAAATTTCTCCTGAATTCCCGATTGGATTCATTAGTGACTATCTCACATTTAGAGCCCCAAGTTTTGGATTCCCCTATGAACATCTCTATGTTTGCCCCATCAAATTGTTCATAATGTTAAAGACCTCTATCAGGTCTAGAGGAGAGAGCCCCAGCCTGTTCAGCCTTTCCTGACAGTTGTAACCATTTAGTTATCTCCATCTATCCATCTCCATCTTGAAAGCTCCAATTGACGCTGGGCATCCACAGCATTTCTGGGAGAGGGAGTTCCAGACTTTCACAAGCCTCTGTGTATTCAAAGAGTTTCCTGATTTCATTCTGAACAGCCTCTAATTTTAAGGTCATGCTCTCTTGTTTAGTACTGGCCCCCCAACAGTGCAAAACTCCCTCAGTACTGACCCTCCAAAATTCAAACACTGCCTCAGTGCTGATCCTCCGAAGGGGCTGCACTCCCTCAGTACTGACCCTCCAACAGTGTAGCACTCCCTCAACCCTGACCCTCTCTCAGTACAGCGTTCCCTCAGTACTGACCCTCCGACAGTGCAGCACTCCCTCATTACTGACCCTCCGACAGTGCAGCACTCCCTCAGTACTGACCCTCTGAGAGTGCAGCACTCCCTCAGTACTGACCCTCCGACAGTGCAGCTCTCCCTCAGTACTGACCCTCCGACAGTGCAGCTCTCCCTCAGTACTTGATTCCAGTACCACAGGATATAGTTTCTCCATTTCCACTCTATTAAAACCCTTCATCATTTTAAAAACTCGAGCAGATCACCCCCCACCCTTTTAAACTCCATGGAATAGAAGCCAAGTTTACATAACTGGTCCTTGTAATTTACTCCCCTAAACCCTGATGTTGTTTGTGCGAAGAATGCATCAAGTTGCTGTTATGTGATGGTGCTGTGTTTAAAGTCTCTACACCATGGGGGGAAGGGAATGGAAGGTACAGACATTGAGTTGTTAGGGGAGATTTGGAGCTGACCAACTAATCCAACAACCCATTGGGTTAGTACTGGGCCTGAACTCGACAGTGGGTGGGGGTAGGGGAGGGGGATGTTGCAGTCAAAATGGGTGACAATCCCTCTGACCTATCCCCCACCCCTGAAGATTTTGAGGACCGATGGTGAAGAGGTCCATATATTTAAATAGCCTATCTCTCACCCGAGATGGCAGGAATGAGCACCAGTGGGTGGGAGCGGCAATTAGAGGAGGGGACTGAACTCACCTCTCCCCCAAAGGGAATGAAGCCCTCCGGCTTAAAAAAAAATGCTGGGGCTGGGAGGGAGAGGGAGGCCTGAGGATTCACCACAGGGTCCTGAAGGTGCTCTCTCCTGACACTAAACTGCCTCTTGCCGTGTTTCTGTTGTTCCGGCTTCAGGACCCCGGCTGGGTCAATGGCAGCTTTGGACCAGGGCACAAGCTGGTAAAGTAGGTTTCCCCTCAACCCCCCACCACCTCCCACCCCTCTCGCAGCCAGGATTCCGTCTGACAAAATGGCCGGGACGTGGGGCAGGGACGGAGAGATCTTTAGAAGAAATCTCTTGCAGCCCAACTGCACAGCACAGTAAACATGGCGAGAACAGAACACGGCAAGCTGATCAATTGTACCTTTACACATCAGCTGTAACAGCTCCTCAGGCTTTTGTTTTGTTGTGTCACTGTGAAAATTTAGTGAGTAATGCAACACATTGGGAATAGTGTAAATATTACACACCATAAATACTACGCCGAGAGTATACATGCTTTTCAATTTTTATAAACAACCGAGACTCGAGTGTAGGGAGCAGCATGATTAATTTTGCAGATCATAGTAACCTGGCAAAGTAATAGGTAGTGATGAAGTTAGTTGCAGGCTTTAGAATGATAGGGTCAGGGTGGTGAGATGGGCAGCAATGTGATAGATGGAGCTCAATGCAGAGGGGAGCAAAGTGATTCACTTTCAGAGAGAAAGACCACGCTATAAATGGTCCTCTTTTGAGAAATGCACTTGAGCAGAGACACCCTGGTGTCCACATACACACACATTCAAAAAGATGACAAGGCAACTTGATATTAAAAAGCAAATGGGTCACTTGGGTTTATAAATAGCAGAATTGAATATAAAAAGCAAAGGGATCTTGCTAGAATGAGCGGAAATCAACACTTGTCTCTCCTCCCCTAACTCAGTGCTGTCTCCTGGAGCCGTCCGGGACTTTGGTTGATGTCCCTGTCTGTTCCCTTGTGGATGTCACCCCTTGGGACTGGCACTCATAGCTCGGAGGTAAAAAGCAAAATGGCAGTGGATTGATTTGCTGCTGTCTTGTCACTGACCTCACTGGACGCACGCACCCTGTGTTGAACCAGCCTGAACCAAGGCTTGCTCAAAAGTAGCACTCTGATATAGGAATCAAAGGGTCGTAGGTTCAAGCCTCCACTACCGATTTAAGCACAAAATCCAGGCTGACAGTCCCAGGGTGTTACTGAGAGACTGCCGCACTGTCGGAGAATCAGCACTGAGGGAGTGCCGCACTGTCGGAGAATCAGCACTGAGGGAGTGCCGCACTGTCGGAGGGTCAGTACTGAGGAAGTGCCGCACTGTCGGAGGGTCAGTACTGAGGGAGTGCTGCACTGTCGGAGGGTCAGTACTGAGAGACTGCCGCACTGTCGGAGAATCAGCACTGAGGGAGTGCCGCACTGTCGGAGAATCAGTACTGAGGGAGTGCCGCACTGTCGGAGAATCAGCACTGAGGGAGTGCCGCACTGTCGGAGAATCAGCACTGAGGGAGTGCCGCACTGTCGGAGGGTCAGTACTGAGGAAGTGCCGCACTGTCGGAGGGTCAGTACTGAGGGAGTGCTGCACTGTCGGAGGGTCAGTACTGAGAGACTGCCGCACTGTCGGAGAATCAGCACTGAGGGAGTGCCGCACTGTCGGAGAATCAGTACTGAGGGAGTGCCGCACTGTCGGAGAATCAGCACTGAGGGAGTGCCGCACTGTCGGAGAATCAGCACTGAGGGAGTGCTGCACTGTCGGAGAATCAGCACTGAGGGAGTGCAGCACTGTCGGAGGGTTAGTACTGAGGGACTGCCGCACTGTCGGAGGGTCAGCACTGAGGAACTGCTGCACTGTTAGACTGATACTAATGAGGAGTGCTGCACTGTCAGAGGGTCAGTACTGATGGAATGCCGCACTGTTGGACAGTCAGTACTGAGGGACTGCTGCACTGTTAGACTGATACTAATGAGGAGTGCTGCACTGTCAGAGGGTCAGTACTGAGGGAATGCCGCACTGTTGGACAGTCAGTACTAAGGGAGTGCTGCACTGTCTGAGGGTCAGTACTGAGGGAGTGCTGCACTGTCTGAGGGTCAGTACTGAGGGAGTGCTGCACTGTCTGAGGGTCAGAATTGAGGGAATGCTGCACTATCTGAGGGTCAGTACTGAGGGAGTGCTGCTCTGTCTGAGGGTCAGTACTGAGGGAGTGCTGCCCAGTCTGAGGGTCAGTATTGAGGGAGTGCTGCATTGTCCGAGGGTCAGTATTGAGGGAACACCGCTATTATATGGCAGTTGGTATTTGCCAGGCTGACTAAATCCCAAAGGGAAACTTGGCCAGGCTATCACAATGATTTTGCAATTTGTATTTATTACAAGAAGGCTTGTGCACTGAATTCAGAAGTAATGAGTCCATTACCACCTACTGAGATTTTAAAGGTTAACTTAAAACATTAATTAACAAAAGAAAATAAAATTTATACACACAAGACTACAGTTACACAGTTAGATTTAGTGTAATGACTGTTCTCACAAGATTTCTACTGAACTAACCTCCCAACTACACACCTCTTTCAGGGAACACTCCAGATAGATTCATAATCTATAAAATACTCAGCAATATTACCACAAGTGTCCACTGCTGCTGTAAGGGAGGTATTTCACAGCTTCTCTCTCCCTCTCAATTGACAATGAAACTCCAAAGGCTTTTAACACAACCTTGGTTATTGGAACAGCAAACTTCCCCAGGGTAGCTAGAGGCTTTTTCCCCAAGTTTGTTTCATACAGTGCACCTTACAAGGTCTCACATGGCCACACCCCACACAGCTTTCCATCTTTCTTTAAATATATGTTCTCCCTTTTGATCTGTAAATCCCATTGTTTCAACCTTTCTTTGGAACTTACTTTTCCCAGGGTATAAAAATCCTTCATGTTGTCCTTATGGCCAGCACTTTGGGGAAAAAATAAACTTAGTAACTTTGCCTTATTTATCTTGCCAGTTGTAAACATCTTATCACGTCCCTTTGAAAATCAAACAACCTCTCAACTTACCTAAAAATGCAAAATCCATTCACACTGTATCTACTGAGACCTCATCCTAGCTTACCCATCTCCATTTCAAAAATGCCTGTTTACACCTAATCCCTTGTTATGATCCAAACCTTGCAGTCTGACTGTCTGCAGTTCACAGAATCGCAGAATTTTAACGACACAGAAGGAGGCCATTTGTCCCATCATGAGCATTATGACTCAGTGCCAAATACCTTGCCTTTTCCCTGTACCCTTGCACATTGTTTCTATTCTAATAATCATCTAATGTCCTCTTGAATGCCTCGATTGAACCTGCCTCCACCACACTTCCAAACAGTACATTTCAGACCCGAAGCACTCATGTGAAAAAGTTTTTTCTCACATCACACTTGCTTCATGTGCAAATCACTTTAAATCTGTGCCCTCTCATTCTTGATCCTTTTACGAGCGGGAACAACTTCTCCTTATCCACTCTGCCCAGCCCCCTCATGCTTTTGAACATCTCTGTCAAATCTCCTCTTGGCCTTCTTCTCTCCAAGGAGAACAGTCTCAGCCTCTCCAATCCATCTTAGAAACTGAAGTTTCTCATCCCTGGAACCATTCTTGTAAACCTCTTCTGCATTCTCTTCTATGTGTTCACATCCTTCCTATAATGTGGCACCCAGACCTGTACACAATACTCCAGCTGAGGTCTAACGAGTATCTTATTAAAATTCAGCATAATCTCCTTGCTCTTGTACTCTATTCCCCTATTAATAAAGCCTAGGATATTATACGCTTTATTAACTGCTCTCTCCACCTGTCCTGCCACCTTCAATGATCTATTCACATATACACCCAGGTCCCTCTGCTCCTGCACCCCCTTCAAAATGTCACCCCTTATTTTATACTGCCTCTCCATGTTCTTCCTACCAAAATTCATCACCTCACACTTCTCCGCATTAAACTTTGTCTGCCATCCATCTGCCCACTCCACCAACTTGTCTATGTCCTCTTGAAGTTCCACGCCGTCCTCCTCGCAGTTTACAACACTCCCAAGCTTCATATCATCCGCAAACTTTGAAATTGTCCCCTGCACATCAGGATCTAGATCATTAATATACATTAGGAAAGGCAAGGGTCCCAATACCAACCCCTGGGGAAATCCACTACAAACCTTCCTCCAGCCCGAAAAATATCCATTGACCATTACTCTCTGCTTCCTATTTTTTAGCCAATCTTGTATCCACATTGCTACTGTCCCTTTTATTCCATGAGCAATAACTTTTCTCACAAGTCTGTTGTGAGGCACTGTATCAAATGTCTTTTGAAAGTCCATGTACACCACACCAACAGCATTACTCTCATCAACCTTTTCTGTTACCTCTTCAAAAAACTCTAGCAAGTTAGTTAAACACGATTCCCCCTTTAGAAATCCATGCTGACTCTTTCTTATCAACCTATATTTTTCCATGTGACTACTAATTCTATCCCAAATAATTGTTTGTAGAATCTTGCTCACCATTGAAGTTAAACTGACTGGTCAGCAATTGCTGGGCTTATCCTTACAACCTTTTTTTGAACAAGGGCGTAATGTTTGCAATTCTCCAGTCCTCTGACACCGCCCCTGAGTCTAGGGAAGACTGAAAGATTATGGTCAGTGCCCCTGCAATTGCTCCTCTCACTTCCTTCAATATCCTTGGATGCATCTCATTCGGTCCCAGTGCCTTGTCAACCTTAAGTACCAACAGCTTATCCAATACCTCCTCCTTATCAATTTTGAACCCTTCTAGTGACAGAGTGTCCTCATCTGTCACCATGGCCTGGGTAGCATCTACCTCCTTGGTAAAGACGGATGCAAAGTATTGACTTAATACCTCAGCCATGGCCCCTTCGTCCATGTGTAAATTTCCTTTTAGGTCCCTAATCGACCCTACTCCTCCTTTTAACACCCTTTTACTATTTATATGCCTATAGAAGACTTTGGGATTCCCCTTTACATTGGCTGCCAGTCTTTTCTCATAATTCCTCTTCACTTCTCTAATCTGCTTTTTCACCTCCCCTCTGAACCTTCTGTATTCCTCTTGGTTCTCAATTGTATTTTCTACCTGACACCTGTCATAAGCACACCTTTTCTTTTTTTATCTTAATTTCAATCTCCTTTTTCATCCAGGGAGTTCTGGGTTTGTTTGCCCTGCCTTTCCCTTTCGATCGAATATACCTTAACTGTGCCCGAACCACTTCTTTTTTGGAGGTAGCCCATTGTTCAGCTACAGTGTTTCCTGCCCATCTTTCATTCCAGTCGCTCTGGCCCAGCTCCGGCTCTTGTCCAGTTAATTATTCTTACTTCAGATTGCCTATCGTCCTTTTCTATCATCATCCTAAGACGTACAATACAATGATCACTGTCTCCTAAATGTTCCCCCATTGATTCTTGATCTACTTGGCCCACCTCATTTCCAAGAACCAGGTCCAACAGTGTGTCTTTTTCTTATTGAATTGGACATATACTGCAGTAGAAAATATTTCCTGAACACAATCTAGGAACTTTTGCCCTTTACACTACCACTGTCCCAGTCTACACTCGGGTAATTAAAGACCCCCATTATAACTACTCTATAATACTTGCATTTCTCTGTAATTTCCCTGCAGATTTGTTCTTCTACGTCTTTCTCACTAGTTTGCGGTCTATAGACCACACTGAGCAATGTAATTGCACCTTTTTTGTTCCTTATCTCAAGCCAAATAGATTCTGTCCTTGAACTCTCTGGGACATCCTCTTTCTCCAGCACTGCAATGCTCTCCTTAACCAATGCCGACACCCCTCCTGCTCTCCTTCCTTTCCTATCTTTCTGAACACCTTGTACCCGGGAATATTTAACACCCAGTTCTGTCCTTCCTTGAGCCAGGTCTCTGTTATCACCACAACATCATATTTCCACATGGCAATCTGCGCCTGTAACTCGCCAATCTTATTTACTATACTCCGTGCACTCACATACATGCATAGTAATCCTGATTTAGATTTTGTTACTTTCTCCCTCACCCTGACTTCACCTATTAACTTACTATTTTCTAGACTAGTGCTATCTGTCTCTCCCAGTATTTTGTGCACCCTGGTATTCCTCTCTAACATTTTCTCTTGGTTCCCACAGCCCTGCCGAGTTAGTTTAAAGCCCTCCCAATAGCACCAGCAAAACGCCCCACAAGAAACTCAGTCCCGAATCTGTTCAGATGCAACCCGTCCGGCTTGTACAGGTGCCATCGCTCCCAGAGCCAGTCCCAGTGTCCTGGGAATCTAAAGCCCTCCCTCCTGCACTATCTTTCCAACCACGCATTCATCTGCCTTATCCTCCTATTCCTGTACTCACTTAAATGTGGCACTGGGAGTAATCCGGAGATTACTACATTTGAGGTCCTGCTTGCTAATTTTCTACCTAGCTCCCTAAATTCTGACCACAGGACCCCCTCCCCCTTCCTACCTAAGTCATTGCTACCAACGTGGACCACGACATCTGGCTGATCACCCTCCTCCAGAACAATGTCCTGCAGCCGCTCTGTGATATCCTTGACCCTGGCACCAGGGAGGCAACATCCCATCCTGGAGTCACATCTGCAGTCACAGAAACACCTGTCTGTTCCCTAACTAACGAATCCCATATCACTATTGCTCTTCCTTTCTTCTTCCTCCCCTCCCAGAGCCACAAGCTTGGCTCTGACTGCACTTCCCTGAGGAACCAACATCCTCACCAGTATCCAAAACGGAAAACCGATTAGCGAGTGGGACCCCAGGGGACTCCCGCACAACCTGCCTACTCCTCTTGGTCTGCCTGGTGGTCATCTATTCCCTGTCTGACTCCAGGCCCTTAATCTGCGGTGTGACCACCTCTCTGAACATGCTATCCATGTAGCTCTCAGCCTCGTGGATGCGCCACAGCGACTCCAGACCCCGCTCCAGCACTGAAATCCGGAGCTAAAGTTTCTACAGTTGACAGCACTTCCAGCACATGTGGCCATCTAGGACACCAGCAGTGTCCAGACTTCACACATATTACAGGACACGCATTCCCCATGACCGAGCTGTCCTGCCTTGCCTTAACTCTACTTTCCTTACGTTAACTTTATTCTACTTTGCTTTATTTATATTACTTTATTATATTGGCCCTAAATTTCCCTTATCCCTGACGCTTCTCAGTTAAATCCAAATATAGCTACTTGTTTAAAAATATTACACTTTCTTAATTTACTCACCATGTCCTCCTTACTTAGGCTGCTGCTCTTCTTCCTGAGGAAAGGTAGAAAAGGACAGAAGCACCTCCTCCCTCCTCACCGAACTCCCTCCTTCACCTCTGCTCCTCAACTCTCACTGCTTCTCGTGCTGTTTTTATAGCTCCTCTGCTGACTGCCTATCCCAGGGTCCTCCTCTCGCACTCTCCTCCAGTTTAATTAAATTAGACACACACAAACAGATGCACACAACACAGCTGCACAAGCCTGCTTTAAAGTATCCCACAGTAACATCAGAAAAAAAAATCTTTCCTTTACACTGCACTGTCGGAGGGTCAGTACTGAGGGAGCGCTGCACTGTCGGAAGGTCAGTACTTAGGGAGCGCTGCACTGTCGGAAGGTCAGTACTGAGGGAGTGCTGCACTGTCGGAGGGTCAGTACTTAGGGAGCGCTGCACTGTCGGAAGGTCAGTACTGAGGGAGTGCTGCACTATCGGAGGGTCAGTACTGAGGGAGAGCTGCACTGTCGGAGGGTCAGTACTTAGGGAGCGCTGCACTGTCGGAAGGTCAGTACTGAGGGAGTGCTGCACTGTCGGAAGGTCAGTACTGAGGGAGTGCTGCACTGTCAGAGGGTCAGCACTGAGGGAGTGCTGCACTGTTGGAAGTCAGTACTGAGGGAGTGCAGCATTGTCAGAGGGTCAGCACTGAGGGAGTGCTGCACTGTTGGAAGTCAGTACTGAGGGAGTGCTGCACTGCCAGAGAGTCAGTACTGAGGGAGCACTGCACTGTCGGAGGGTCAGTACTGAGGGAGCACTGCACTGTCAGAAGTCAGTACTGAGGGAGTGCTGCACTGTCGGAAGGTCAGTACTGAGGGACTGCTGCACTGTCAGAGGGTCAGTACTGAGGGAGTGCTGCACTGTCGGAGGGTCAGTACTGAGGGAGTGCTGCACTGTGAGAAAGTCAGTACTGAGGGAGTGCTGCACTGTCAGATGGTCAGTACTGAGGGAGTGCTGCAGTGTCAGATGGTCAGTACTGAGGGAGTGCTGCACTGTCAGATGGTCAGTACTGAGGGAGTGCTGCACTGTTGGAGGGTCTGTATTGAAGGAGTGCTGCAATGTCAGAGGGTCAGCACTGAGGGAACACTGCACTGTCGGAGGGTCTGTACTGAGGGAGTCTGTAACTGTCGGAGGGTCTGTACTGAGGGAGTCTGTAACTGTCAGAGGGTCAGTACTGAAGGAGTGCTGCACTGTCAGAGGGTCAGTACTGAGGGAGTGCTGCACTGTCAGAGGGTCAGTACTGAGGGAGTGCTGCACTGTCAGAGGGTCAGTACTGAGGGAGTGCTGCACTGTCAGAGGGTCAGTACTGAGGGAGTGCTGCACTGTCAGAGGGTCAGTACTGAGGGAGTGCTGCACTGTCAGAGGGTCAGTACTGAGGGAGCGCTGCACTGTCAGAGGGTCAGTACTGAGGGAGTGCTGCACTGTCAGAGGGTCAGTACTGAGGGAGTGCTGCACTGTCAGAGGGTCTGTACTGAGAGAGTGCTGCACTGTCGGAGGGTCTGTACTGAGGGAGTGCTGCACTGTCGGAGGGCCAGTACTGAGGGAGCAGTTTTGTTTGCTAACACTCCTGTGAAATTCCTTGGGGTGTTTTATTACTATAAAGACATTAAGTAATTGCAAATTGTCGTTGAAATGGTGATTGTTTTCTTCTATTTTGCCTGGGATCATGACCCAGTTCAGATATGATCCAGGTTCTGGGCCATGGAGATTCTTGTACTAAATAATGCTGCTGTCTGGCTGCCAAGAAAGAAAAAAATTATATAGCACCTTTCACATCCTCAGGAGGACCCAAAGAACTTCACTGCCAGTGAATTACTTTAAAATGCAATCATTTCATTCAGGAAAATAAGTAGCCAAATTGTACACAGCAGGATTCCATAAAGAGAAACTGAGGTGAATCTTTTTGTTTATTTATTCCTTCATGGGATGCGGGCTGGTGCAGACATTAGACAAAATAGCTGGTTGCCTAGGATGGCAAAAATCTGGGGGGTGGAAAGGGGCAAAAAGCTGAACTGAAACTACACGGAGCTCTGAAACAAAATTAGCAACTTTCCACGAGTGGCCAAAATTTCCACAGATGTCACCTTATCATCTCGATGTAAAGCTCCATGTAGTTTCAGCTCAGTCTGAAAATCTGGAATTTTCTGAAGCAGCTCTGACACACCCACACCCACACACCCACATACACACCCACACACACACCCACACACACTCATACACACACACCCACACCGACACACCCACATACACACCCACACACACACACACACACTCATACACACACCCAAACCCACATACACACCCACATACACACCCACACACACACCCACACACACACACCCACACACACACACACACACACACCCACACACACACACCCACACACACACACACACACTCACGCACACACACACACCCAAACCCACACACACGCCCACACACACACACCCACACACACACACACACACACACACACACCCACACACACTCATGCACACACACACACCCAAACCCACACACACGCCCACACACACACCCACACACACACACACACACACCCACACCGACACACCCACATACACACCCACACACACACCCACACACCTACACACCCACCCACACACACACACACACACCCCCAAACCCACACACACACACCCAAACCCACACACACACACACACACACCCCCCTCAAACCCCCCCCACACACACACACTCCCAAACCCCCCCCCACACACCCACACCGACACACCCACATACACACCTACACACACACACCCCCCCAAACCTACATACACACCCACATACACACACACACACCCACACACCCACCCACACACACATCCACACACACCCACACACCCATACACACACACACACACACACCCCCCCTCAAACCAGCCCCCACACACACACACTCCCAAACCCCCCCCTCAACACACACACACACACTCACACACACTCATTAAACCTCCAATGACAAAAATCCATCCCCTTCGTGCTCGCCGATCCACCAGTGACAGCTTTGCCTTTCGCTGCCCTGCCCTCAGCCCAGGTGCTCGCTGATCCTCCAACCACAGCCTCCCATTCCCTCCCTGTGTTCACTGACCATCCAATCAACTCGCCCTTTCCTTGCCCGTCCGGCAGGTGCTCACTGATCCTCCAATCACGTGAGTTCGCCTCTGCCCACGATCCCGTGACCTGTTCCCTGCCGCCTCCCGTGCTTTTCTCATTGGCTGGATTTGATGCTCAGCTGCTTGTGGCTGCCCTTTGACCCAATCAGCCGCTTTCACCGATTGGTCCACAGTGTGAGGGCCTCGCGCTCTTCTGCTCTGAAGCTCAAAGTGACAGCCTTTAAAATGGAAGTGATCTGAACAGAGAAACAGAAAAAAGGTAGGGGGAGGAGGTTTCACCTGACAGACTGGGTGAAGGAGGCTGAGAATGGGGTGAGGGACAGGCCGAGGACAACAACTACCAGTGAGTTTGACAATATTTAGCGGTTGTGTGAGAGTGGGACTGACGGAGGGACAAGTGGGACCTGCCGTTCTAGTGCATTCATTTTTGAAAGTTAATTGTGGGGTGGGAGCATCAAGCTGAATGTTCACCAAGGGCACCCAAATAGTCTTGCACCAACCCTGATGGGATGTGGGCATCGCTGGCTGGGCCCAACATTTATTACTTATCTCTAATTGCCCCTTGAGAAGGTGGTGGTGAGCTGCCTTCTCGAACCACTGCAGTCCATATGGTGTAGGTACACCCACTGTGCTGTTAGGGAGGGAGTTCCAGGATTTTGACCCAGCGACAGTGAGGGAACGGCCGATATATTTCCAAGTCAGGATGGTGAGTGACTTGGAGGGGAACTTCCAGGTGGTGGTGTTCCCATCTATCTGCTGCCCTTGTCCTTCTAGTTAGTAGTGGTCATGGGTTTGGAAGGTGCTATTGAAGAAGTTTTTCTGCAGTGTATCTTGTAGATGGTACACACACTGCTGCTACTGTGCGTCGGTGGTGGAGGGAGTGAATGTTTATGGATGCGATGCCAATCAAGTGGGGCTGCTTTGTCCTGGATGGAATTGAGCTTCTTGAGTGTTGTGGGAGCTGCACTCGTCCAGGCAAGTGGAGAGTATCCATCACACTCCTGACTTGTGTCTTGTAGACAGTGGACAGGCTTTAGGGAGTCAGGAGGAGAGTTACTCATTGCAGGATTCCCAGCCTCTGACCTGCTCTTGTCGCCACAGTATTTAGGTCAATGGTAACCCCCAGGTTGTTGATAGGGAGCAGCATTATATTTCTTCTAGATAAGATGATAGCCAAGAGGCAACAACAACAACTTGCATTTATATAGCACCTTTAAGACTGTAAAACGTCCCAACGCTGTTTCACAGGAGCTATTATCAAACACAGTTTTGACACTGAGCCTCATGAGGAGAGATTAGGGCAAGAGGCCAAAAAGTAGGTTTTTCGGAGAATCTTAAAGGAGCAAAGGGCAAGTTAGACAAGTGGCGAGAGTTAGGAAAGGAAACTCCAGGACCTGGAGCCCAGGCAGCTGGAGGCACTGGTGAAGCGATTAAAATATAGAATGAACAAGGGGCTGGAACTGGAGGAGCACAGAAATCTGGGAGGTTAGTGGGACTGGAGGATGTGGCAGAGATAGGGGTGAGGGGGTAGTGAGGGTGAGGCCATGGGGGGATTTGAAAAGGAGAGTGAGAGTTTTAAAATTGAGGGGTTTTTTTTGAACCACAGAGCGGAGAACTGCACGCTTTGCTTTGAATATTCCTGTCGGGTATTTTACGTCCACCTGAGCAGCCAGGCCAGGCCAGGCCTCAGTTTAAAGAAAGCACAATATCATCAACACTTGCTCGTTCTGCATGAGAGTGTCAGGGTGGATGAAGGGGCTGGATGAGGGCACAGACCCGCGGGATCATCGCTTGGAAAACTGGAACGCAGACCCAGGGGAGAATGGGTATGTGTGTGATTCAGGCCTCACTGGATCCAGCAGATGGTCACCATATCCCTTACCAGCGACCATAAAACCTCAGGAAGGTAACGTGAGCCATCTGCAGCGATGGCTTCAGAACCATCCTGGAGGAAGGGAGCCCACAACACACTGGGGGCTGAACGGGGGTATGTTGCTGGGCGGGCTATGCTGTTTACAACGCCGCATTCACATAGCCGCCCCCAGCATCCGGGCAGACAGTCTGCCCATTCGCAAATCTCCAACTGGAACTGTCTATGTGAATCTACCTGAAAATCGTTGTAGTTCAAGACAAATTCTTACTTTTACACAGGAAAGAACACCCTTTCTCCAAAAGTGTATCCATGTTCCCTGTAAATATGGTGAAATTCCTTCTCTCAGGGGCTGCCCTTCTGTCTGTCACTGTCAGAGGGTCAGTACTGAGGGAGTGCTGCACTGTCGGAGGGTCGGTACTGAGGGAGTGCCGCACTGTCGGAGGGTCAGTACTGAGGGAGTGCTGCACTGTCAGAGGGTCAGTACTGAGGGAGTGCCGCACTGTCAGCGGGTCAGTACTGAGGGAGTGCTGCACTGTCAGAGGGTCAGCACTGAGGGAGTGTTGCACTGTCAGAGGGTCAGTACTGAGGGAGTGCTGCACTGTCAGAGGGTCAGTACTGAGGGAGTGTTGCACTGTCAGAGGGTCAGTACTGAGGGAGTGCTGTACTGTCAGAGGGTCAGTACTGAGGGAGTGCTGCACTGTCAGAGGGTCAGTACTGAGGGAGTGCTGCACTGTCAGAGGGTCAGTCCTGAGGGAGTGCTGCACTGTCAGAGGGTCAGTACTGGGGGAGTGCTGCACTGTCAGAGGATCAGTACTGAGGGAGTGCTGCACTGTCAGAGGGTCAGTACTGAGGGAGTGCTGCACTGTCAGAGGGTCAGTACTGAGGGAGTGCTGCACTGTCAGAGGATCAGTACTGAGGGAGTGCTGCACTGTCAGAGGGTCAGTACTGAGGGAGCGCTACACTGTCAGAGGGTCAGTACTGAGGGAGTGCTGCATCGTTTGTACTTTTTGTTGTTTGTATATTTTCTGTGTCTTTCCCTGGGGATCATGTTTCTCTAAAATAACAACACCCGAAGCAAAGGGCCAGAGTCCAGAGAGTCGAACTACGCCAAGTCTGGAAACAGCTGCAGAGAAAGATGATGTTAAGTGGAGTACTAAGAGAATCAGTGATACCAAGATTGTTAGTCATGTTTACTTCCGAATCAATGATTGGTCAATTCCTTTCACAGTGACATGTAAATAAAGTAATACCTTTAAATTATTAAAGCAGTTTAAGGAAATCGGCAAAAAACCTTGGGGAGGTGGGGAAGTGAGGAGGAACTGATTTAGGGGGTGACTGGTTAAGATGCGTAGTGCAGTGCCTGGAAGAAGTAACTTTCAAAAGGGAATTGGACCTCTATTTAAAAAGGAAGTATTCCCAGGGCCACGGGGAAGAAGCAGAGGGCATGGGATAATTGAATAGCTCTTTCAGCGAGCTGGCATAGGCATGATGGACTGAATGGCCTCCATCTGTGCTCATGATTCTGTGTTTTTAAGATTACATAAGTTGCTTTCTGCATCACCAAAGACCTACCAAGGTGCACAGTTGGCCCAATGTTCATTCGCCAAGACAACATCGTGAGCTGCAGCCCTTTAAGTGCTGCTGCCCCTCTTGCACTGCACTTCCCAACCTTGTGGGTTACAAGGCAAAGTTCGAGTTAATCTCTTCCTGTATCAGTAACTTATTTTAATCAGTGGGGAGCGGGCTGCGCGGTTCAGTTTGCAAAATGCAGACAAGCCGCACTCTGAGCTACCTGTACAGGTGCACTTGGAGCGAGAGCCAGCAGCGAACCTAATTTAGCCTGTTTCACAATATCAGCATGTTGTTTTTTCCAACCTTGAGTTTTCTATGTTAGATTCCATGTGAATGAAACTGAAACAAATCAATAATAGCCCTTTGCCAAGTTAATGATGTCATGTTACCTCCACTTTGGATTAGCTGCTGATGTTATATGTGGCACGAATTGGCAAGCAAGGCATAATTTCAATGCTTTATTCTGTTTTCAGTGTTGTCAGCCGAGGCACAGTGGCTAGTGCTTTCACCTCGGAGTTGGGAACTCATGATTCATGCCCCACTCCAATGACTTGAGCACTAAATCTAGGGGGACACTGCAATGATAGCACTGAGAGTGTGCTGCACTATCAGAGGTTCAGTACTGAGGGAGTGGTGCACTGTCGGAGGGTCAGTACTGAGGGAGTGATGCACTGTCGGAGGGTCAGTACTGAGGGAGTGATGCACTGTCGGAGGGTCAGTGCTGAGGAAGTGCTGCACTGTCAGAGGGTCAGTGCTAAGGAGGTGCTACACTATCAGAGGGTCAGTATGGAAGAATGATGCACTGTCAGAGGGTCAGTGCTAAGGGACAGCTGCACTGTCAGAGGGTCAGTACTGGGGGAGCGCTGCTCTATCGGAGGGTCAGTACTAAGGGAGTGCTGCACTGTCAGCAGGTCATTACTGTGGGAGTGCTGCACTCAGAGGGTCAGCCATGAGGGAGCGCTGCACTGTCAAAGGGTCAGTACTGATGGATCTCCGCACTGTTGGAGGGTCAGTGCTGAGGGAGCACTGTTCTAGTGGAAGTTCAGTACTAAGGGAGCGCTACACTGTTGATGGATTAATATTGAGGGAGCGCTGCACTGTCAGAAAGGCAGTACCGAGGGATCACTGCTCTGTGAGAGGATTAATATTGAGAGATGTCTGCACTGTTAGAAGGAAGAGTTGAGCTAACATCTTTCAGACTAGATGTCATACTCACACCCAGTCTACCCTTTCTGTTGGATGTAAAAAAATCTCATGGCACTACTTTGAAGGGGGAGTGCACTCCTGTACCTTGGATCAATATTTATTCCTCTGCAAGCTGTATTCTGGTCATTATCAACACCAACACTGTTTTGGAATCTTGCAGTGCGCAAATTGGTTGCAGCTTTTTCTAAATTTCAACAGATACTTGCACTTTATTGGCTGTGAGGTCATGAAAGGTGCTGCAGAAACATGTCTTTCTTTATTCGAAACCAAAGCTCAGTTTTGTTTATAATTATCAACTCAGAAATTCCCAACCCGATAAACAAGACTGTCGAGAATTTACAAGCAGATTCTCATTACAACATCAGCAGAAATGGCCATTGATTCACGGTGACCAATCACAGGGCTTTGCTGGTGAGCTGACTGAAGAGGTTGGAATGACCCTCAATCCAATGAATCTCATTCACCCAATGCAAGACCCATTGCAGCATCCAACCATTTGTTGGATGGTTCTGGCCCAGCACGATGACCCTCCTCCGCTGTAATGGTCCAAAAGCCCAGTTGCCTGATAATGCCATTCACTGTGGACTGATGCTAGTCTTTGACATCAACTTGTCAGTCGGGACCCTGAATGTTATTGTCTTCATTTATCACCTGGGCAACTCACGAGAGAGGCAGGAGGGAGACAAGAAACAAAAAACATGATTTCACCACCACCCCCCAGCTTTTTTTTACAAGTTCTTATGTAAATATTCTGTGGGTGGCAGGAATAGAGAGAGTGAGAGATGAAAGAGAGGATAGAAGCGGGGCAAAATAGAGAGTGATTAAAATGTTACACTTCATGATCAGAAGCAGAATGTGAAAATTGCATGTATTTTAAAACAAGCAGGACTAGAGACCAAGGTTAATGGGTCCTTCAAGGACATCAACACAAAGGTTCAATATCTATGAGTAAATTTGTTGACTGCAAGTTTTTGAATTTGGTGCATTAGAAAATTAAGTGACATCTTAAACATATGGCCATACACAAACACACACTTACACAGCTGGAGGGGAGAGGCAGTCGGGAGTGTGAACACAGCGCGAGCAGAGAGGCTGTCGGGAGTGCTGAGCCAGAGTGGGTGAGGACACGGAGACGGTAACCACCCCACAGAAGAGCAGGCGAAAAGAGGGCCCGGAGACAGCAATCACCACCCGGAAGAGTGGGTGAGGACCCAGAGACAGGAATCACCACCTGGCGGTTACTGCCCGGAGCGGCGCAGCACAGGCCAATAGTGAGATCGCGGGGCCTCCACTGCTCTCTTTATGAATCCCAGGGAGAGAGATCCAGTTGGAAGGAGAAAAGAGGTCAGTAGGAGCATGTGTGTCTGTGTGTCCTAGGCCCACACAGCGGAGGCTGGTCTCCAGTCATCTCGGACCCCTTGCCACAGGACCAATGCCTTGCTCCATGAAGCCTGTGGGGTAGCTGGTGTACAATGGCCACCCCACATCAAAAGGCATCTTCCACCCCCTTAAAATGAAGTCCAGGACCTGGAACGTAAGCACCCTCAAGGACAACCCCAACACCGACAGACCGGAACAGGTTAGTGCTATCATTGCCCTGGAGCTCCGACATGTCGACATTGACATCGCCACCATAAGTGAGACAGGCAGGGGACAGCCAGCTCAAGGGACAAGGTGGCCGTTGTGCCGCCTTCTGGAAAGGTAAAGCAGTCGAGGATCGCTGCCTCCACGGAGTTGGCTTTGCTTTGGCTTAAAAACAAACTAGTTGGCCGTCTTATGTTCGTACATCTCAAAGACACGCCTTGCAGGATAAACGAGTACCTCATGACCCTTCAGCTCACCCTAACCCAGAAGCAATGCTAGCGCACAGCCCTCAGCACCTCCGCCCCAACACCGGGTGGTACAGACGAGTCCAAAGAGGAATTTTACTCCAGCCTCGGACAATCCCTGGCCCGAGTCCCAGCAGGCAATAAGCTTCTTGGCGACTTCAACGCCAGAGTTGGGAAGGACACAGACCTCTGTCTGGGGAGATGTAATTGGCAGAGAGGAGGCAGGGAAATCCAATGCCAATGGTACCCTGCTCCTAACAAAATGCCTAGAACACGGCCTTGTCATAACCAACACCTTGTTCCATCAGTGAAATAAGCACAAGGCCTCATGGCAACACCCTCGCTCCAAGCACTGGCACCTGCTCGACTATGTCACTGTCCAAGCGAGGGACCACAAGGACATGCATATCACCTGCACCATAACAGGAGCCAACAACTGCTGGATGGATCACTGTCTAATTCGCTCTGTCATCAACATCAATGTAGCCTCAAAGCAGCAACAGCAACAGGAACAATGCTGCAGGAAAATCAACACTGAGGTGTTCAACGACCCTGATAAGACATCCTTATTCAGCCAACGCCTCACTGCTTACCTGGTGGCTCCCGGTGACCCAGAGGCACAGAGTGCCCACAGCGCCTGGTCTGCCCTCAAGGCTTCCGTCATCAGCACCTGCGAAGAGATACTTGGTCACTCGACCAGGAAACGCCAAGAATGGTTCGATGAGAATGACCAGGAGATCCAGGAGCTGATAAGCCGCAAGCGCAAAGCATTCCTGAACCTGAAGCAACAACCCAACTCAAGAGCAAGAAAGCAGCTCTACAGACGGCTGAAGGCTGAGGTCCAGCAAAAAACCCACAACCTAAAGAACAGATGGTGGGTGGAGAAAGCGCAGGAGATCCAACAGTGGGCCGACAACCATGACGTGTGAGGTTTCTTTAGCACAGTCAAGACCACCCACGGCCCAAGCACCCAAGGCCCCACTCCACTGCTGGCCAAGTCGTTGTTGAGACGCTCACCAAGAACAGAGAGGCTGTCAGCGCCTGCTGGAAGGAGCACTTTGAAGATCTTCTTGACAGAGACTCTGTCTTCAACGCGAGTGCTCTAGACTCCATCCCACAGCATGTTACCCACCACCATCTCAGCACAGCCCCAACCTGGTACAAGGTACAACAGGCACCTCAAAACTCTGGGGAGAAACCACCAGCGCTGCCTCTGCAAGATCCTGTGAATCCATTGGCAGAATAGGCACCAACGACAGTTTTCTCTCACAGAACATCCCCAGCATCGCAGCATTGACCACACTCGATCGGCTCCGCTGGATGGGCCACATCCTCCACAAGCCTGACACGAGACGCCCGAAACAAATGCTCTACTCAGAGCTTCAACATGGCGAGCGAGCCCCAGGAGGGCAGATGAAACGCTTCAAGGACACCCTCAAAGCCTCCTTGAGAAAGTGCAACATCCCCACCAACATCTGGGAATCCCTGGCCCAAGACCGCCCGAAGTGGGGGGAAAGTGTCTGGGAAGCAGCTGAACACCTCGAGTCTCATCGCCAAGGACAAGCTGAAGCCAAGTGTTGACAGTGAAAGGAATGAGTGGCAACCCTGGCACCTCACCCACCCCGTTCCCCCAATCACCATCTGATCCACCTGTGACCGAGACTGTAGGTCACTCATTGAACTCTTCAGTCGCCTAAGAACCCATTTTTAGTGTGGAGGCAAGTCATCCTCGACCCCGAGGGACTGCCTCAGACACTTACACAAACACACACCCAAACACAAACACACACACATACACAAACACACAACCCATACACAAATACACACACATACACAAACACACACACCCATACACAAACACACACACATACACAAACACACAACTCATACACAAACACACACCCATACACAAACACACACCTCATACACAAACACACACACATACACAAACACACACACATACACAAACACACACACATACACAAACACACAACTCATACACAAACACACACCCATACACAAACACACACCTCATACACAAACACACACACATACACAAACACACACCCATACACAAACACACACCTCATACACAAACACACACACATACACAAACACACACACATACACAAACGCACACCCATACACAAACACACACACATACACAAACGCACACCCATACACAAACACACACACGTACACAAACACACACACATACACAAACACACACCAAACCATCACACAGACATCTAAAGGGGTGGAGTTTCATTTTTTATTGTTCTCAGGATGTGAGTATCAATGGCTGGGCCAGCATTTATTGCCCATCCCTAATTGCCCTTGAGAAGGTGGTGGTGAGCTGCCTTCTTGAACCGCTGCAGTCCATGTAGTGTAGGTACACCCACAGTGCTGTTAGGGGGGAGTTCCAGGACTTTGATCAAGCAACAGTGAAGAACAGTGATATATTTCCAAGTCAGGATGGTGAGTGACTTACAGGGAAACTTGTAAGTGGTGGTGTTCCCATGTATCTGCTGCCCTTGTCCTTGTAGAGGTTGAGGGTTTGAAAGGTGCTGACAAAGGAAACTTGGTGAGTTGCTGCAATGCATCTTGTAGATGGTACACACTACTGCTACTGTGCGTCGGTGGTGGAGGGAGTGAATGTTTGTGGATGTGGTGCCAATCAAGTGGGTTGCTTTGTCCTGGATGGTGTCAAACTTCTTCAGTGTTGTGGGAGCTGCACTCATCCAGGCAAGTGGGGAGTATTCCATCACACTCCTGACTTGTGCCATGTAGATGGTGGACAGGCTTTGGGGAGTCAGGAGGTGAGTTACTCATCGCAGGATTCCTAGCCTCTGACTTGCTCTTGTAGCCACAGTATTTATATGGCTGGTCCAGTTCAGTTTCTGGTCAATGGTAACCCCCAGGATGTTGATAGTGAAGGATTCAGTGATGGTAATGCCATTGAATGTCAAGGGGTGATGTTTAGATTCTCTCTTGTTGGAGATGGTCATTGCCTGGCTGTTGTGTGGCGCGAATGATTCTTGCCCCTATCAGCTCAAGCCTGGATATTGTCCAGGTCTTGTTGTATTTGGACGTGGACTGATCCAGTATCTGAGGAATTGTGAATGGTGCTGAACATTGTGCAAACATCAGCGAACATCCCCACCTCTGACCTTATGGCTAGGATTTCGATGGGAAGCGCTGCAGGCCAGACAGAGAATTCGGAGAGTCAGCCTAACGTCCATTGACTTTGGGTGGGAATTTCTGGACCTCGGCCTATGATGGAGGGAAGGTCGTTGCTGAGACAGTGAAAAAGGTCAGTCCTAGGACACTACCCTAGAACCCCCGCAACAATGTTGGACCTATATTCTCTGGAGTTTAGAAGAATGAGAGACGATCTCATTGAAACGTAAAAATTTCTGAAGGGGTGGACACTGAGAGATTGTTTCCGCTGGTCAGAGAGTCTAAAACACAGGGGCACAGTCTCAGGATAAGGGGCCGATCATTTAGGACTGAGATGGGGAAAAATTCCTTCATTTAAAGGATTGTGAATGTTTGGAAGTCTCTACCCCAGAGGGTTGTCGATGCCCCATCACTGAATACATTTAAGACTGGATTAGACAATTTTTTGGTCTCTCAGAGAATGAAGGGACATGGGGATTGGGCAGGAAAGCCCAAGGTCGGCCATGATCGAACTGATTGGTGGAGCTGGCCAAAAGGGCCGCATGGCCTACTCCTGCTCCTATTTCTTGTTTTCTTTCATGGGGCTGAGATTATTAACTTCCAACAACCACAACCACCTTCCATGGGCATCGAACCTCAGGAAGGATATATTGGCCTTGGAGGGTTTGCAAGGGCAGATTCACCAGACTGATACCAGGTCTAAAAAGGATTCCATTGTGTGGCTTTGTTGCATAAATGTATCCCTTGAGTTTAGAAAGTTGAGGGGTGATCTGACTGAGGTGTTTAAATTCAACCTGATCATGGCTGATCTGCACCTTAACTTCATTTTCCAGCCTTAACTCCATTCCTTCGATTTTTAAAAATATATATTCTTTCATGGGACGTGGGCGTCGCTGGCTAGGCCAGCATTTATTGCCCATCCCTAATTGCCCCTTGAGAAGGTGGGGGTGAGCTGCCTTCTTGAACCTCTGCAGTCCACAGTGCTGTTAGGGAGGGAGTTCCAGGATTTTGACCCAGTGACAGTGAAGGAACGGTGATATATTTCCAATTCAGGGTGGTGTGTGGCTTGGAGGGGAACTTGCAGGTGATAGTGTTCCCATGTATCTGCTGCCCTTGTCCTTCTAGGTTAGACATCCTAACCCAACAAAACTCCATCGATCTCAAAAGTGCTTCCTGATCTTACTCCTGAATTTTCTAGCTATATTGTGTTCCCTTGTTCTAGATTCATTCACCCACCAGAGGAAGTAACTGTCCTACTGAATTCCCTTAACACTCTTCAAGGCTGAGGAGAAGCTCCTGGCTTCAATCCCTGTTCTGTACAGTGTTAACCCATCTCAAAGGGGGTTGTGGACAGGGGAAGGGGGGGTGTGACCATGCGCGTTGTGGAGGGGGGATGCTACAATCATTCTCAGCGAGGGAAAAGGAGGGACATGGTTGTCCAGAGTTCTTACTCCAGTGATCTCTGTGGCTGCCAGATGTGGACTTGACTGCAATGGCCCCACCACCCCATCCCCGCTCGCATCAACAGATTACTGTCACCACGCAAATCAGAATGAACATTTAGACAAAGTCCCGGGGGTAGCGGTTGATGTGACCTGAAAGGCTGGACAGGGTGAAGGGTAGGAAAGCAGAATAGAAAAAAAAACGTAAAACCTTGAACGTACACAAAGCCATCCTCCATCGAGCTGGCTTGTTACAGAAGGAGTTACGAGCTGGATCTCTGGTTAATTAAATTTTATTGGCTTCCTGTACAGAGTTAAAAATGGCCATATCTGTATGAAGGGATTCGCCCTTCAACCTGGGCATTGCAATGTCAGTGTCACATCTCCTGCACTCTGCAACTCTGTAACTCGATGAGGAGCTGGAATGCCTCAGAGTTAGAAGGTTTAAGGGTTCATTGTCCCATTCCTGGGACCTGTGCACAAAATCCAGGCAGAGACTCCAAAGCAGTGGTGAAGGCGGAGAGGGTGTTAACAGTGCTGTCGGAGGTGTTATAACAAGGACCCATCTGCCCTCTCGGGTGGATGTAAAATAACAATGCTGAAGAAGAGCGAGGGAGTTCTCCTCAGTGTCCTGGACAATATTTATTCCTCAATTAACATCACAAAAACAGATGATCTGGCCATTACCACATTACTGTTTGTGGGAGCTTGCTGTGTACAAATTGGCTGCTATGTTCCCTGCATTACAACAGTCATTGCACTTCAACAAGTACTTCATTGGCTGTGAAGCACTTTGGGATGGCCGGAGGACATGAAAGGTGCTATAGAAATGCAAGTCTTTCTTTCCTTATTAAACAGTCCCTCTTAATCTGCAGTTAGCACCCTCTCCACCTTTGTCAGTCTGATCTTAGCCATGTTGGCAAGAATGAGGTGATTAGAATACATATAAATTTGCTCTTAATTTACTGGGCTGTTAAATCACCAGCAAGACGCTTAAAATCAGAGGATCATTCCGCACAGAAGGAGGCCATTCGGCCCATTGTGTCTGTACTAGCTCTTTGAAAGCGCTATCCAATTAGTCCAGCTCTCCCTGTCCTTTCCCCATCTCCCTGCAATTCTTTTCATTTCAAGTATTTCCCCAATTCTCTTTCGAGAGTTCCTATTGAATCTGCTTCCACCGCCCTTTCAGGCAGCGCCTTCCAGATCACAGCAACTCGCTGACCTGAGTTTTTCAGGCAGCGGGCAGGCTCGCCAGGAGCGGGCGGGGGTGGGGGTGGGGGCGGGTGCCGATCGCCACCCGCGATCGGGCTCCGAGCCGCCATTTTACGTGGGGCGGGGCCAATTAAGCCCGCCCAGCGTCAGGCGCGAGCGGTAACGCTCAGCACTACCTGTGCGGGCAGGGGGGGCGGGGGAGGAGAGAGAGTCAGGGCCAGCGCTCTCCCACGCATACCCGCGAGAGAGCGCTTCAATCTCCCTGAGGCACGGACTGCGTCACATGAGACGGGACACGTTTTTATATGTAGGAAAATTTTTTAATTAAATTGTTAAAAGCTTCAGGAAACCTCGTCCCGCCCATGGATGAGGTTTCCTAAAAAACGTAAAGGCCACTTGGCCTTTTCGCCCGCCCGCCCGCCAACCTTAAGCTTGGATGGGGAGCGTTAACAATTAACTTAATCACATCCATAATAGGCCGTTTACATATCGGTGGGCGCGCAGCCACCAGACGAAACAACGCGACGATGTCGGGACACACGCCCAACGTCATCACGCGTCATTTTACATGTCAGCGCGTTGGGCCCACCCCAGCACGCCAACCGAAAAATCCTCCTGCCCGCTGTGTAAATAATTCTTTTCTCACGTCGCCTCAGGTTCTTTTTCCAAACAGCTGAGATCTGAACCCTCTGGTTCCTGACCCTTCTGCCACTGGAAACTGTTTGTTCTTATTTACCCTATCAAAACTCCCCATGGTTTTGAACGTCTCTATTAAATTTCTCCCTTAACCTTCTCTGCTCCAAGGAGAACGATCCCAGCTTCTCCAGTCTCCCCACATAATTGAAGTTTCTCATCCCTGGAACCATCCTGGTAAACCTCTTCTCCAAGGCTTTGATATCCCTCTTAAAGTGTGGTGGCCAGAACTACACCCAATACAGGGACAACATCCCAAAATGGGCAAACTCTGGACCAGGTTACAGATCTTGCCAAATTTCGGAGAAAGAAAATTGCTACCTTAATTCAATTAATAGGTGACACAGGAAGTCAAGTGAATGAGTTTCTTCTTATTAAATTTTATAAAAAGAATACATAATAGTGAAAAAATAACGTTTGAAAAATATTTAAGTAATAAGGTAAGCAAGGCTGATGGGTTGGGTCAGGTAGATCAGGCCAAGCTGGGTCAGGTAGGGGTCAAGGGTCACTCAGAGCGCAGGGAAAGATCAGCGTGGGAAGCCAGGAACTAGTCCAGCACCAAACTGAATTGTCCCGGTAAGTTACTTTATTCATTTAATAACAATTAAAATTGATGCATGGCAGCTTTAAAAAGTGTCCTGTTTTCGGAGAGCAGGATTGGAGGCACTGCACCTGTACTCCAGCCATGAACCAAATAGTGTTTTATGAAGGTTTGGAATAAATTCCATACTTTTGAAATCTATGGGTGGAATTTTACGCCTGTGGGATTTTACAGTCCTGCCGAAGTCAATGGACAGCTCACCGCTTTTTACAACACCACCCCCACCGTGACAGGGCTGTAAAATTCCACCCTGTGTCCCTGTCTATAAAGTCAAGGATCCCATAACCTTTTTAACCACATTTCTCAACGTGTGCTGCCACCTTCAAAGAGGGACCCAGGTTTCTCTGGACATGCACCATCTTTCAAATTGTACCTCTTCTCATTGCTCCTCCCTTAATGACAAATTTCACATATCAATTAATTATAATTAATCTGCCATCTACCTGCCCATTTCACCAGTGTCTCTGTCGCCTCCACAAGTCTCTTATTGTCCCCCTTACTGTTTACTAACTTCCTGAGGTTTGTGTCACCTACAAACTTGGAAACTATGCTCTGTATATTCAAGTCCAGTCATTAATAAATAACGAAAAGAGCATTTACCCTCATACCAATCCTTGGAGGCACCAGCCTTGGAAGCTGGGTCAAAATCCTGGAACTCCCTCCCTAACAGCACTGTGGGTGTACCTACACCACAGGGACTGCAGCGGTTCAGGAAGGCAGCTCACCACCATCTTCTCAAGGGGCAACTAGGGATGGGCAATAAATGCTGGGCCCAGCCAGCGACGACCACATCCCACAAACGAGTAAAACAAAACTCTGTACTTTCTTCCAGTCTAAAAAACAATTATTCACCACTTCTCTCTGCTTTCAATGCTTTAGCCAAAATGTCTATTCAAACCCCTGAACAAACTGAAATATGCTGCGTGCGGTTAGAGCAATGCAGCTGCTGCACCCTCTACACTGACTGGCTCAGTGGATAGCAGAACAAACATATTCAGGTGACTGCACATGTTCAGAGGCAGATTGGCAGTCTCTCCTAGACTCTATCATTAGTGTCAGCTGAGCTTCAGTGGATAGCATTCCCTCTGGGTCAAAAGGTTGTGGGTTCAAATCCCAATCCAGGACTTGAGCACAAAATCTAGGCTGACACATCTAGTGCGGTACTGTGGGGGCACTACACTGTTGGAGGTGCCGTCATTTAGATAAGATGTTAAGCCAAGGCCCTGTCTGCCCTCTTGGGAGGGCATAAGAGATCTCATGGCCACTATTGGAAGCAGAAGATGGGGAGTTCTCTCTGGCGTCGTGGCCATTGTTTATAGCTCAGCCAATATTTACATATATATGGCAGCATCTGTGGAGCGAGAAACAGAGTTAACATTTTGAGTCCAATATGACTCTTCTTCGGAACTCTGAACTTCAGGCTCAAAGCGTTAACCCTGTTTCTCTCTCCGCAGATGCTGCCAGACCTGCTGAGTTTTTCCAGCACTTTCTGTTTTTATTTCAGATTTCCAGCATCTGCAGTATTGTGCTTTTACTTAAATATATTTGCGCTGGTCATTATCACTTTGCTGTTTGTGGGATCTAGCTGTGTGTGAATTGGCTGCTGCTGTGTATCCTACATCACAACAGTGACTGTACTTCAAAAATATTTTGTCGATTGTGAAGTTCTATGGGATGCCCTGCATTAAAATAATGCACAGCTGTGTAGACATCACTAAATCCCTGCTGTAAACTGTGAGAAGAAAATGAAATCGGATGAATGGACAGGAGTGAAATTTTCACCGTCTTACAGACATCACACAATTGAGTTGTGTCTTCAGAATCGCTTTTCTTAAAAGCTCAGGTGCACATTCCTCAAATTGCTGAGTTTGTATTATTTTAGGCACTAAAGCAATAAAGTATGACTGGACTTTCATCAAATGTGATCTATAAAGGGAAGGATTGTGATCCTATTTCCTGTTTCTCCAGTAGTTCGGGCTGTAACAGCTAAGGAGATGGAGTAATTCATGTAAGAAAATAGCAGCAATAGGGGTCAGCTCCTAACGAGCTGTCATTATTCTCAGGGAATGTCATGGATCTGTCAGGTTGACTCAATGGATATGCCTTCCCCTGCTGGAACAGCTGGTTTTATCTTCAAGCCTGAGTCCAGGGTGTGAACATAATAATGTTAGTTGTTGGAGGTGCTGCCTATTGAATGAGGTATTGAACTCAGGTGAATGTAAAAGATCCCACAGCCCCACTTGAACACAGAACATAAGAAATAGGAGCAGGAGTAGGACATTCAGCCCTTCGAGTCCGCTCCGCCATTCAATGAGATCAGGGCTGATCTTCTCCTTCAACAGCATTATCCTGCACTATCCCCGTATCCCTCAATGTTTTTAATATGTAGAAATCTATCGATCTCTGTCTTGAACATACTCAACAACTGAGCCTCCACAGCCCTCGCGGGCAGAGAATTCCAAAGATTCGCCACCCTCTGAGTGAAGAAATTCCTCCTCATCTCAGTCCTAAATGGCCTACCCCTTATCCTGAGACCATGTGCCCTGGATCTAGACCCCCCAGCCAAGGGAGCTTCCCATCCTTCCTGCATCTACCCTATCGAGCTCTGTAAGAATTTTGTATGTTTGAACGAGATCACCTCTCATTCTTCTAAACTCCAAAGATTAATGGTCCAGTCTATTTAATCTTTCCTCACAGGACAATCCCTCCATCCCAGGAATTAGTTTGGTGAACCTTCGTTGCACTCCCTCTATGGCAAGTATATCTTTCCTTAGGTAAGGAGACCAAAACTGTACGCAATACTCCAGGTGTGGTCTCACCAAGGCTCTATATAATTGCTGTGAGACATCTTTACTCCTATACTCAAATCCTCTTGTAATAAAGGCCAACATACCATTTGCCTTTGTAATTGTTTGCTGTACCTGCAAGTTAGCTTTCAGTGACTCATGAACAGAGACACCCAAGTCCCTTTGAAGTTCAACAGTTCCCAGCCTCTCTCCATTTAAGAAATACTGTGTATTTCTGTTTTTCCTACCAAAGTGGATAACCCCACACTTCTCCACATTTTATTCCATCTGCCTAATTTTTGCCGACTTGCCTAGCCTCTCCAAATCCCCTTGAAGCTTCTTTGCATCCTCCTCACAACTCACACTTCCACCTAGTTTTGTGTCATCTGCAAATTCGGAAATATTACATTTAATCCCCACATCCAGATCATTGATATCGATTGTGAATAGCTGGGGCCAACTTGAAGAATTACATCGAATTTAACAGCACAGAAACAGACCACTGGGCCCAACTGATCTGTACCATCTTTCTGTTCCACCTGAGCCTCCTCCCACCCTCATTTCATTTAACCTGTCAACATATCCTTTCTCCTTTACATGTGTTTATTCAATTCCCCCTTAGATGTACCTCTGCTATTCGCCTCAACCACTTGCTGTGGTAATGAGTTTCACATGCTCACCTCTCTTTCTGGGTAAAGGTGTTTCTCCTATTGGATTTATTAGCGACTATCTTATATTTATGTCCGTCTCGAGCTGGTCTTCCCCACAAGTGGAAACATCTTCTCTACGTCTACTGTATCAAATTGGGAAACCTGGGAAAGAGGAAATATCAATTTAAGATGATAAAGGACAGTTCATTAGCAGCTGTTAAATTCTGTACTCATGTTATTCAAATGCCCATCAGATGGGTCCACACTGTAGAGTATCAGTTGAAAACAGCAATTCACAAATTCCTGAAATCTAATCCATGACCTGCTGGGGATTTTTTTTTGTTATTAGCTTTAGGAAACATTAATTATTGGTTTCCTAGATTGATCAGAACTGAAAGATTTTTTGATATTTTTTTTAGCCCTCTCATCTTTCTGACCAGTCACTCAATCTGGCTGCGGACAGTTCCATCCAACACTTCACAAATGGAGGCCAGTGCTTGTGATTTACCAACAGCGGCTCTTACATCAGAAGGTTCTAGAAAATAGGAATAGTAACAGGGCTTGCTTCATTCATGCGGAAGTAATAGGAGCAGCAAGCAACTTGTCATCAAAGAGGGATTCAAGATCAGCCAGCCCTTTCAACAGGCTACGGTGGTATAATGGTTATGTGACTAGGCTCCTAACCCAGAGACGGAGTTTAATTTGAGAATTGGAATCTCTTTTTCTTTTAGATTGGAAGCAGTAAACGTGACCATGAATCTGTCAGGTTGATGTAAAAATCCAGCTGGTCCATGAGTGGCCTTGAGGGAATAAAACCTGCCGTTCTTACCCGACCTGGGTCTATACGTGACTCCAGTCCCACACCAATGTTGTTGACTCTCCATTGTGTGCTTTTACACACATGTGTACGTGTGTATGTTGAGGTATTCAAGTGAATTGAAGAGACTGGTCATGGACTCTGCGGCAGTGATATAGCCACGGTGTGAAGGGACAATAGCTTTTGCCTGGAACCTCACACACGGAGCAGACACAGAGCCAATTCTGAACCTCAGTGCCGCCTTAGGGAAAGGCGCAGAGGGGCACTCAGACATATCCTCAAACCTCCCAGCATCAGCTCCCCGTGTCCCTGGGAGACAGAGCCCTTCTCGCTTCTCACTTGGCCAGGGATTTCAGTGTGGGGTTTGGGGGGGTGGGGAGGGGGAGGGGGGGTGGTGGCGGTGGGTGAAGGAAGAGAGGGACAGGAAGCGGAGGTAACAAGCCACAAGTCAAATTCCGAGGACCATCACGTCCTTCTGCCATTTGAACCAAAATGCCAGTAGACGTCCTCTGCAATCCGATTGGCTGATTGGAGATAAATGAAGATAGCCAAAGAAAATCGACCTGTCATTGGGCCAGGGACAAAACTGCTGCTGGTCAGAACGCCCAATCTCGTCACGGGAGGAGTTACTGTGACATTCCCCAGACCCGATGAGGGTGACAGTTTTACCCATGTGCACAGGAAGAGAAATGAATCAAATACTCAGCTGGGTACTGTGCACATTCCGTGTGATTCAAGAAGCACCAAGCACATCTCCAGTGTCTGCGGCAACTAAATAAGGTGGTGAATTATATATTTGCAGTGAAATTTACTGATTGGGTCTTGGCTGTCGGGAACACAGAGACCAAGAACTAGAAATCAATCCAAACAAGTCTCTGAGCTACACTCCCCTCAGGCTCACCGGGAGCACGGGGTCGGGAGATGTAGCACCTGTAAGGCAGAAGATCGAAAGTTCTAGTCCCCACTCCAGAGACCTGGGCATAAAATTCAGTACTGAGGGAGTGCTGCACTGTCAGAGAGTCAATACTGACGGAGTGCTGCACTGTCAAACAGTCAGTACTGAGGGAGTGCTGCACTGTTGGGGGTCTGTGCGGAGGGAGTGCCGCACTGTCCGAGGGTCAGTACTGAGGGAGTGCTGCACTGTCCGAGGGTCAGTACTGAGGGAGTGCTGCACTGTCAGAGTGTCAGTACTGAAGGAGTGCTGTGCTGTCAAACAGTCAATACTGAGGGAGTGCTGCACTGTCAGAGAATCAGTACTGAGGGAGTGCTGCACTGTCAGAGAATCAGTACTGAGGGAGTGCTGCACTGTCAGAGAATCAGTACTGAGGGAGTGCTGCACTGTCAGAGAATCAGTACTGAGGGAGTGCTGCACTGTCAGAGAATCAGTACTGAGGGAGTGCTGCACTGTCAGAGAATCAGTACTGAGGGAGTGCTGCACTGTCAGAGTGTCAGTACTGAAGGAGTGTTGCACTGTCAAACAGTCAGTACTGAGGGAGTGCTGCACTGTCAGAGAGTCAGTACTGAGGGATTGCTGCACTATCAAAAAGTCAATACTGAGAGAGTGCTGCACTGTCAGAGAGTCTATACTGAGGGAGTGCTGCACTGTCAGAGGGTCAGTACTGAGGGAGTGCTGCACTGTCAGAGGGTCATTACTGAGGGAGTGCTGCACCGTCAGAGGGTTAGTACTGAGGGAGTGCTGCACTGTTGGGGGTCTGTGCTGAGGGAGTGCTGCACTGTCAGAGGGTCAGTACTGAGGGAGTGCTGCACTGTCAGAGGGTCAGTACTGAGGGAGTGCTGCACTGTCAGGTATCTGTGCTAAGGGAGTGCTGCACTGTCAGAGAGTCAGTACTGAGGGAGTGCAGCACTGTCAAAAAGTCAGTACTGAGGGAGTGATGCACTGTCAGAGAGTCAGTACTGAGGGAGTAATGTACTGTCAGAGAGTCAGTACTGAGGGAGTGATGCACTGTCAGAGGGTCAGTACTGAGGGAGTGCTGCACTGTCAGAGGGTTAGTACTGAGGGAGTGCTGCACTGTTGGGGATCTGTGCTGAGGGAGGGCTGCACTGTCAGAGGGTCAGTACTGAGGGAGTGCTGCACTGTCAGAGGGTCAGTACTGAGGGAGTGCTGCACTGTCAGAAGGTCAGTACTGAGGGAGTGCTGCACTGTCAGAGGGTCAGTACTGAGAGAGTGCTGCACTGTCAGAGGGTCAGTACTGAGGGAGTGCTGCACTGTCAGAGGGTCAGTACTGAGAGAGTGCTGCACTGTCAGAGGGTCAGTAATGAGGGAGTGCTGCATCTTTGGACGTTTCACATCAGATTTTAAATTGAGGCCCCGACTGCCCTCTCATGGCCTATTGAAAAGCAGGGGGATAGTTCTCAGTGTCCTGGGCAATATTTATCCCTCAACCAACAACACCAAACAGATTACTTAATGATTATTACATTGTTCTTTGTGGGAGCTTGCTGTGCAGAAATTGGTTATTGTGTTTCCCATGATACAGCAGTGAGTACACTTAACAATGCTTAGCTGGCTGTGAAGTGCTTTGCGATGTCCTGAGGTCCTGGAAGGTGCTATAGAAATGTAGTTCTTTCTGTCAGAGTGGCAAAAAGGCTCAGCTTCTATCCACGAGTGAGCATCCCAGGAATTGCGCATCAAGTTTGATGGTCCTGGCACCATTGTTGCCATGGTTATCTGGTCATTCTGTGACTCGCTCCAGTGCTGGAATTCAATGGTAATTTGCAGAGCTCTGTTGAAGTGGAGTGGATGCTTTTTGTGAAATGCTTTCTGCTCAGTGCTTACCTTTGAGTTTTTACACTGTGAAGACGGACTACGGTCACCTTGACGATGGGAGTGGTAAATAATAGCTCACTGAGACCAGAAATCATAGTTGGTATATTAATGCTTTGGGCCATTGTGTGACGTTCATTCTGGTGGCTGTTTCCATCTTAAACCCACTCAGTACAAAAAAGTTCAAAGCCAGATTTAAAGTGAGAAGCACAGGGAGTATGTGACCACACCGGGCTTTTGTCCATTCAGGTCTCGGCTGCACAAATGGTAGCACCAATAAGCAGTCTGCTCCCCTCACCTTCGACCAACCGATTCCCAACACAACATCAGGAGCCAAGCAAGGAATTGCTTCCCATTTCCCTCACCGTACTCAATGAACTACATTAACTCCCGACCTCCCTACACCGCTACCTCATTTTCAAATTTCCCGCACCCCGCCACCCCTTTCGGACTTACCCACCCCCCCCTCCCTATCTCTGTAACCTCCTCCTGCCCTGTGACCTCACTGAGTTCTCCGCACTCCTCCGATTCTGACTCCCTTCTTCCTGGCTCAAGGTCACCCCCACCCCACTCCCCAAGTGTCGCCAACCCTCCAGGATTGCGCTCCGGGAATTGGAGATTAATCTCTCGGATGCTGCGCGCAGTGACACCCAGGAGAAGAAAAAAAAATGTGTGTCTTTCTTCGTTTTCCCTAAACTGTTCTGTTTATTAGCTATGAGAATGTTGGAGATGGAAAGAATTCTCTTTGAACTTCAAGAATCAACCAATCCGGAAATGACGAGTGGGACAATGTATCACCGCAAGGATGGACGTGTCTGGTGACCCAATGGCGGGAGAGTGAGGGTGGGACAATTGGGGGCTGTCAGTCAGGTGAAGGAACGTCTGAGAATGGCTCCAGCCAGAGTTGGCAACAACTCCCTGCAACCACCAGCCCTGTTCTGGTCAGGAGAGAGGTAATCGACTTGGATATCGAACACTGTGAAGGCGCTTGCTACACATTGGGGCAGCAAGGTCAATCGATTCAACACAACGAAGAGAGACAAAACAGTGACGGAGGGAGGGAGAGGGAGAGAGACAGAGGCTAGGGGACGGGGATCTGTTCCTTGTATAACATCCAGCAGAGCCGTGAGCTACACCAGGCAAATAAAGAGAGGAAAATAAAGAAGGAAACACCTCAGAAAAATATATTAAAAATAAATAAATCTGACCTTTGTAATCTTCCTTAAAACGTTCAATTAATCTTCAGTTTAGCAAAGCTGTGTATCCAGGCATCAGTTATTCTTTAATTATATATGAAGACAGCTCCATTTCAATGCAATCAGTAACTCCCACTTAATTGCATAACACTTAATTACACGAGACTCTACAGTGTCAATCGTCCCCCATTCATTAAAGGCTTCTTACAACAAAAAAACTGCTCATTCCCAGGAGATTTTCATCCCAGTTAGCAATTGCCACTGAGCTCCTCAACCCAGAATCTACCAACCAGGCCATCTCCCCTCGTCTCCTCATTCTCAAAGCTGAGCCAAGTGATCTCGGTGTGTGACCAGAGGGGCGGTCTGGCAAGTTGAGGCCTGTCCTGTTCTCTTACTAAAGTTCGCACAAGTTTATACACTTCATGGCCTGGTAACCATTGAAAGACAGGACCCTGGCAGAGAGTTCTCTCTGGCTGAAGGATGCTGAGGCTAATGATAGCATCCCTGCAATTAAGATCAACGAGCTCGGCACCTGAGCTGTGCATTTCATTGTTAACGCAATTGAAATACCTGCAGTACCCGTTTTTCCTGTAGGAAGCACTGTGATCTGATTTCACCACCACCCCCCTCCCTCCCCCCCAACCCCCACCACCACAATGTTATAAATGTCACACTGTGTGACACACAATAGATGCTATTTTAAAGCAAAGAGCATTTCACCCTGTCATAGGACCATTTGGCCACCAGACTCCTACAGATCACTCAAAATGCTTCCTGAAATTTCTTATCCAGCTGCAATTTTTTTTCTCAGTAACTGAAAATTCTAATGTTTGAAATAAGGATTTGAACAATTTTTTTTAAATTCTAAAAACAACATAATTTCACATTGGCATGATTACTTATTGCCACTATGTTCTTTAATTACTTAAAGATTTCACCCGAGGCCTCAGCCTCTCCTGAAAGCCTCGACTTGGGGTTCTTTTTTTGCTCAGAGTTGTGATTTTGTCAGATAAATTTGGGAATGCACGGGGTAAGCAGTATGCGAGATTTCCTATGGAACTCCAATACTGCTCAGTAGCCATTCCGTGTTATGGAGAAGCATAACCCTGCAAGGCTGTTACTGTTTAGTTTCAAGCAGTGTTCCACATTTACCTTTTTCTATCCCATTTACTATCTTACATAACTTAACAACGTCACTTCTCAGTCGCCTCATTACTGGGCACAGCAGTCCAACTTTTCATAGATTTCATAAAGCGATACAGCACAGCAGGAGACCATTCGGCCCATCGTGCCTGCGTTGGCTTTTTGAAAGATCTATCCAATCAGTCCCTCTCCCCCTGCTCTTTCCACACAGCCTTACACATTTTCCCCATTAAAGTATTTATCCAACTCCCTTTTTGAAAGTTACCATTGAATCTGCTTCCACCGCCCTTTCAGGCAGCACATTCCAACAACAACAGCAACAACTTATATTTATATAGCACCTTTAACATAATAAAACCTCCCAAGATACTTCACAGGAGTGTTATAAAAGAAAATTTAACACCGAGGCACATAAGGCGATGTTTGGTCAGATGACCAAAAGCTTGGTCAAAGAGGTGGGCTTTAAAAAGTGTTTTAAAGGAGGAAAGTGAGGTGGAGGAAAGGTTTTCTTTTATTTTTTGTTTTGTTGGGTATGAGCTTCTTGACTGTCATTGGAGCTGCACTCATCCAGGCAAGTGGAGAGTATTCCATCACACTCCTGACTTATGCCTTGTAGATGATGGACAGGATTTGGGGAGTCAGGAGGTGAGTTACTCACCGCAGAATGCCCAGCCTCTAACCTGCTCTTGTGGCCGCACTATTTATATGGATGGTCCAGTTCAGTTTCTGGTCAATGGTAACTCTCAGGATGTTGATATTGGGGAATTCAGCGATTGTAATGGCATTGAACACCAAGGGGCGATGGTTGGATTCTCTCTTGTTGGAGATGGTCATTGCCTGGCACTTGTGTGGTACGAATGTTACTTGCCACTTGTCAGCCCAAGCCTGGATATTGTCCAGGTCTTGCTACAAATGGCCTGGACTGCTTCAGTAGCTGAGGAGTTGCGAATGGTGCTGAACATTGTGCAATCATCAGCGAACATCCCCACTTCTGACCTTATGATGGAAGGAAGGTCATTGATAAAGCAGCTGCAGATGGTTGGGCCTAGGACACTACCCTGAGGAACTCCTGCAATGATGTCCTGGAGCTGAGATGATTGGCCTCCAACAACCACAACCATCTTCCTTTGTGTTAGGTATGACTCCAACCAGCGAGTTTTTCCCCTGATTCCCATTGGCTCCAGTTTTGTCAGGGCTCCTTGATGCCACACTCGGTCAAATGCTGCCTTGATGTCAAGAGCAGTCACTCTCACCTCACCTCGGGAGTTCAGCTCTTTTGTCCATGTTTGAACCAAGCTGTAATGAGGTCAGGAGCTGAGCGGCCTTGGCAGAACCTAAACTGGGCATCAGTGAACAGGTTATTGCTAAGCAGTGCCGCTTGATAGCACTGTTGACGACCTCTTCCATTACTTTACTGATGATCGAGAGTAGACTGATGGGGCGGTAATTTGCCGGGTTGGTTTGTCCTGCTTTTTGTGGACAGGACATATCTGGATGATTTTCTACATTCAGTTCTGCTGAAGGGTCATGAGGACTCGAAACATCAACTCTTTTCTTCTCCGCCAATGCTGCCAGACCTGCTGAGTTTTTCCAGGTAATTCTGTTTTTGTTTTGGATTTCCAGCATCCGCAGTAGTTTTTTGTTTTTATATCTGTTGTGATTTTCTACATTGCTGGATAGATGCCAGTGTTGTAGCTGTACTGGAACAGTTTGGCTAGGGTTGCACAAGCCTTCAGTACTATTGATGGAATGTTGTCAGGACCCATAGCCTTTTGCAGTATTCAGAGCCTTCGGCCGTTTCTTGACATCATTTGGAATGAATGGAATTGGCTGAAGACTGGCATCTGTGGTGCTGGGGACCTCCAGAGGAGGCTGAGATGGATCATCCAGTTGGCACTTCTGGCTGACGATTCTTGCAAATGCTTCAGCCTCATCTTTTGCACTGATGTGCTGGGCTCCCGCATCATAGAGGACGGGGATATTTGTGGAGCCTCCTCCTCCAGTGAGTTGTTTAATTGCCCACCACCATTCATTACTGGATGTGGCAGGACTGCAGAGCTTAGAACTGATCCGTTGTTTATGGGACCGCTTATCTCTGTCTATCATGTGCTAATTTCACTGTTTGGCATGCAAGTAGTCCCATGTTCTGGCTTCACCAGGTTGACACCTCATTTTTAGGTATGCCTGGTGCTGCCCCTGGCATGCCCTTCTACACTCTTCATTGAGCCAGGGTTGATCCCCTGGCTTGTTGGTAATGGTAGAGTGAGGGATATGCCGGGTCATGAGGTTACAGATTGTGGTTAGCACAATTCTGCTGCTGCTGATGGTCCACAGTGCCTCATGGTTGCCCAGCCTTGAGTTGCTAGATCTGTTCAAAATCTATCCCATACAGGACGGTGGTAGTGCCACACAACATGATGGAGGGTATCCTCAATTTGAAGGCAGGACTTCATCACCACAAAGACTGTGCGGTGGTCACTTCTACCGATACTGTCATGGACAGATGCATCTGAGACAGGTAGATTGGTAAGAATAAGGTCAAATAGGTTTTTCCCTCTTGTTGGTTCCCTCACCACCTGCCGCAGACCCAGTCTAGCAAGTATGTCCTTTGGGACCTGACCAGCTCAGTCATTAGCGGTGCTACCGAGCCACTCTTGGTGATGGACACAGAAGTCCCCCGCCCAGAATACATTCTGCACCCTTGCCACCCTCAGTGCTTCCTCCAAGTGGTGTTCAACATGGAGAAGCACTGATTCATCAGCTGAGGGAGGGCGGTATGTGGTGATCAGCAGGAGGTTTCCTTGCCCATGTTTGACCTGATGCATTGAGACTTCATGGGGTCTGGAGTCAATGTTGAGGGCTCCTAGGGCAACTCCCTCCCGACTGTATACCACTGAGCCGCCACCTCTGCTGGGTCTGTCCTGCCAGTGGGACAGGACACACCCAGCGATGATGATGGTGGTCTCTGGGACATTATCTGTAAGCTATGATTCCGTGAGTGTGATTACGTCAGGCTGTTGCTTGACTAGTCTGTAAGACAACTCTCCCAATTTTGGCACTAGCCCCCAGATGTTAGTAAGGAGGACTTGGCAGGGTTGACAGGGCTGAGATTGCCATTGTCGTTTCCGATGGTCTAGGTCGATACTGGGTGATCCGTCCGATTTCATTCCTTTTTTGTAGACTTTGATACAACTGCTAGGCCAGTTCAGGGGGCAGTTAAGAGTCAACCACATTGCTGTGGGTCTGGAGTCACATGTAGGCCAGACCGGGTAAGGACGACAGATTTCCTTCCCTAAAGGACATTAGTGAACCAGACGGGTTTTTAACAATAAAAAAAATCAAATAAGGTAGAATTTTCCCCTGTTGCGGGGGGGTTGTGTGGGGGTGGGTGCAGGCGGGCGCAGACCCAATTGGCGCCTCCGATCAGGTCCACACCGCCATTTTACATGGGCTGGCCAATTAAGGTGGCGCGCTCCCTGTGCGGGCTGGCGGGGGCTGGGGGGGCGGTGGTTGCCTGCGATCAAAAGAGCACAGAAATCTCCCTGAGGCAAGATAAGTTTGAAGTTTTAAAAGGTTAATAACGTGGAGAAATAACTTTTACGACGTGTCCTCTGAGGTGAACCTGCCACATGAACTGGGACGCGCGCGTTCATTTTAATAAAAATTTGCGTGAAAATTTAAAATCATTCACGAAACCTCGTCCCGCCCGTGGATGAGGGTCCATGATAAATGCGAAGGCCGCCTGGGCTCTTCTCCTGCCCCTCCGCCAACCTTAAGGTTGGACGGGCAGCTCGGGTAATTGCTTAATTGCCTTTTTAAATGGCCTTAACAGGCCTTTGACAGTTCGGCGGGTGAGAATCCAAGTTGGCCACGCGCCCGCCGAACTGAAAACCTAAATGGTGTGCGGTGACATCGGGAAGAACGCCCGACATCTCCCAGCGCCATTTTACACCTCGGCGAGCAGGCCCCACCCTCCCACCGCACCCCCCCCCCACTCGCCGAGCTGAAGGTTCAGGCCATGGTCACCATTATGAAGACTGGCTTTTTAATTCCAGATTTATTAATTGAATTTAAATTCCAGCAGCTGCTGTGTTGGGATTCTCGAGAGAGCATTAGCTCCGGCCCTTCACGTTATTAATTGGTTGACGTTACCAGCACAGCACAGTCTCCCCCTGAAGTTTGGGGCAGGGAATGAAAACAATGGCTTTAGTCTTCCCGATATTTAACATTCCAGATCACAACTTGCTACGTATTTTTTTTCCCCCTCATGTCACCTCGTCTTGACACAAACCTCAAACTTTCAACATCTCTCAGGCCCGGATTTTTCAGGCACACGCGGTTGGGAAATAGGCCCCCGACCGGGATCGGTCCCCCCGACTGTGATTTTACGCTGGTCGGCCAACTAACGGGCAGTCAGCGTGAAACGTGCGCTGAAAAAGCTCAGCGCTGCCGGGGTGGGGGCGGGAAGAGGGTGGTTGCCGATGTCACCGCGGGCGTGGGTAAGCGCAGCGAGAGAACCCCCTGAAGGCAGACAGCTGCCTCGGGGGTGGGGGGGGGGGAGGGGGGCCTGCGGACCTGCAAATAGTGAACTAAAGCACTTAGGTTGTTTTCGTTGGAGCAGAGAAGACTGAGGGCGACCTGATCGAGGTGTACAAGATTATGAGGGGCATGGACAGGGTGGATAGGGAGCAGCTGTTCCCCTTAGTTGAAGGGTCAGTCACAAGGGGACACAAGTTCAAGGTGAGGGGCAGGAGGTTTAGGGGGGGATGTGAGGAAAAGCTTTTTTCCCCAGAGGGTGGTGATGGTCTGGAATGTGCTGCCTGGGAGGGTGGTGGAGGCGGGTTGCCTCACATCCTTTAAAAAGCACCTGGACGAGCACTTGGCGCATCATAACATTCAAGGCTCTGGGCCAAGTGCTGGTAAATGGGATTAGGTAGGTAGGTCAGGTGTTTCTCACATGTTGGTGCAGACTCGATGGGCTGAAGGGCCTCTTCTGCACTGTGTGATTCTGTGATTCTGTAAAAAGCTGCAAATAAATCTCCATGCATCATCATCAAGCACCTGAAAGCATACCTCATAAAAATGCTGTTCCCAAATATTTATTTTATTTCCTAATGGAGATCTCATCCCACCCTTCGACGAGCTTTACATGAAAAATGTGAAGCCGGCCCTGGCTGATTCACCTGTCTGCCAACCGTAAGGTTGGATGGGCCAGGAAAAATCACTGACAATTGCGCCGTTAAGTCTTTTTTATGTCTCACTATTCAAGGTGCAGTTTGACCAAAACGTTATCTGATGGTTCACAAACATGATTGAGTTTATTATATGGATTAGATGGTTTTTAACTCATTCTCCAGACAAGGACGTTACTGGCAAGGCCAGCATTTATTGCCCACCCTCAGTTGGCCCTTGAGAAGGTGGTGGTGAGCCACGTTCTTGAATGACTGGTGTAGGTACATCCACAGTGCTTTTAGGGTTTTGACCCAGCGACAATGAAGGAACAGCCAAGATATTTCCAAGTCAGAATGATGTGTGACTTGGAAGGAATTTGAAGACAATGGTGCTCCCTTGCGCCTGCTGCTTCTAGATGTTTCTTGCATTCCCTGGATGGTATCTTCACCACAATCAGGGAATAGTAGGGAAACGGTTGGGATATTCTCCAAAATGATGGTTCCAGTGGTTCGGTTGGACTTAACCCATCAGCCGTCAGAAACTGTTTTCCAAAGGGTCTGTGTATTCTTCCCAGCCTGGTTACATAGCCATGGAGTATTGGGCATGTCCAGTCTGCCCTGTATCACTGGTCCCAAGGTAATGGCCAAATGAACAACGCATGTGTGTGATTGTAGGTTACCGAGAAACTGAAACACAGCATCAACACTAAATCCAATCCCATCAAACCCAGAAAATAGAGAGTTCACCTCGAGTAACAGGTGGGCGGAACAGTGGCAAATAGGGTTCAGTCTCGAGTTGTGTGAGGTATCACATTTGGGGAAGGCTAACAAGGCAAGAGAATACACAATAAATGATAGGCTACCGAGGAGCGTAGAGAGAACAGAGTAGAGTGCATATGCACGGATCCTTGAGGGTGACTGCACGGGTAGACAAGATGGTCAAGAAGAGAAACAGGACACTGTGCCAAGGCATAGAATACAAGAGCTGGGAGGTTATGTTGGACTGTATAAAACACTAGTCAGGCGACAGCTGGAGTACAGGGTGCAGTACTGGGCCCTACACTATAGGAAAGATGTGGAAGATGAGGGGATTACAAGAATATTACCTGGACTAGAGAATTTTAGTTATGAGGAGAGATTTGATAGGCTGGGCTTGTTTTCTTTGGAACAGAGAAGGTTAAGGGGAGATTTAATTGTAAAATACTGAGGGGTCAGGATAGGGTGGATTGAACAGTCCTATTCCCCTTGGCTGAAGAGTCTATAAGCAGGAAGCATAGATTTAGGATAAGAGGTGCGAGGTTTAGAGGAGATTTGAGGGGAAATGTTTTCACCCAGAGGGTGGTGGGGACCTGGAACTCACTGCCTGGAAGGGTGAAGAGAGGCAGAAACCCTCATCACATTTAAAAAGTACTTGGATGTGCCATTGAAGTGCAGTAACTTTCAGGGTTATGGACAAAGAGCTGGAAAGTGGTTAGGCTGGCTAGCTCCTTGTTAGCCAGAGTGGACTTGATGGGCTGAATGGCCTGCTTCAGTGCTGCAAATTTCCATGATTCTGTAAATCTGACCGGTGGACCTCTGAAACTATGGCTTGGGGTCAGCGATGTGATGCCAATCCCGCACCAGAGTTAACTCTTAATGCTCCTGTGTACTGGTTTAGGTATCAGCTGTGGCATCATGAGTAGTACTGACAGCCTGGAATCATGGGTTCAAATCCTATACCAGCTACTTGAATGCATAACCTGGGCCGAGACTTTCAGTGGAATGAAGGAGTGCTGCACTGTCAGAGGTGCCATCCTGCAAACGAAATACTCTGCCTGCCCTCTCAGGGGGGTGTAGAAGGTTCCATGGACCTATTGGAAGAAGAGCAGGGGAGTTCTGGCGTCCTAGCCAACATTTATCCCTCAACCAACATCACTAAAAGAGATTATCTTGGAGTCTTGCTGTGCACAAATTGGCTGCTGCATTTCCTACATTAAAACAGTGACTACACTTTTTTTAAAAAGTACTTCATTGGGTGTAAAACACTTAAGGACACCCTGAGGATTCGAAAGGTGTTATAAAAATGCACGTTCCTTCTCCTATCAAAAGCGAGGGCCAACACCATTTTCCCAGGTCAATCAGACAGGAGTGTCCCATTCCACCTGTCCAGTAAGACCCACGGCACGAGAGGGGGCAGAGAAACTAAAACTCTGCATATACAAAGTGAAACTGAATTATTCGTTCTGAGCCTTGTCCTTATCCTGACAGCAAACTCAGACTCCTGCTCTACACCTCCTGTCCCGCAATTAGCTGCAGCTTGACATCATTTTTCAAGTTTGAACCCTGCACACAAAGGTCTTTGCAAATGAGGGCTGCTGGTTCCCCACGGCAACCTCAACAGAGAGCCACTTTCACACCTGCCAGGCGGTCATTTCTTGTCTCTCCCTGTGAGCCGCCACTTTCCCTTCACCTTCCTGTGTCTGTAGAGAGCTTCAAGAGCGTACAATTTAAAGACCAGCAGTTTCTGAGGAGGCAGCTGAGAACAAAACCATCATCAGCCAACGCCTGGAAGAAGACATACACTGCAAGGGTCCGGCTAATGCTACCCTGTAAGGAACCAAACGATCGCATTGGGCATTTTAAAAATTGTTTCACGAGGTGTGCGTCTTGCTGGCTGGGCCCCAGCATTTATTGCCCATCCCTAATTGCCCCTTGAGAAGGTGGTGGTGAGCTGCCTTCTTGAACCGCTGCAGTCCACGTGGTGTAGGTACACCCACAGTGCTGTTAGGGAGGAAGTTCCAGGATTTTGACCCAGCGACAGTGAAGGGTTTGCTCTGAGTTTTCAGCTAATCATCCAACATAGGCAGAAAATGCCCCCCCCAATCCCCCCACCACCTCCCGATAGCCATGTGGGCGGGTGTACCCCTGAAGCCCAAATGAGACACCCTTCCCTCGCAACCCCAGGCAAATTCTTAGCATTATCCTCAGTAACGTTACATTCCATATTCAAGAAGAATGATTCTTCCTGGTAAATTTACTGTTGCTGTGTCATTACAAACCCTTCATGCCTATTGTTCATAATCCAAATAATTGTAAGTTACCTCAGCAGGTAACCAGGGGAAAAGCAACAAGCCGGATTCCTACTCCTGACGTAGGGGTCCCTCCTGATAAAGATGTATCAGTTGTGGCTCGCTGGTTGTCTCGCCAAAAGGTTGTGGGTTCAAGCTCTGCTCGAGAGACTCGAACACAAAACTCCAGGTTGGCAGGGCCAGTGCAGCGCTGAGGGAAATGCTGCACCGTCAGAGGTGCTGCCTTTCAGGTGAGGCATGAAACTGATGCCCTGTCCATTCTCTTAGGCAGACGTAAAAGACTCTTACTGAAAGACGATCAGTGAGTTCTCGGTGTCCTGGGGCCAATTGTTATCCAATCAACGTCACTGAAAACAGATTATCTGGTCATTACCATGTTGCTTTTGTGGGAACTTGCTGTTTGCAAATCAGCTGCTGTGTTTCCTCCATTATCACTGTCACTACACGGCTATAGTACTTCGCTGGCTGCAAAGTACTTTGGGACATCCCAAAGCCATAAAAGACGCTATATGATCAAGTTCCTTCTTTAACGTTAAGAGTAGAAATGAGACACAAATCCAGAAGAATGGAAAACAGTCTGGGCTCATTGGCATCAGTATTGCAGAATCTCAGCCTTCCCCACAACTGAAGGACAGCAGATTTAACCTAATTTCCTCATATCCTTTAATATCCCACCCAGTCTAATCCCACCCTCCTCCTCACTCCCCGTACCATTTAATATCCCACCCAGTCTAATCCCAACCTCCCCCTCACTCCCCGCACCATTTAATATCCCACCCAGTCTAATCCCACTCTCCCCCTCACTCCCCGTACCATTTAATATCCCACCCAGTCTAATCCCACTCTCCTGCTCACTCCCCGTACCATTTAATATCCCACCCAGTCTAATCCCACTCTCCCCCTCACTCCCCGCACCATTTAATATCCCACCCTGTCTAATCCCACTCTCCCCCTCACTCCCCGTACCATTTAATATCCCACCCAGTCTAATCCCACCCTCCTGCTCACTCCCCGCACCATTTAATATCCCACCCAGTCTAATCCCACTCTCCCCCTCACTCCCCGTACCATTTAATATCCCACCCAGTCTAATCCCGCTCTTTAATATTCCTCCTTTATCAGTGGTTATCCAAGGGTCAAGTCGGCACCTGTATAAGGTGAACACGTTGGGCAGGATTTTGAGGTGGTCGGGCGGGCACAGTGGGTGGGCCCAGGAGCAGCCAGGAAACGGCCCGCAGCCCGCGATCAGACCCCGGCCGCGATTTCACGCTGGCCAATTAACGGGCAGCCAGCGTGAAGGGCTCAGCGCTGCCGGGGTGGGGGCGGGAGGAGGGTGGGCGCTGAAGTCAGCGGAATGAAAGCTCCCTGAAGGCAAGGAGCTGCCACCGGGGGCTGAAGAATTTAAAACCATCAAAAATAAAGATTTTAAAATGCAGAAGAAAATGTCCACCCGCCGGGTGCCCTCACCTAAACATCTCGATCATAAAAACTCTGCCCAAACTTTTTTTAAGTTAATACCGGGAACCGGGAACCGCATCCCACCCTTGGATGAGGCTTCCTCAAAAATGCAAAGGCCGCCCGGCCGATTCGCCCGCCCGCCAACGGCAACCATTGGACGGGCAGCGAAAAATCCAGGTTAATTCATAATTAATGGCTTTAATAGGGTCTCTCCATGGTCGGCGGGCGCGCTGCCAACTCTCGCTGGCGCCCACCAACAGAAATATGCCGCGAGTGTGTGATGACGCTCACCGGACCACACCGCGCGTGATTTTACGCCCGATCGAGTCGGGCACGCGCCCACCCACGGGATGTAAAATTCTGCCCCCCACCCCCCCTCCCCCACCCCCACCCCGTGATGGGAGGAGGGAGGAATGCAAGGGACGTTGCACTCTGCTTGTTTCATTTACCTGTGCCAGGTGTTTAGGTGTTTCCTCCCACGCCTGCTTCTCAAAGTGTCCTGGCTGGTATTCTGTCATACACGGGCATGCGTGTGTACATGCCCACACACATACAGAGACACGCGCACACAGACAGGCTGGTTTATGGGGGAAAGATGACTGTATATATCACTTTATATTGGTTCCTGCGGCTCAGACAAATGCTTGTTCCAGTTAATTGACCCTGACACAATGTGGTATAACTCACTGATGAATTGTTGACCTTCTCAGACAATGTCAGATGCAATGTGAGTATGCACACTAACTCCTGGTAATGGCACTCGCTCTCCTGAAAAATCTTTTTCCACTTTTTAATAGAGGGACAGTTATTTTCCACAAAATTTATATAAAACCCTGTGTTCCAATTAACGAAATACAAACTAAGTAAATTAGCACTTGCTAGTTTTGTGGGTTGTCCACAGGTTTATTGTTACTTTGACAATAACCATACTTTCTGTGGAACTTTAATGAGTTAAAGAAACACTTGCATTTCTATAGCGCCGCTCACCACCTCAAGACATCCCAAAGTGCTTAAGTGCTTTTTGAAGTGTGGTCACTTTTATAACGTAGGAAACCCAGCAGCCAATTTACACACAGCAAGATCCCACAAACAGCAAAGTGATAATAACTAGGTCATGTGTGTTTTAGTAACATTTGGTTCAGAGACGAATATAAGCCAAGACATTGGGGAGAACTCCCCTGTTCTTTAAAATGGGATCTTTTACATCCACCTGAGCGAGAGAAGACGGGGCCTCGGTTTAAGATCTCATCTGAAAGACAGCACCTCTAACAGTGCAGCACTCCCCCAGTCCTCTGTTGGCAGTGTCAGCCTGGATTTTGTGCTCAAGTCCCTGAATTTGGTTTTCCATTCCAAATATAAAATAATTTAATAAGATTAAACAATGCGTGCTTTGCTAGATCTGACAATACTGTATGCAACCCATCAGGAGTACAACAACACACTTGCACCAGCCATTTTATTGATAGATTGCAGCCAGCTCCAGACATTAAACTAATGGTTATGTGTTGGAATCCCAGTGTGGTATACTTCTCAAACCAGCTTGCTGCCCCGTTCCTAATGGTTGCGAATTGATAGCACAAAACAGCACATAATACGGTCCTAATTAACACTAAATTATCGGCCACAGTCAGAACAACAATAACTTGCATTTATATAGCACATTTAACGTGGTAATACATCCCAAGTTGCTTCACAAGAACGTTATCCAACAAAATTTCAGACTGAGACGCAAAAGGAGATATAAGGAACAAGTGACTAAAAGCTTGGTCAAAGATACTGGTTTTAAGGAGCATCTTAAAGGAGGACAGGGAGTTTGAGAGGTTTGGGGAGGAAATTCCAGAGCTTAGGGCCCAGGCACCTGAAGGCACGGCTGCCATTGATGGAGTGATCAAAATCAGGGATTCACAAGAGACCAGAATTAGAGGAACGTAGGGATCTTAGAAGGCAGTGGGACTGGAGGAGATTACAGGGATAGGAAGCAGTGAGGTCATAGGGAGGCTTCACAGAAGCAGGTAAGGATGGCCTGTGAGAAAAACAGGCAAGTGTCACCATTGGTAACAGGAAGGAGTTCTTCCTTGAAGCTGATACTAGGAGCACTGTTCCACTTCCCAATGCGAGGAGCCTTCTGTTTCATCAATAAGGAAGATTTCCATTAAAAAAGTATAAATAGAAAGGGAGGGACTATGTGATGTTGATGAGGATTTTTTTTTTGTCCATGTAGGGTCCTCCTTTCCTGACACCTCTCCGTGTGTTCAATCTGCTGATAGCAGAGCAACAGAAGATCTGGTCTCAGCATCAATCCCGAGTCCTTTTGCCAATCACCTTAAACCTGCGCCCTCTGGTTACCCAGCCTTTTGCCACGGCCACAGATTCTCCTCGTTTACTCTCTCAGAAACCAGGGTGGGAGCAGGAGAAGGAGGAGGGAGAGGGAGAGGGAGTTGGTGTGGGGTGGGGGTGGAGGGGGGAACCTGGTTGGGGGGTGTGGGGGAAGCAGCCTAGATAGCCCCATTCAGGCTGGGCCGGCCATGAATGTGATACCAGTAAACACAACCCGAGTTCCCAATTCACCATCACTCCTACCTCTTCCCTTCCCTCTGTCACTGGACAGCACAGTATCCTCCAGGTTCCAATGCTAAAATAAATGCCACCACAAAATAAACATTCCAAACCAAATGTGTAAACTGAATTATGCTATATTGCACACTAAAGTCAACTAATCACCATTCTGCATTCTCTTAGTGCCTGTCTTGCAGGTACCTTTGCCTGTCTTGGTGCTCCTGTGCATTGCTACCCCAACGACTGCAACATGGGCTGGTGAAAGGCTATTGACTTTCACTGGGGGAGATTGCAGGTCAACCTCGTGCATCACTGGGCTAGAATGCTCAGCTTCAGACGGCACCAGCTCAGCATGGGCAGCAAACCTGGGCTGGCTGACAGGGCAATGCTGGAGTATGGGAGCACGGAGGCTGTCACCCTGAGAGAGAGAATGGCACATTCGTGCACCATGGAGCCACAGCCACTCCCACCGAGGGCAGCACCTCAGCAATCCTAACAATGTGCGAGAGGACGGACTACTGACATTGTGCTGCACTGCCCAGCAAGACAGGAGGAAGTGCATCACTGAGCGTGGTGCAATCTGTTTGGATGATGTGGCTTCACAGTTGAATGGCTGGCAGTGTGTGCAGGCTGTGAGGTGTGGATTTGAAGCTTTGAGCAATGCTAAGTGTGTGAGGGTGAGATGGAGTATGTGAGGTACGAGTTCTGATTGTTAGAACTTGTTAGTTGATGAGCGATGGGCTTGTGGTGCATTGAGCAGTGTGAGAGGCCAGCAGTGGGATTGGCGTTTGAAGGTTCATTCACTGACCTTGACCACTCATGTGAGGTCATTGAGCTTCTTGTGGCACTTCACCCAGGTCCTCAGGGCTAGACTCCCGGCATTGATCTCATGGCTATCTGCTCTCACTGGCTTCCTGAGCGTCTCGCTGGAATGTCTCTGGCAGATACAGGACATCGGCCATCCTTTCTACCTCCTCCACAAGGGCTTCAGCACAGCTTCAGGAAACCTTGGAGCTCACGCTCTCCCATGTTGTGCTGCTGTTCAATGTTTCCCAGGTCAGATTCACTTCCTGCACAACTGCCAGTACCTGCTCTAGCCACAGTGCAGCTCCCCTTTAAGAGCTGCAGACCAGCTTTAAGTGGTGCTAGCCACTGACAATATGGATGCCCAGCTATCATGTCCAGTGGATGAATGCTGGCTGGACACTGAAATCACTGAAACGAGCGGGCAGTGCCAAATGGGCATTCCACCTGCATCCCAATCAACCGATTCGGGTTAATCATGCATCGCAACCCTCCCCACTCCTATTGCCCCCGAATTTACCCCTTAAACTCTCTTGCACAGGAGATATCTCCTTCCTAATTCCCAAGGACACTTCCAAACAGAACCAATAGGCTGCTTCTTCGATTCCAGGACCCAAATATTCCCACCTTGTGACAACCAGGCAGCGGCATAATTTACAGCAGAAATCAGCCAGAAGAAAATCATCCTGGAAAAGAGTAAACGGCCAGTACCCCTGAGCAGAGACGACCTAGATTCGGGAAAGTGCGATGTACTAGCTGCCAGATTCACAAATTTAATAGGTTCTATAGTTAGAACCTTTATTGTGCTCAGTAACCTTTGAGTATAGTAACATATGGACTTATTTTTCATTGTGAAATATCTGTGATCACTGTGGCAATGATACTGTGCAAAATGATTAACCTGAAATCTATAAAGTTACTCTATCTAGCACATACGTATGTTACATTACTCTGCATTTTCCAATGATAGATTCCAAAATCTGAGTCCAGTGATGGTTTCCCCAATACAACGGCCAATCAATCCCCAAAACTCACGTTGCCATGACTACTTTTTTAAAAATTCTTTCATGGGATGGCCATCGCTGGCAAATCCAGCATTTGTTGCCAATCTCCAATTGTCCTTGAACCGAGCGGCTTGCTAGAGGGCAGTTAAGGGTCAACCACATGGCTGTGTGTCTGGAGTCACATGTAGGCCAGACCGGGTAAGGACGGCAGATTTCCTTCCCTAAAGGGGCATTCGTGAACCAGATGGGCCTTTACGGCAATCGATGATATTTTCATGGTCACTGTCACGGAGACTAGGGCCGGAATTTTCCGGCTCTGTTGGCGTCGAGCGTCATGGCGATCGGCGGGGAGCAATATGGCGAGAAGGCCAAAAATTGGCTTCACGCCATCGTGAAACCAGTTTGCGATCGTCTGCTTCACCCGTCAATGGTGGGTCGTGTATCCTGCTGCCTCATGTCCAGAACCTAATTTCAATATTTTATAGCATCTCATTATAAACCCTGCTCGCTGAAATCACCCCCCTCCCCACTCCGATGCTGGATCACCCGAGCACGTCGGTGTGATTGCCCAGTGATGTGTTTCACAACAGCACATAGCAATGTGCACCTGGTGAGCTGCACTTCACTCGGGACTTCGAGGTTTGTTTACCTACCTTGCTTCGGGCAGCACTCGCGGGCATCAGTGCCAGGCTTCACAGGCAGCACCACATCAATTTTAGCGAGGGCTCACGGGCAGGTCTCTACCTACCAGACCAGCCATAAGGCGGGGGTGACTTTTCAATGGCTGCAGGGCTAGGGCTCCGTTGGGGAAGGGGTAGAAGTGGCTTCAGACAAGGGAAGAGGCTGCAGGGCGAGGGCTGTACTGGGGAAGGTGGGTATCCCAGGGTGTGTGTGGGGGCCACATGTTGATCTGTGCAAGTGGCCTCAAGATGGTGAGGGCTGAGGAGGCAGCCTCCAGAGGAGATGAGGCCGGATGGAGATGTGAGGGTGTGTGTGAGAGAGTGAGTGGTGATGTCCCTTGAGCTGGCAGTGAGTGAGATGCCAGTGAATGTGTGATGGGCTTGTGAGTGTGTGAGTTTAGAGTGAAGAGATGGTTGCCTTACCCTAGCGGCACAGATTAAATAATTCATCCATTTTCTGCATTGGATGGCCAACCTCTTCTGTGCAGCATTGGCACTGACCAGCACTGCCATCGCCTACCAAGCCGGAGTGGTGCGACTGATGGGCCTCGTGCAGCCAGACCGGGGGTAGAGGACATCGCAGTGAGCCTCCACGACACCCAGGAGGCATCCCAGGGATGTGTCACTGAATTGGGGGGACTTCACTCTTCTTGGCTTTTGGGGGCCATGTCTTCACCGGAGCAGCCCTGGGCTGGAAGTATTGAGAAGTGTGCACGCGGCTGCAGTTTAAATATGGCGCCCGGCGTGAGGAATCGGTGAGGTAATGGCGTGGCGGGTGAATGGGAGGCCGCCCGCCAGTGAGACACCCTGTTTCCTGTGGGTGTATATAATTAATAAGGGGGGGGAATGGGGCAATACAGCGCAGAAACCCACCATTGCGGCCGGCGGGTAAAACAACTGCTTTCCCAGCTGCTCCCGCACTTTGTGTAAATCTGGGACCATTTCGCCCCAGTTTTCAATTCCAGATTTTTCTTCATTGAATTTAAATTCCACCAGTTGCTGTGGTGTGATTTGAACCCGTGACCCCTAAGCATTAGCCTGGAGCCTCTGCATTACTGGTCCGATCACAACACCATCTCCCCTTACTACAACAGGAACAACAACAACTTATATTTGTATAGCACTTATAACACAAGGAAACATCCCAAGGCACTTCACAGGAGCATTATAAAACAAAGTAGACACCGAGACAGGCACGGAGATATTAGGACAGGTGACTAAGATTTTAAGGAGCATCATAAAGGAGGGCAGAGAGATGGCAAGATTTATGGGAGATAATTCCAGAACTTAGGGCCCAGCCAACTGACAGCACAGGCACCACAGATTAAGCTTGTGGATGCACAAGAGACCAGAATCAGAGGAGCACAGTGATCTCGGAGGGTTGTGGGGCTGGAGGAGGTTACAGAGATAGGGAGGAGCAAGGCAAATGGAGGGGTTTGAAAGCAAGATTGAGAATTTTAAAATCAAAGCGTTGCTTAACTGGGAGCAATGTAGGTCAGGGACACAGGGCCGGTAGAGGAATAGCTGCTGTGAGTTAAGGCACGGGCAACAGAGCCTTGGAACGTCAAAACCAGCGCCAACATCAACACAGGCCCAATGCCCAGCCTGACACCATCACGAGTCAAAACAATCCCAGCACCGACTGTCAATGCTATGAACCCCTGTAATTCCAACACTATTGCCAACACTAACTCCAATATCAGCATCAGTTCCAACACCACTATCTCCGCCAATATCAATTGTTCAAACATTGCCATCAACATATTACACCAACATCATCACAAATACTCCCCTACCCCCAAGCCCCTCATTGTCCCCCAGCCCCGACCTGAACTCTATTCAGGGTTATGAACCTCCAGATCTGTCCTGGAGTCTCCAAAGATTGAAGATCCATCTCAAGGACAATTGCTGTGTGCAACCCTGGAGAAAAATCATTGGGGCTTTGAAAAAGATTGTTTCTTTTGTCATTTTCTTTGTGCATTTCTCTTTATCAGATATAAAAATATTGAAAATGGCAAATAAAGGCTGTTTGACTGACAGTCAATCATCATCCAATTGGATAATTAATCTTTTTGCTTTCCAATTGGTGTAGGAAGGCCGTACATCACAAGGATGGAGGTGTTGACCGACCAATGGCTGGAGGGTGGGGTCAAGTCATGTGATGAAACCTCCAGGAATACATTTAATCACAGTTGGCAACTCTAACTCTACTCCTCTATTCCTTCACCTGGCTGGCAAAGGGATGGCTTCTGACTGAGGAAGACTGGTCGTCTCAATTGAAGATCCAGTGAGGTGATGCCTGCTGCTCCATCTAGTGGTCTTGTCAAAAACTCCTTATATTACATCTTGATTTTTCCTCTCCATTTTGAGAATTCTAATCACAGGTTCAAAGCTGTATCCTCTGTGCCAGATGTGGGTTCATTACTTCTGCCTTTTTTCCACTCCTATCCTGAGGGTAGTCCTTTGTGGTAAGGCATACGGTGTCAGTGAAGGCTCAGTGGCATAACTCCAGGTTCGAGGTAGAAGCTTATGGGTTTGAGCCACCACGCCATAGACTTGAACACATAATCCAGACTGACACTCCCAGCGCATTACTGAGGGAGTGCTGCACTGTCAGAGGGTCAGTACTGAGGGAGTGCTGCAGTGTCGGAGGGTCAGTGCTGAGGGAGTGCTGCACTGTCGGAGGGTCAGTACTGAGGGAGTGCTGCACTGTCAGAGGGTCAGTACTGAGGGAGTGCTGCAGTGTCGGATGGTCAGTACTGAGGGAGTGCTGCAGTGTCGGAGGGTCAGTACTGAGGGAGTGCTGCAGTGTCGGATGGTCAGTACTGAGGGAGTGCTGCAGTGTCGGAGGGTCAGTACTGAGGGAGCGCTGCAGTGTCGGAGGGTCAGTACTGAGGGAGCTCTGCACTGTTGGAGGATCAACACTCACAGGAGTGCTGCACTGTCAGAGGGTCAGTGCTGAGGGAGTGCTGCACTGTCGGAGGGTCAGTGCTGAGAGAGTGCTGCATGATCAGAGGGTCAGTACTGAGGGGCTGCTGCACTGCTGGAGGGTAAGTGCTGAGGGAGTGCTGCACTGTCAGAGGGTCAATGCTGAGGGAGTGCTACACTGTCGGAGGGTCAGTGCTGAGAGAGTGCTGCACTGTCAGAGGGTCAGTGCTGAGGCAGTGCTGCACTGTCAGAGGTGCCGTCTTTTGGTTCAGAAGGTAAGCTGAGTCCCTTCCTGGCCTCTCTAGTGAACGCAAAAGATTTCATGGCACTATTTTGAAGAAGAGCAGGGATGAGTTCTTCCAAATGTTCTGGGGTTTATATTTACCTCTCAATGAGGATCAATGAAATACAGATTATCTGGTCATTATCATATTTCTGCCTGTGGAATTTTCTGTGCACCAATTGGTTGCTGAATTTTGCACCTTGCACAGTGAGTACACTTCAGAAAGCCCCTCCGTGGCAATAAAGCAATTTGGGATGTCCCGAAGCTGTGAAAGGTGCTGCAGAAATGAGAATCCTTTCTTTCTTTAATCCATTTCCCTATAAATAAATTAATAAAGTCCAACACTGAGACCACACAGCACAGACGTGTAAGAGTGAAGGTGAGGAAAATCAGGGCACTGTGCTGTTGAGACTAGATTTTACCAGCGTGTTAGGCAAGGTATAGCTTTGTAGTCTTTGGAGGATTATGACATTGAGAAGGGAATTCTTTAATTTCAATATATCGCTGCTGCTGTGTTTGGCACAGGGAAAGATAACAATAAAAGACCTCATATTTAGGCAAAAAAAAGCAAGAAATAGACAGTGTGAATTTGATAATGAGTTAAATGAAAAGCAAATTGAATTATGACCTGAAGTCAAGGGAATGGTCACCAAAGAGAGGCTGTTGACAATGAAGCTCACTGTCAATCTGCAATGGGTTTGGGTAAATCTACAGAACGATGAACTAATAGGCACTACAATTAGTTTCAGCTTTGACCTTCAAGACAGTTAAATGGAAAATAAATTGACCTGATAAAATAGAGAGATATACGCACAAAACACACAGACACAACACAAATACAAAGCACTCACACAATTTATACAGACACCCACAACGTACACACACACACACACACACACAAAACACACGGGGACAGACACAAAATACATAGAGACACACATAATACACGCAGAAAATACACAGACAAACAACACAAATGCAAAACACACACACAAAATATAGACATTTGCAACATATACACACACTCACAAAACACACAAACACACAAAATACACAGACATACATGACATGCGCACACACAAAGCACACGCAAAATAGGGTTGCAAACACGCAGAGTCACAAACAGACAAAAATCGCACAGACACAAACAACAGACACAAAATCCACATGCAAACAAAAAACATGCATAAAACACACAGAGACACAAACAACACGCAGAAACACGTGCAAATATACAAACAAAATACACGTGCAAACACGCACAAAAACGCAAACATACACAAAAGAAACATACTGGTAAGGAGTTAGGGGGGGGAGAATTCAGATGAGAGGAAATCACCTGTCAAACGACAGAAATCCACCACAAACAGCCCCTGTCCAGCTGTCCGAAAGTGTGCTCCCTGAGCCAGCAAGGGTTACTGGTGGGATCTGCAAGGTGGCACATTACTTGCGACTGATACTGCAAGCGCTCAGGAGCCTAGTGCAGCATAGCAGAGAGCGCAATGTAGCTCTGTGTCCATTTTGCTGGGAGCCAAACACATGGCAACACATGTGCATGCTGTGTCTGCCTGATCGCTCCATGTCAGGAGCTGAGCGTCTCATCTCTCTTACAATAAGCAGATGGTCCCTTAATGGCTTTTATAGTCAGCGGGGCACAGGTTGCAAGGCTGACTGACACACTGGAATGCAAGCCACATTCCCTCCCATGCCTACGCACAAAGCCTTTCCCAACACCACACCTCCCAATCTCATACCCTTCGACAACCTCTCGCACAGCAGCTCCTCAAAGAATGTTTGAGGAAAGTGCAAAGCAGTCGTTAGAAACTTTAGCCATCGCTGCGTGCTGTCTCAGCCATTCAACGTGAAGAGCTAAGTCTCACCCGAGTCTAATCACAACTGCAATCCTAACACAGTTAGCATTTGCTCCAGCATCACTCCGTCCATTCTTTACTGACCAAACACCTGAGCAAAAAAACCCAGGCTGACACTTTCAAAGCAACACAGAGGGAGCGCTGCACTGTCGGAGGGGCAGTACTGAGGGAGTGCTGCACTATCAGAGGGGCAGTACTGAGGGAGTGCTGCACTGTCGGAGGGGCAGTACTGAGGGAGTGCTGCACTATCAGAGGGGCAGTACTGAGGGAGTGCTGCACTTTCGGAGGGTCAGTATTGAGGGAGCGCTGCACTATCAGAGGGGCAGTACTGAGGGAGTGCTGCACTTTCGGAGGGTCAGTACTGAGGGAGCGCTGCACTATCAGAGGGGCAGTACTGAGGGAGTGCTGCACTTTCGGAGGGGCAGTACTGAGGGAGCGCCGCACTGTCGGAGGGTCAGTACTGAGGGAGTGCCGCACTGTCAGAGGGTCAGTACTGAGGGAGTGCTGCACTGTCAGAGGGTCAGTACTGAGGGAGTGCTGCACTGTCAGAGGGGCAGTACTGAGGGAGTGCTGCACTGTCGGAGGGGCAGTACTGAGGGAGTGCTGCACTGTCGGAGGGGCAGTACTGAGGGAGTGCTGCACTATCAGAGGGGCAGTACTGAGGGAGTGCTGCACTTTCGGAGGGTCAGTACTGAGGGAGCGCTGCACTATCAGAGGGGCAGTACTGAGGGAGTGCTGCACTTTCGGAGGGGCAGTACTGAGGGAGCGCCGCACTGTCGGAGGGTCAGTACTGAGGGAGTGCTGCACTGTCAGAGGGGCAGTACTGAGGGAGTGCTGCACTGTCAGAGGGTCAGTACTGAGGGAGTGCTGCACTGTCAGAGGGTCAGTACTGAGGGAGTGCTGCACTGTCAGAGGGGCAGTACTGAGGGAGTGCCGCACTGTCGGAGGGTCAGTACTGAGGGAGTGCTGCACTGTCAGAGGGTCAGTACTGAGGGAGTGCTGCACTGTCAGAGGGGCAGTACTGAGGGAGTGCTGCACTGTCAGAGGGGCAGTACTGAGGGAGTGCTGCACTGTCGGAGGGGCAGTACTGAGGGAGTGCTGCACTGTCAGAGGGTCAGTACTGAGGGAGTGCTGCATTGTTGGAGGGTCAGTATTGAGGGAGCACTGCACTGTCGGAGGGGCAGTATTGAGGGAGCACTGCACTGTCGGAGGGGCAGTACTGAGGGAGTGCTGCACTGTCAGTGGGGCAGTAGTGAGGGAGCGCTGCACTGTCAGTGGGTCAATACTGAGGGAGTGCTGCACTGTCAGTGGGTCAGTACTGAGGGAGTGTGTGCTGATGTCCTTCGGATGAGACATATGGTGAAAGGTGGTTCACGTGGAGTATAAACCAGTGCAGCTCGGCTGGGCTGAATGGACTGCAAATTCTCTGAAGCTTTAAAGAGTGAGGGCCCTCTTTGTCCTTTCAGGCAGGCTTAAATAGCCTGTGTAATTAATTTGAAGAAGAGGAGGGGAGTTCTCCCCTGTGTCCTGGCCAATATTCAAGCGGAGAGGAAAGGAGAGGTGAGCGGAGGAGAGGAGAAATGTGGAGAGGAGAGGAGAGGATAGATGGGGAGAGGAGAGATGGGGAGAGGAGAGATGGGGAGGGGCAATGGGAGGACATTAATCAGGAACCATATACCGATGCATCCAGCTCTGAAAATTACCCCAGAAAAGAGAAAAGAGAGGACAGTGAAGATGAGGAAGCCCGAAGCAGCTGCTATTCTGAAAATGGATAGGATTGAAAAGGACAAAGGGTGTCTCCCCATTTGTATGACACCCCAGAAGTATTCCCAGTAGAAGGTGTTAATGTTCTGTTTAGTATTGGGTCAGGATCCATGTAGCAATGGCTGCTTTTGAACTATAGATTGTAGTCGATTAAAGTCTAGGTTGAGGTCACAAGCATTTTCCTATTTTAGTTGCTTTCAAAAATAGGTTACAGGCATCCTAATGAGGTAATTATTGTGAGAAACTGGCCACAGGCTAACTCCACAGTATGGCACAGTTTTCTGTGTCACTTGTCCCAGGCCTGTTAAGGGTTTGTTTATATCTGGGGTTATTGTTTTAAATACTGAGAGACACAGCCACCTCTCCTCTGTCAGCTACTCAGAGCCCCTCAGCCCCTTTCTCAACCTGACCTTCATCGCTAGGAGACGGGGAAGAGAGGACAGCGAAGATGAGGAAGCCTGAAGCAGCTGCTCTTCTGGAGACGGACAGGAGTGAAAAGGACAAAGGGCGTCTCCCCATTTTGTATGACGCCCCAGAGGTAGCCCCAGTGGATGGTGTTAATGTCCATCACTAGGCCTCAGGACCCTCTCCTTCACCCCCGCAATTTCCCCGAGGCTGGTCTGAGAGTCGGCTGGTTGCAAATGCACCTCTCTGTCTGCAATACAGACCTGGCAAGGCAGAACGCAGTTTATCAGAGATTGAACCAACCATTAAAGTTAGGCTGCCTGGCAACAGATGGACTGCCATGTTGAAGTGATTAACCCTTTCTGCCCAGATTACAGCAGCTCAGCACAAGGCATAAATCTTAACCGAATCCAAGGCCTGCAGGTCGCAGCTTCTTGGTGATCTAAATACTTCCTCTTGTAATTCTCTTTTTACCAATTTCTCAGTCCAGTAACCCCATCACCAATCTCCTTCACAGCACAGGCTGCCTAAGGAGCAGGGGCTGGGATAGAGAGGAGACAGGGTGGGGTGGGGTGCGAAAGGGACAGTGAGAGTGGAGGGTGAGGAGAGGGGAGAGTGAGGTTATAGGGAGGGTGACAAGAGGGGAAGTTGAGGAGGGCATGAGGAGACGGGAGAGGAGGGGAGGGGAAGGTGACGATCGAGGGGAAGGTGAGGAGAGGGAAGGGTGGGGGGAAGAGAGGACAAGGAGGAGAGGGGAGGGGACCATTGGGGAGGGTGAAGAGCGGGGAGGGGTAAAATGGGGAGGGTGAGGATTGGGGAAGGTGAGGAGGAGGAAGGGGAGGATTAGAGAGGATGAGGAGAGAGGAAGAGAGGGGAAGATGGGGAGGGTGAAGAAAGGGGAAGGGAGGAATTGGGAGGTGAGGAGAGGGGAGGAGAGGGGAGGGCGAAGAGAGGGGAGTGGGGGAATGAGGAGGAGGAGAGGGAAGGGGAGGAAGGGGGAGGGTAATGATTGGGGAGGGTGAAGACAGGAGAAGGAGGAATGGGAGGCTGAGGAGAGAGTAGGGGAGAAGGAGGGAGGATCTGGGAGGATGAGGAGAGGGCAGGGGAAGTGAAAGAGATGGGTAGGGTGAGGAGAAGAGGGAGGAGGAATGGGGGGGCGAGGGGAGAGTGAGGAGATGGGAAGGGGGTGGAGAGGGGAGGGGAGGAATGAGGAGGATACTAAAGGCAGTGCAAGGCCTTCCTGGTAAGTGGGTCTGCATCAGGCTAATGGCCGCCTTTTGTCTGGAAAAGAAGCAAAGATGAGAGACTGACAAATAAATAGCATCTGCTGCATGGAAGGAAAGGTGATCAGCTGATCAGACTCAGATATCCTGTTGTGGGCAGTGAGCAGAGTGGGTTGTCTCATGTCTCGCCAGGAACTGGAGGCTCTGACAGGTAGAAGTTGCTTGCATCTGTTTCTCTGATGTAAGTGGAGGTCCAGGTTTCTGGGCATTGCTGAGGCAGATGGAGATCTGAACATGGAGGTGGTCTCACCAGCCAACACAGGAGAGCTGCACTGAAAGCTTCTGAAGCTGGTATAGGGACATCGGGGTGCGGAGGGGGGGGGGAAACACCCTTCACAGGGGTCAGATGTGTCTGTGATTGTGGCTTTTCATCGAATGCAGCCCCATCATTGGGACATGGACCTCAGGGTCTAATAGTCCTCCCCAGCCTGTCGGGGAGCTGGGGGCCTCCAAACACAGAGTGGGGGGTGGGGCTGGGGGTCTCTCTGTCAGGGGGAAATTTCCAGTGACACCTTAAAATTGTCCCAATTGAGGTGTTAGCTGCCCTTATTGGCTGCCCATCTCCGTGGATGAGGCAGCTGATCTTTTTACTGTCCCGACCCTGGGAAGCTTCATGTGCCAATGAGGCTGCCTGCTATTTTCCCAGCCCCATCGGTACCCCACTCCCCCTGCCATTCCACCACCCCACCCCCCCCAAAACCCCCCACAAGCCACCCGCCTTCAAGAGGGCTGGAAGATACAGTCCATTCTCTTCCCCTGTCTCACGCTGTTTCACTCCCCAACCTGATAGAATTCTTAGGGGAAGCAACAGGTTTAGGGCAGGGGAGGTAATGCAGTGGATGTGGAGTACATGGACTGTCAAAAAAACCCTCAACATGGCACTGCACAGGAGATTGGCAAATTGGATTAAAAACTGTTTGGAAGGGAGGAAATGGAGTAGAGGTTAAGGGGTGTTTCTCAAAGAGACTGGAAGTGGATTCTGTTGTGGGACAGTTTCTGTTCACTACGTGAGTCAAGGATTTGGATATTCAGCTAGTGGAGACGGTGTCCAAATCTGCAGACTCTAAAATAGGAAACACAGTAAATAATTCTGAGGTTCACAGGAAGCTTCAAGGAAATATTGATGTAACAGTGGAATGGGCATAGATGGGCTTCAATGTCGGTAAATATGATGGCACAATTTGTTTAAAAGAGTATTAAGTATACTTTGTATGGGGGAAGGCTGGGTGTGTGGGGAAGCAGAATGGGGGCGGGGGTGTGGGGGGGAGGGAGGGGAGTGGTGCACAGGTTCACAAAACATCAAAAGCAACATTTCAAGCAGATACGACCATAAGAAAATGCTGATGGAATTATTCTTTCATGGGGTGTGGGCATCACTGGCGAGGTCAGTATTTGTCACCCACCCCTAATTTCCCTTGAATTGAGTGGCTTGCTAGGCTGTTCCACAGAGCCAGCCACATTGCTGTGGGTCTGGAGTCACATGTAGGCCAGACCAGGTAAGGATGGCAGATTTCCTTCCCTAAAGGACATTAGCAAACCAGATGGGTTTTTACAACAATTTCAATGATATCTGTCACTAAGACTAGTTTTTTTTAATAATTCCAGACTTTATGAATTGAATTGAAATTCCACCAACTACCACAGTGAGAGTTGAACCCATGTCCCCAGAGCATTACACCCCTGGGTAACTAGTCCAGTGACAGTACCGCTATGCCACCATCTTGCCTAAAACCACGATCGAAGTACAGGTACAGTACCCCAAATCGGCAACCTCAGGACCAAGTCCATGCCAGATTTCGGATATTGCCAGATTTTGGGTCAGGCAGTTTGGGTCAAGCCAGGCCGGGTGGGGTCAAGGGTCGCTTGGAGCACGAAATAGAGTGCTGTGCAAAGCAACGGAGCCAATAACTAGCCCAGCACCACGCTGCGCCAATGCAGCGCTGTGAAGAATTGGCCAGGTAAGCTTTTTTTATTTAAGGGGAGGCAATGGTGTGATGGTATTGTCACTGAACTAGTAATCCAGGGACCCAGTGCAAAGCTCTGGGGACCCAGGTTCAAATCCTACCACAGCAGATGGTTGAATTTGAATTCAATTAAAATCTGGAATTAAAAGTCTAATAATGACCATGAAATGATTGTTGTTAAAAACCCATCTGGTTCACTTAATGTCCTCTAGGGAAGGAAATCCTTACCTGGTCTGGCCTACATGTGACTCCAGATGTGGTTGACTCTGAAATGCCCTCTGAGCTAGGGGGCAACTAGGGATGGGTAATAAACACTGGCCTAGCCAGTGACACCCACAGCCCATGAATGGAAAAAAAAAATTTAACTTTACTCCATTCAAATTGACACACAGACAACTCCAGTTTTTTGGACAGCCAGAGTTGAGACACTACTTCATTGGCTGTAAAGCGCTATGGGAAGTCCTGATAATAGGTGCTATATAAATACAAGTCTTTCCTTGTAAAAGTCAAAGTGTAATGGTGACTCTATATGAAACCTCAGTAAGACCACAGTTGGAACTCTACGGCCGGAATTTTCCAGCCCCTCACGCCAGTGGGATCTTCCGGTCCCGCCGATGTGAACAGGCCCCACTGCAGGGAAACCCACCGTGGGCGGTGGTGGGGGGGGCGGTGGGAGGGCTGGTAAATTCCGGCCTATGAGTTGTTTGAGCTCTACAACAGGCAATCGAGTCATCAGGATTCTGCCTGGTCCGATGAAAGGCAAATGCAAAATAAAAACTTGAGAAATTGGGGCTGTTCCCATCAGCAGCGAGGTGGTTAGGGGTTGGTTTGTTAACGGTGGTCCTAATTCAGGCAGAGTGGGGCGGGAATAGATAGAAGCGGACTGAGTAATGGAAGGGGCACGGGCATGAGATTCAATGGAAGAAATCTAAAGCAGAAAAATATTTTTACAGGCAGTGAGGTGAGATCCAGAATCAGGGTGAGTGAGTGAAGCAGAGGATATGCCAACATTTAAGAGAAGCTTGGATATGACACTTTCAGGAAAGGTGAGCAAAGGGATCAGGATCCAATGACTCTATTTGAGGATAAACATCAACTGTCTCACTGTTGGGCCGATTGCCCTGCTTCCAAATGGCAGCTTCTATGTAAATCTATATAGTGATGGTTCTACTTATGGAGAGTCCAAAACTGGGGCCATTAATACAACTTAAATCACCAATAAATCCAATCAGGATTTCAGGAGAAACTTGAGAGTGGTGAGGAGGTGCAACTCAGGGAGTGGTTGAGGTGAATAATGTAGATACTTTTAAGGGGAAGCTAGATAGACACATGAGGGAGAAAGGAATTGAAGGAGATTTGATAGGGTGAGAGGAAAGGAAGGGTTGGAGGAGGCTAATGTGGACAGAAACATTGGCACGAGCCTACTGGGCCGAATGGGCTGTACCAGTGTAATACTCCGCCTCGCTATGCCTCGCTATCTCTCTCCTTCACTCCCGTTTGTTTTCCTCTCTCTCTCTCTCTCGTGCTCTATCTCGCCTTTTCATTTTCTGCCTCGCTTTACTGCATTAGCAGAAAGCAGCAGAAGTTAACAAAAGAAAAGGAAAGGAGGAAAAAAGAAATCGATAGCTTTTCAATTTGCAGAGTTTAAGCTGTGGTTTACATCGCAATCAGTACAAACCCCTCTCTGTTCATTAACCCTACAAGCGTAGGGAGGGGGGGTGGTGCTGCGGGCAAGGGCCCTCCTACATCCTGTCACTACAAACAGCTCTTTAACCCTCTTTGCCCGGTGCTTGGACTAAAGGGCATCTTCCCATCTGTTCTCTGCAGTAACTGGAACAGCTGCAGCTTCAGATCCTGCAGGTCAGGTCAACCAGTCCAACCAGGATCGCAGTACGACCTTGACAGAGGCAGGAATCTCCATTCCCACCCCCCCACCCCACCCCACCCCACATCCCCCATCGCTTGACCCTGGCATGTTTCATAGGTCGGGGGGGAGTCATGAGGAGAAATAGGTATAGGTTCCCAACCCTCCAGGATTGCCCTGGAGCCTCCAGGATTACCCTACAGGAGCGAAAACCCAGGAGAAAGTTCACAGGGCTATTAAAAATAAGCCGTTTCCAAGTTAATTTTCCTTGAACACATTGGCTTATTTGCTTAATGGAATGTTAGAGATTTGGGGGATAAAGCTGTTTGACTTTCCGGGGGGCAGGGGGAGGCAGTTGGAGATGTATGGTCATGGAACCTCCAGGAATACATCCAACCAGAGTTGGCAACCATGTAAGGCAGGAGTTTTGTGACAATTTGTAACAGTTTGAGGGCAGGGGCTTGTTATGCTGCCTTGAGGCCATGTACCATACTGGACAATGCCAAATGAAACTAAGGAGGAGCTGAAACAATTTTTGAAAGTTGAAATCTCATCTCAGCTCCAGGACATCACTGCAGGAGTTCCTCAGGGTAGTGTCCTCGGCCCAGCCACCTTCAGCTGCTTCATCAATGACCTTCCTTCCATCATAAGGTCAGAAGTGGGGATGTTCACTGATGATTGCACAATGTCCAGCACCATTCATGACTCCTCAGATACTGAAGCAGTCCATGTTCGATTGCAGCAAGACCTGGACAATATCCAGGCTTGGGCTGACAAGTGGCAATTAACATTCGTACAACACAAGTGCCAGGCAATGACCATCTCCAACAAGAGAGAAATTAACAATTGCCCCTTCACATTCAATGGCATTACCATCACTGAATCCCCCACTATCCACATCCTGGGGGTTAGTATTGACCAGAAACTGAACTGGACTAGCCATATAAACACTTTGGCTACGAGAGCAGGTCAGAGGCTAGGAATCCTGCAATGAGTAACTCACCTCCTGACTCCCAAAGCCTGTCCACCATCTACAAGGCAAAAGTCAGGAGTGTGATGGAATACTCCCCACTTGTCTGGATGAGTGCAGCTCCAACAACACTCAAGAAGCTGGACACCGTCCAGGACAAAGCAGCCGCTTGATTGGCATCACATCCACAAACATTCACTCCCTCCACCACCGACACACAGTAGCAGCAGTGTGTACCATCTACAAGATGCACTGCAGGGACTCACCAAGGCTCCCTAGACAGCACCTTCCAAACCCACAACCGCTACCATCTAGAAGGATAAGGGCAGCAGATAGATGGGAACACCACCACCTGGAAGTTCCCCTCCAGGTCACTCACCATCCTGTCTTGGAAATATATCGCCGTTCCTTCACTGTCGCTGGGTCAAAATCCTGGAATTCCTTCCCTAACAGCACTGTGGGTGTACCTACACCACAAGGACTGCAGCGGTTCAAGAAGGCAGCTCACTGCCACTTTCTCAAGGGCAATTAGGGATGGGCAATAAAAATGCGGTCCTAGCCAGTGAAACCCACATCCCGTGAGCAAATATATAGTATTAAAAAAAATCATAAATTTGTCACCTAATCAACATTTGAACATTTGACATTTGAACTCTACTCTTTCAACTGTGACCCAGAGCAACATTTGAAGCCGTGCACCCCACATTGCTAAGGGGAAAATCGTTCCATGATGGTATCCCATTATTTGTATCTTATTCTTGCGTTACCTGCCTATATGCAGCAAGAAAGTTACTCTAAGCCTTCTCAGCTGGAAGTGTGTGTCCCATCCTTTAGGAGGGATAGCAAGTCCTTGGAGAGGGTGCGGGGGGAGAGATTTACCCAGAACAATACCAGGAATAAGGGACTTCAGTTCTCATTGGACCACAGAAGGAGAATTGTTCAAAAGTGTGAAGGATTTTGATAGAGTAAATAGGCAGAATAGGCAAGAGAGTCAGAAACCAGAGAATGCAGATTTAAGATAATTGACAAGAGAACTGAGAGGCAGCACGAGGATGTTTTGTGATCTGGAATGTGGTGCCAGAAAGAGCAATGGAAGCAGGCTCAATCATAATGTTTAAAAGGGAATTAAATAAATACTTGAAAAAGGAAATTCTGCAGGGCTGTGGGGAAAGAGCAGGGGATGTCGGGGTAACTAGATAGCTCTTTCAGCCAGCTGGTGCTAAATGGCCTCCTTTAGGTGGGTCTATGGGAGGGATCAGCTAGGATTTACCCATCTGAAACTACCCTGTGTAATAAGGAAAAGGGAGGGAACAACATTGACTGTTTTATTGAGAAGCTAACATGAGGACCGAGGTCTGCAGTGGAGGACAATGTCGCGGTTGAAAACACCCCATAGAGGGTCAGATCACGAGTAAAAGCCCCAAGGCAAATGGAGCAGGAAATCAGCAGAGGCTCCCAGATGAAAGGGAAACAGGCCCATATATTACTGCAGCAAGCTTCCATTCAAAATTCACCTTCCTACTGCATCCTTCCATCCATCCAGCCAGGAATGAGACCAAGGCAAAGGCTCCAAGGGGTCTAACCATCTTCCTCTATTCTCTACTCTCATACTGTTTGGACGTGTTATTAACTCTTTCCTTCTCGACATCCATCTCATTCCTTTCCTTCATATCTTTCACCTATTTCCCCCTTTCTCCCATTTATTCCCTCCCTCCCGGTTCCTTGACCATCCCATTGCCCTTCACAATGAGCCTAGTCATTCACAGCGGGAATGATGGGAAATTCAACAATTGACAGCTAACTTCTCCACCCCACTCCCCCCCACAATCCCCCACTCTCTCCCCATCCCCGCTCTCACCCCACCACCACCCCACTCTCTCCCCATACCTCTTTCTCCACCCACCCCCCCACTCTCCCCCTCAATGCCCAATCCCCCTACCCTCCCACTTTCTTCCCATCCTCCCATTGCTCCCCAACTAACCCCACTTCTCCTCCAACCCCCCACCTCTCCCCCTGCATCTCATCTTCCCCAACCCTTCACTCACCCTGTAACCTCCACTCCCATTGTCCAATCAGCCCCACACTTTGCCCCCCCCTCCCCATCATTCCAACCCCACTCTACCCTCACACCCCCGATTCTCACCCCAGTCACCATTCTCCCTTCACCTCCCACACCTCCCCCAACCCACACTCTCACCCCACAATCCATTTCCTGGGGAAAGGAGAGAGTGCTGGAGGAGGGAGTCAGGGAGGGAGCCATGGGTAACATGTCCCTGGGGCAGGAGGATGTTGGGGTCGAGTTGCAGTGGTGTTCAGATTTGTCTGTAAGAATGCTGGCCTTTCTGATCTCACAGACCTCGGTGTGGTTGTCACTGTGGGCCCTCCCGGGTGCAATATCTCCCATTGTCTCCTGCTCCACTGCTAACTGTGCTGATCCCAATTCCAGATCCTCAGCCCTAAGACCTATCAGAGCGATGGGGTCAGTGGGATTGGGATCAGGATAGTGACCTGCTACAGTAAAGTGCCCACCGACAATCACTGTCCAGGCAAAGCATCATGGGGGCACAGTATCAGCGTTGGGGGGAGTGGGTGGTCTTGTGGTATGTATGGAACTGTAGCCCAAAGAGAAAGAACAAACTTTCACTTATATAGCACCATTCACGACCTCAAAACATTCCAAAGTGCTTTCTAAGCAATGAGTGCTTTTGAAGTGAAGTCATTGACCTAATGTAGGAACAATTTACTAACATTTGCAAATTTGGGGTGGTTTTATGTCCTAGGGTCACATCTGGTAGGAACTACGCTCAATCAGCTAACCTGTACACGGGAAGATCCCACAACAACAATCGTAATAATAACCGGATAATCTGTTTGAGTGATAATTATTGGCTCAGGTCACAGGGAGAGCCTCTTGCTCTTTTTCCTGAATAGTGGCTGTGGGATATTTCACATCCACGTGAAAGGGCTGAAGGGGCTTTGGCTTTACGTTGTCCAACAGACTGCACCTCCAACAGTGCAGCACTCCCTCAGTACTGCACTGGGAATGCCTGCCTGAGTTACTCCTCGAGTCTCTGGAGTGGAGATTTGAACCCACAGCATTCTGACTCTAAGCTGAAGCGCTAAGCCATGGCTAAGGTGGGAGGGTCAGTGCCTTTGCGAGAAGAGAGGGATTTTTCTGTTTAATTTGCTGCTGCCCGGTCAGGGATCAGAGACACAGATTCCACTCCTCACCCAGCTGCACATTTGACTGATGTGCCCTCTACATGTTGTATAGCTGCATTCTGACACAGCTGAGTCACCCTAAATTTAAATCCTTTCTATCTTTATTCAGGGTGTCCATTCCAATTTGCTTTCCGATGTGTTTTTTCTTTCCTCCCTTCTTTCTCGCCCTCGCTCTCTCCCCTCACCGCCCCTCCTCCTGCACTCCATGGCATCAAGCCAAGGAACTGCGGACAGAGAATGATTCCCCTTCTGAGAGACCGAGGGGAGACTATAGCGATTCATTAAACAGCTACGAGTGAGCGCCAGGTTTCTCTGCATTCAATTAACTTTGCCACACTCAGCAGATCAGCAGCCTGTTCCCCAGGGAGACCATGCCTGCTTTTGATGTGCCTCTCCCACGCTCCCGGGCTAGATGCAGTTCAAAGCTGTACATTTAAATCAGCTTCCAACAATCTGTAAAACTCCTGCCAACCCCTGGTACCTGTGAAGCTTTTTTTTAAGATCCCAATTTCTTTCACGGTCCGACGACACCGATGCCCTTGATTTTAAACCCGCTCAACGAGATTGGTTAAGGCAGCACCAGAGGCTGATTGCCGCTGTGTTCTCACTGCACTCACGCCCACCGCCAATTTAACCATGCACTTTTCCAAAGCAGCAGAGGTCCCTGCCGCAGGCAACACAGGAACACAGGAAATAGGAGCATGGGTAGACCACCTGGCCCACCAAGTCTGCTCCGCCATTCAGCATGATCAGGGTTGACCTTGGGCTTCAACTCCAGTTTCCTGCCCACTCCCCATATCCCTTGATTCTCTGAGAGGCCAAGAATCTGTCCATCCCAGCCTTATATGTATCCAACAATGGAGCATCCACAACCCTCTGGGGTAGAAAGCACCAAAGGTTTAGGGGAGGTGGAGGCACAGTGGTATTGTTGCTGGACTAGTACTCCAGAGATCCAGGGTTAATGCTCTGGTTCAAATCCCACCACTGCAGATGGTGAAATTTGAATTCAATAAAATTCTGAAATTAGAAGTCTAATGATGGCCATGAAACAATTGTTGTAAAAACCCATCTGGTTCACTAATGCCCCTTTAGGGAAGGAAATATGCCTAGTCTGGACCTCTGAACAGGGTGGGGGGGATGCATGGTCCCCTTAAATATACTTAATAACTTGGATCCTACAACTTAAGTAGGGTTATTCCCTAGTGCTATTTTAACATAGTACCCCAAAGCTTGGTAGAAATGCTGGTGTCTCAGAGACTCCTAAAGCAGGATGCAGAGCGACACTCACCGGGAGCTGAGTGAACGGTGGGGTCTTTGTTGGATTGGATCATCAGCGTAGATTCCAGTTTCTCGCTCGCCTCAGACCCATTATCCTGCCTTATTAACCTCAGTATGCTTTATCTGCATGTAATGGAATTGGGAGTAAAAACTGAGGTGGGGAGTTGTTATGTGGAATGAGTTACCCATTCGCTGTTCCCCATTTCGCACTATCACAGAGTAACAGTGTCTGTTACCCAGTGACTCCCAGGGCTGTGTTTTCAGTGGGCAAGTGACACCAACTTGTAATTTTTCCAAAGTGTGTCAATAAATAGCGAACAAACATTCTGCCCCACAATTTCCCCAGAAAATTTGGCTGATTTTGAAGATAATTTAAGGAATTGATGGAGAGAAACTATTTCCTCAGGTTGGGTGGGGGGCAAGTCCAGGAGAACATTAAAAATAGGGCCAGGCGGTGATGTCAGGAAGCACTTCTTCACACAAATGGGAGTGTAAATCTGGGACTGTCTCCCCCAAAAGCTTTTGAGGCTGGGGGTCAATTTAAAATTTCAAAACTGAGATTGATAGAGTTTTGGAGAGGAAGACAGAGTTACCGTTTCGAGTTCGTATGACTGTTCATCAGAACTTCTGACAAAGAGTCATACGGACTCGAAACGTTAACTCTCTCTTCCCCTCCACAGACGCTGTCAGACCTGCTGAGTTTTTCCAGCAATTTTAGTTTTTGTTTCAGGTTTCCAGCATCCGCAGTATTTTGCTTTTATTTTGATAGATTTTTTGTTGAGTAAGGGGATTAAGGTTTATGGAAATGAGGTGAGTAGATGGGATTAAGATACAGGTCAGCCATGAAGTAACTGAATAATGGAACAAGTTCAAGGTGCTGACTGGCCTCTTCTTGTTCCTACGTCTGGAATTTTCCAGCCTCCACGCCCCGCTCCGTGTGGCAGGGCCGGCGAGCTATTGAAATCTCCGTTCGTGTCGGCGGGAACGGGAAGATCCCACTGGCGTGAGGAGTTGGAAAATTCCGCCCTATGTACCTATTGAGTTAACTGTACCCTTGCCATGAAAATGAGTTGGCAGGATTGGAAGAGTAATCCTCCTCCTCTCTGCCCTCTTTCTCTTCTCTTTGGAACATGGGAAGAGGAGGAGGCCATTCAGCCTCTCGAGCCTGTTCTGTCGTTCACCGAGATCATGGCTGATCTGTGCCCAACCTCCATCTAACTTGGCTCCACACCCCTTTATATCCATGGCTATCAAAAACTTATGGATCTCAGATTTTAAATTATTAACTGAGCTAGCGTCGACTGCTTTTTGTGGGAGAGTTCCACACTTCTACCAATCTTAACATGAAGAAGCTTTTCCTAACCCCATTCCTGAATAGTCTGAATGAATCCATCGATTCCTTTCAAAATCCAAACAAACCTCAATATTCCCTTCGATATTCGAGGGATATTTGGCCTTTCCTTTGCTAAAGGTTGGAAATGCTGACCCTACCTCAGGGACGACCCACGCTCTCGTAGCACCTGAATTACTGCACCCAGGCGAGATTAGATAATCAGCCACATAGCGGGTTAAAAACATTTGTAGGTTTCAGTCGGTTATCTTGTGTTAGAGGTCAGATTTTTGAGCTTAAAGGACCATAGAATGCTTACAGCACAGAAGGAGGCCATTCAGCAACCTGGGTGGAAATTTTCAGGGGGGACGGTGGGACTCATACTGCTCGCGCCCTCAGAAGAAAAGTCGATTGCAAACCCACCGATTTTTATAAAGGCCGCCTGCAGCGATAGGACTTAGCAAGATCGGCCTTAACCAGCTGAGAATGGGGCTTCCGCCCACCAGAAGAGACGAGTGAGTGCTGGGAGGCCTAAGGAAAAGGGTCATGGAGATGGGACCAGGTGAGTAGAGGGTTTCTTGGGCGGGGAGAGATTGGGCGCCATAGGGAGGGTTGGGGGGGTGGTCTTGGAGCCCAGGCGGGGAGGCATGGTGGGGGTACAATCTTAGGGGGCAAAGCCCCCGATACGCATAGGGCACCCAGAAGGAGGTAGACGCCCCTGTCCCTCCCACCCTTTGGTGAAAAACCAGCCTTCCCACTCTCGCCCGCTTTCTACTGCCCAGCACATTAAGGCAGAGGAGGTGGTTTGAGGTCCTTAATTACTACTTCATTAGGCAGTTAAGAGTCTTAATAGGCCTAAGGGCAGGCAGCCAAATGGCGCCATATTATGGGGACTGGGGGTGGGTGGGAAGGCGTTGGGCAATACCTATCCGACTACATGCCCCCGCCATCATCAAAAGCATGCCCGCCATTCGACAGGGCCTGTAAAATTCCCCCCATCATCTTCGTGTCTCCTCTCTGCGAGAGCAACTCACCTAGTCCCACTCCCCCTGCCTTCTCCCCATAGCCCTACAAATGTTTTCTCTTCAGATGATTTAACCGATTCTCTTTTGAAAGCCATGATTGAATCTGCCTTGACCACACCCTCAGCCAGTGCATCCCAGGTCCTAACCACTCGCTGCATTGGGAAAGGTATTCCCCATGTCACTGTTGGTTCTTTTGCCAATCGCCTTAAACCTGTGCCATTTGGTTCTCGGCCTTTCCTTCAGTGGGAAAAGTTCTCCTTATCTACTCTGTCCGGACCCCTCATGGCTTTGAACACCTCTATCAAGTCTCCTCTCAGCCCCCTCATCCCTGGAATCATTCTGATAAATCTTTTCTGCACCCAGTCTAAAGCCTTCACATCCTCCCTAAAGCGTGGTGGCCCAGAACTGGACACAATACTCTAGTTGAGGCTGAAGCAGTGTTTTGTGTGGGATCACCAATACTTTCCTGCTTTCGTGCTGTACCTGTGCCCATAAATTGAACAACCAACAAAAAAATAGAGCAACACAGTAAATGGCCACCAAGATCAGCCAACATGGTAGATTGTCTGTTCATTGATCTCATAGCAATGCACGGGATCTTGTGTGCACAAATTGGCTGTCGCACTTTCCCACATTTCAACAGTGACTAGGCTTAAAATAAATTCATTGGCTGTAAAGCATCTCGGGACATCCTGAGGCTGTGAAAGGTGCTATATAAATGCAAGTCCTTTCTTCCACTGGCAGCCAGGCCTGACCTAAGCAACGTGGCACTCGCCTTATTTCGGTTGGTTTCAGGGGCATGGGCACAGAGCCCGCACGTGGTCCCATCGAGCAATCAGTCAGAGTCACAGCCTCATGGGAATGATGTGTTTTCCCGCTGACCCCATCTGCACAGAAAAGGACATCAACAGCTTCACCCAGATCATGAAGAAGCCCAGACTGAAACCTGCACGATGGCACTGCTCAGGACGCAACACAAATACATTGAACCAAATAAATAGAATCTCGCAGCAAAGAAGGAGGCCATTCGGTCCATCATGCTTGTGCTGGTTCTTTGATAAAGCTATCCAATTAGTTCCATTCGCCCTGGTCTTTCCCCACAGCGCTGAAACATTTTTTACTAACAAGTATATATCCAATTTCCAGGAGTCAAAGGCCTAGACTGGATAAAAAAAAAGTCAAGTTTCATATTCCAAAGGCCTTTAAATAACCATTTGGGTTTCTAAGGGCAGTTTTATAATCACCCTTACTGAGGGGAGCGTTTTGCTTACAGATTTTCTGAACACACACTGTAATGTGGGATTTCTCCTCACACTCCCTGGATTGTTCATCCAGTAACATACCAACTACAACACTTCACCCAACCGAGAGTTGGCAGGAAAGCAGGAGAGAGGGAGGAAAATTGGATCATCAAGAATGTGGCTCAAGTTGAGTCTGCAGGTTGATGGGTGAGAGCTTCTCCTCTTTAAATAGAAGGCCACAGCCTTAAATTAATGTCTCCACAAACAAATGAACTGGTCATTTACCTCACTGAGTCACTTTGGGACATTCTGGGAAGTGCTATTGAGATACAAGTTCCTTCTGTTCTCCTTAAACTCAGGTGAGGGATGTAACGTGGGGAGGACAGTCCGAGCTTTTATAACCTGCGACCTATTGACACACACATCCTTAGTTAACATGAGGCAGTGACAGGGGAGATGGCTTCACCAGCTCCCTCACAATTAGCTGAGGGCTGGGTGCCAATAGGGAGAAACTGAAGCTGTGTAGATGCTGGCACACACTCTATGTAAAGCACTGAGAACTTAATCAATGCCCCACAAGTATTACACTGGGAGCTGCATCGATCTAGGCAGCAGCATCCTGGAAGCCAGCACATAACAGCACAAATAAAGCTCAGTGTCTGGGGCTTGATGAGTGTGTGATAAGGGTGTATTCCTTGAGACCAGCGCAGACATTACATGTCCCAGACCACTCGTATAGGATTTGCATTTACACAGTGCCTGTCACCTTCTTACAACGTCTCAATGCACTTTACAGCCAACGAAGTACAATCAAAGTGTAGTCACTGTTGTTGCGTGGGAAATGCGCCAATTTGTGCACAGCAAGATCCCACTCACAGTAATGTGATAATGACCAGATAGCCTGTTTTAGCGATGCTGATTAAGGGATAAATGTTGGCAAGACACTGGGGACAACTCCGCTGCTCTCCCTCTGTAACACCATGGAATCTTTTACATTCACCTGAGAAAGCAGACAGGGCTTCGATTTAAGGTCTCATCCAAAAGACAGCATCAGTGAGAGTACAGCACTCCCTCAGTACTGCACTGGGAGTGTCAGCCTGGAGTATGGGCTCATGTCTCTGGACGGGATGTAAGAGCTCACATGACAATTATTTTTAAGAGCAGGAGAGTTAGGAACATAAGAAATAGGAGTAGGAGTAGGCCATTCAACCCCTTGAGCCTGCTTCATTATTCATAAGATCATAGCTGATCTGATAGTGGCCTTAACTACACTTTTCTGCCTGTTAACTCCCCCCACCCCCCACCTCCTCCCCCAACCCCCCACCCCCCCCACCACATTACCTTTGCCTCCCTTGTCAATCTGTCTAACTCAGCCTTGAATACATCCAATGACCCAGCTTCCACTGCACTTTGGGGAAGAGAATTTCAAACACTAGTAACTCTCGGAGGGAAGAAATTCTTCCTCACCTCCATCTTAAATAAGAGAGCCCTTATTTTCAAACTATGGCCCCTAGATTCCCCCACAAGATGTAACATCCTCTCAGCATTGACCCTGTCAAGCCCCCTCATAACCTTCTATGTTTCAATAAGATCGTCTCTCATTCTTCTAAACTCCAATGAGTTTTGGCTCCCTGGTGCCCTAGTTAATATCTATCGCTCAATCGACATCACTAAACCGGGTGGCCTGGTCATTGTGATATTGCTGTTTGTGGGACATTTGCCTGAATGCCTGTGGAGTTGGCTTCAAGAAGGACACTAATGTTTGTTTAAGGTCCTCCTGTTGAATCTGGAATCTGGCAGTAGAGGCGTTGCAAATGGGATTTCTCTAGCACTCTATGGGCAGAATTTTTACCTCGGCGGGCGTGAAATGACACGCGTTGACGCGGGCGAGGGTCCTGGCGTCAACGCACTGCCGCACGATACTTCGGTTGGCAGGCACACGCCCACCGACAACTAAAAGGCCTATTAAGGCCATTAACAAGGTCATTAAAACAAATTTTTTGCTGCTCGTCCATCCTTACGGCTGGTGGGCAGGCGAAAAGGCCAAGCGGCCTTTGCACTTTTTTGGAAACCTCATCCACGGGCGGGTCCAACATCAAATGAAAATAAAATAAAACTTGGAAACTTTCATTTATAACATGTCCCTACTCATGGGACAGAATCACATGAGGGGACATTTTTTTTATAACATTTTTTAAATCCTTATTTCTAATTTTTGAAGCTGTTCACCTCCCTGAGGCAGCCCTGTGACTCAGGGAGATTTTCACGCGCGCACTCACACGCATGCCCGATGTTCACACTCTCCCTCCTCCGCCGCCCACACAGACAGGGCTGAGCGCTGCCCCTCGCGTTTCATGCTGGGTGGGCCTTAACTGGCCCGTCAGCGTGAAATCGCGGTCCGGCCCCGATTGCGGCCATGGGTCAGCTTCCTGAATGGCCCCACCCGCCCCCACTGAGCCCACCCAACAAGGGCAAAATTCTACCCTGAGTGTTGCCGATTACACAATCTAGGTCTCCCGCAGTACAGGAGTGTGGTGATGATAACTGCTCTGTAACGCTAAGACTTCTGTTGACTTGCAGACATCTTTGCTGCCAAGCACTCACTGCCATAGTTTGCAGGAGGCTGAGCTGGCGCAGCTGATAAGGGGTTGGATCTCCTCGTCAATGGTGGCCTTTAGGTGGCTGCCGAGATATGGGAAACGTTCAACATAGTTCAGAATCTCTCCCTCAACATATGGAATGTTTGACTGACCCACTTCGATGGACTGGACACAGTGTCCGGATGGCCAAATAGAGTCTTCCCGGCCTGGGCCTGTTTTCCCAACTCTCATCTGGCCAACATCCCAGGGAGGACGAAGGAAATGCTGTGCAGCAGCATTGACACTAATGACTGGGAGGAGCCCGCTACCAATCGGTCGTCACGGCGACAACTTGTCCATCAAGCTGCATCACGCTTTGAGTCACCATGTCTTAATGATGAGGCAGAGCGGCGGAGAGGGGAAGAAAAGGAGGTAAATCCTGCACTCCGGATCCCACTACCTCACGAGACGTCCTGCCCCATGTTCCCAAAGATCTGGGGGTGGAGAATCGGCCTGTTCAGTCACACGAAGACCCACGGCAGAAAGTCAAGACCTGAATAGACATCATCCTCGAATCGAGGGGCAGCTGAGGATAACAGCTGTTTGTGGGACCTTGCTCTGCCCAAATTGACTGCTGCGTTTCCATGACTACTTTGGCTGTGAGGCACTTTGGATCATCCTGAGACGGTAAAAGGTGCTATAGAAATACAAACTCTTTCTTTACCCAGAGTGCGTCCTTAATAAGCTTCAAAATGGAGTCAGGAAAGGAGGTTATAACAAGTTCAAGCACTCAGCAAAGTATAAGCTTTGACATTTTGGCTTGGTATTGGTGCATCATGAATTTATTCGCAGGAATTCATGCTGAGGTATTAGTGCAGTCACTTCCTACTGGGTCATTAGCCTGTTTGCCACAGATCTCTGGTTACCAGGAAATAGTCACCTCGCATGTGCTTGTTCTGAAATATTAGACCAGTCAATTCCTGTCAGTGTAATGCTCTGCCAATAGAGGGATGCACTCAGCGCAAAGTCATGAATAAATAGCTCCCACTTGAATCATTCCATTTAGCAAAAGCAATTCTTGCACGATTCTGCGTGTGCCCATTTCCCCGTCCTGTTACCATGAACGCACACTATTGTTGCCACACACAAACATAGGCACTGACAGACAGAAACAGCCCAGCTAGGCCATCAATCCCGCTCCGTAGCGTGATGAGGGGAGCTTCATGGCTAAACACCCACCCAAACTCTCCCAATCCCACCCATCCCCACAGAATGGGAGAGACAATTTTGAGGGGTTGCTGCACTAACAGAGGTGTCAGCTTTTGGATGAGGTATTTTACCAAGGCCCAGTGTGCCTTCTCAGGTGAGTGTAGAAGTCTCCACGCACCCCCCCCCCCCTTCCCCCCACCCCCCCCCCCCCCCCCACCAATTGAAAGAAAGGGAGGGGAGTTCTCCACAAGAGTCCTGGACCAATATTTATCCCCCAACCAACATCACAAAAACAGGTGATCTAGTTAAATCATTTTGCTGTTTGTGAAATTTAATGTGAATTCCATCTTGGGAGATAATAGCAGAAAATGTACAAGATTTAAGCAAAACCTGAAAGGGTGAGAAGTGGATGTGTGAGTTTCGATGTGAAGCAGTTAACACAGCGATATTTAAAACAGCTATGAGAGAGCTGGACAAATATCCTGGTAGCAGTCGGATTAATGGTTCCAAAGGCAGATGGAGATGATTGAACAGGGTTTGTAATATGATGCTTCCTGAGGTACGGGCACCAGGGAAATGTCAAGTCAAGGAAAGTGGCTCATCAAGGATGAGTAATGCAGGGTGTAAAGTTAGACGATGATCTGCTGTTTTGTGAGAGACTAAACAGGCAGAGCTTCTCCTAAAAGGGCTGGATGGAGCCTGTGGCAAAGCAGTTGTTGCTATACACGGAAGGATATGTAATGAATTATTATATACAGGCTCAGCAATTGTGTCTCTGTGTGTGTGCGCGTGTACATGAATTATCAATCACTGTCTGCAAAAGCCAATAGTGGACTCCCAATCACTGTTCTAAGTGTCAGCCATGACTCTGGAGGTAGCAGACTTCTAAACAGAAAGTTATAGGTTCAAGTCCCATCCCAGAGAGCTGAATACAAAATCTAGGCTGTATTTTTTTTTTTAATCCATTCATGGGACGTGGGCATCACTGGCAAGGCCCATAGTGAGAGGGTGCTGCACTGCCGGAGGTTCCATCTTTCAGATGCGACCTCAGCCGAGACTCCACCTGCCCTCTCAGGTGGATGTGAAAAATCCCATGGCCACTATTTCGAAGAAAAGCAGGACAGTTCTCCGCAGTGTTCTGAGGTCAATATTTGTCTCTCCACCATCAACATCACTAGAACAGAATAATTGGGCCATTATTACATTGCTGCTTGTGGGAGCTTCCTATGTGCAAATTGGCTGCTGTGTTTCCTACATTAAAACAATGACTACACTTCAAAAGTAATTCACTGACTATAAAGCATGTTGGGATGTCCGGAGGCAGTGAAAGGTGCTATAGAAATGAAAGGCTTTTTTTTTCCTTCTGGCTTTCATTTCATTTCCAAGCGAAACGAATTCCCTCGGAGGTGAAGCAGTTAACAGAACCGGACACTGCAACTCCAGCCACAAGCGCGTGAGGTGCGCATGACCGGTCAGGGCAAATCAATCACTTGGTCTCTTGAAAAAGCTCTAGGTGTGCAACTTATTCAAGGTCACTTTCCCGCTCATTAAGACTCAGTGCTCGTCCCTCGTTTGAGGTTTTGTCAATGAATCTTGACTCAGGCATTTGTACAAGAGAACAAGCTGCCAAAGAGTGAGCCTCACCCCCATGCGCTCCGAGCCCCTCACGGGGGAGAAAATATCTGCCAATTAATCAGGCAGCGTTTGCAAAAAGAATGGGGACACTTCACACACAACTAATCGCTGCGTAAAGTTATTACATTCCCTTCCTTAACTCCTCTAATCACCTCCTCCCTTGCTTGAAGGTCCTGGCTGCTCTTTATCGGGACGGTCACTATAAGGCAGCCAACTCTGGAACCCCACTCAAATCGTCATTCATTAAATGTACTTCCCGCGCCCTGTGCACCACCCCACCCCTCACCCACCATAAAAAGCAGCATGCTATCCAGACACAAAAGCAACCCAGAGTAACTGAGTTCAGTTCTAGGAACCCCGCACCTCGAGAAGGATATATTGTCCTTGGAGGAGATGTGTCCAAGTTTCACCAGGGTAATACTGGAGCTAAAAGGAGCTAAATTATGAGGACATGTTGCATAATGAGCACATGTTCCCAATACATATCCATGATTTGAATATGGGGACCGAAGGTAATATTTCCAAGTTTGCAGAAGATACAAAGCTGGGCAGCAATGTGTGTTGTGAGGAGGATGTAAAGCAGCTACAGGAGGATTTGGACACTTAGTGAGTGAGCAAGAACATGGCAGATGGAATATAATGTGGAAAAATGTGAGGTCATCCACTTTGGTAGAAGGAACAGATGTTCAGAGTATTTCCGAAATGGAAAGAGATTAGAAAGTGTAGATGTACAAAGGGACCTGGGTGTCCTTGTCCATAAGTCACTGAAAGCTAACATGCAGATGCAGCAGGTAATTAGGAAGCTAATGGAATGTTAGTCTTAATCACAAGAGGATTTGAGTACAGGAGTAGTGAAGTCTTGCTTCAATTGTATAGAAGCTTGGTTAGACTGCACCTGGGGTACTGTGTGCAGATTTGGTCCCCTTACCTCAGAAAGGATATTATTGCCACAGAGGGAGTGCAACGAAAGTTCACCAGACTTGTTCCAGGGATGGAGGGACTGTCTTATGAAGAGAGATTGGGCAAACTGGGTCTGTATTCTCTAGAGTTTCGAAGAATGAGAGGTGATCTCATTAAAACCTACTTAAATGAATAGACAGGGTAGATGCAGGTAAGATGTCTCTCCTGGTTGGGGAGTCTAGAACCAGGGGACATAATTTCAAAATAAGGGGGAAGCTACTTAGGACCAAGATGAGGAGAAATGTCTTTACTCAGAGGGTTGTGAATCTTTGGAATTCTCTACCCCAGGGGGCTGTGGAAGCTCAGTTATTGAGTACGTTTAAGGTAGAGATTGATAGATTTCTGATTAACAATAACGTAAAGGGTTATGGGGATAGTGTGGGTAAAAGGCATTGAAGAGTTCGATCAGCCATGATCATATTGAATGGTGGAGCAGACTCGATGGGCTGAATGGCCTACTCCTGCTCCTATGTTCCTAAACTTGGCTTGTATTCCCTTGAGTTTTGAAGAGTGAGGGATGATCTGATCAAGGTGTGTAACAAAGTTAAAGGGATTTTAATGGGTAGGTAGAGAGAAATCATTTCCTCTGGTGGGGGAATCAAGGACAAAAATGTGTAATCTTAAACTTAAAGCCAGCCACTAAGGAGTGAAATTCTTCAAGTAAATGTTCATGGAAATCTAGAGCTCTCTCCCCCAAAAGGCTGTGGATGTGGAGAGGTCAACTGGAGTTTTCAAGACTGAAATCGCTGGATCTCTGATGGGTTAAAGGTTTTGGAGGATATAGAGCAATGATTCAATCCAGAGGCTCGAGAACAAAATCTAGGCCAAAAATTCAGTGCTGGTACCGAGGCAGTGCTACACTGTTGGAAGGTGCCGTTTTTCAGAAGAGATGTTAAATCGAGTCCCAGGCTGCCCTCCCAGATGGATGTAAAAGACCCCATGGAACTATTTCATGGAAGAGCAGGGGGACATTTCAATAAGATGCCGCATAAAAGGTTACTGCTCGAGATAACAATTCATGGTGTCGCGGGTGATGTATTAGCATGGATAGAGAATTGGCTAACTAACAGGAAACAGGTATTGGAGTAACTTTCAGGTTGGTAAACTAACTAGTGGGTGCCACAGGGATCAGTGTTGGATCCTCAATTATTTATGATCTATTTTAAGACGGATGAAGGGGCAGGGTGTGTTGTAGCTAAATTTGCTGACATTACAAAGATAGGCAGGAAAGCAAGTTGTGAGAGAGTCTGCGAAGTGAGCGGGCTAAGACTTGTTGGATGGAGTATATTGTGGGAAAATGTGTGGTTGTCCATTTTGGTGGGAAGAATAGAAAAGCAGAATATTATTTAAATGGAGGGAGACTGCAGAATGCTGCAGTACAGAGGGATCTGGGTGTCCTTGTACATGAATCACAAAAAATTAGCTTGCAGGTACAGCAAGTAATCAGGAGGGCAAATGGAACGTTGGCCTTTATTGCAAGAGGAATGGAGTATTAAAGTAGGGATGTCTTGCTACAACTGTTCAGGGCATTGGTGAGACCGCACCTAGAATATTGTGCACAGTTTAGTTCTTCCTAAAGAGGGATATACTTGCATTGGAAGGAGTTGAAGGAAGGTTCCTTAGGTTGATTGCTGGGATGAAGGGGTTTATCTTATGAGGAAAGGTTAAGTAGGTTGGGCCTATACTCTGGAATTTAGAAGAATGAAAGGTGATCTTATTGAAACATATAAGACTCGGAGGGGGTTTCATGGGAGGATGTTTCCCCTCGTGGGGGAATCTAGAACTAGGAGGCATAGTTTAAAAATAAGGGGGTCTCCCATTTAAGACAGAGATTAGGAGAAATTTCTTCTCTCAGAGGGGTGTTTGCTTCTGGAATTCTCTTCCACAGCGAGCGGAGGAGGTTGGGTCATTGAATATATTCAAGGCTGAGTTAGGCAGATGTTTGATTGACAAGGGAGTCAAGGGTTTTGGGGACAGGCAGGAAAGTGGAGTTAAAGCCACAATCGGATCAGGCATGATCTTACTGAATGACAGAGCAGGCTCGAGGGTCTGTTTGGCCTACTCTTGCTCCTCTTTGCCATAGTGTTGCCAACCCTCCAGGATTGGTCTGGAGTCTCCAGGAATTGAAAATCAATCTCCAGGACACTGCTGTGTGCAATCTGCAGAAAAATCATCAGGGCATTAAAAACTATTGTTTTTTTTGCCATCTTCTTTAAACATTTCTCTTTACCAGCTATAAAAATATTGAAAATGTGAAATAAAGGTCGTTTGGATGACAGTCAACCATCATCCAGTTGGGTAAGGAGTCTTTTTTGCTTTTGAATTGGTGTAGGAAGGCGGTGCATTACCAGGATGGATGTGTTGGCCGACTAATGACTGGAGCAAGGGGGTAAGTCATGTGATGAAGCCTCCAGGAAAACATTTTATCACAGTTGGCAACCCTACTTTCTTATGTCCTTATTTATCCCTCAACCAAAAGTCCTAAAAGCACATATTCATGGGATCTTGCTGTGTGCAGTGCATCCTAGATTACAACAGTGACTACACGTCAAAAAATACTCCATTGGCACTTTGGGATGTGATGAGATGGTTAAAGGCGCTATAAAAATGAAAGCTTCATCTTTGATATAGCAGTATTGACAACAGGTAGAAGAGTATCTCTCCGCTAGCTCGTCTGGTGGGTGCGAGTTTTGTTTAAATCTGTCCCCAGGCTGCAAAGTCAGGACAAAACAAAGTTGTGTTTCCGTGAAGCATCTGTTACTGAGGGTTCGACTTGTATGCTGACGGGTCAAAACATCACAAGTCAATACTTTGAATATATGCGACAAATATCTTTCCCCCACAGGAGTTTCTGGAATCAGCAGATTAAAATTGAAGTGATATGAGGGATGGGTTAGAAGGCTTGTAATAAATAACCGTTAGGATACATTTGACACACAAACATTCTTGTAAAAAAAAAAATCAAGAGTTAATAAAAAGAGAGCTTCAGTATAATTCTCCCAACAAAGCATCTTTTTTGCTCGCTGTTTATGTGATTTTTTTGTTTTTATGACAGATCCTTTAACAAGAATAAATTATCTGTTATTTTGCACTTCTTTTCAAAAGATAGATGACCCTCTTCCAATATTTACCTCTCGTGTAATGGAAACAGCCACAGCTCTGTCATAGCATCTCCCAACCGTGCTGTGCATCCGCAGAGCACTCAACTGTCACCATATCAGAATCCACTCGCTCAGAGAATTTAACAAGAATCCACAAGACACACTCCCCCTGTCCTTGTGTAAAGCCACCATTTAATTATAGCTCAAATCAGGAAAAGTTCAGGATTTGATCCCAAGGTCCACGTTGTATTATCTTGGTCTATTGGTAGAATTCTTGGCTCTGTAATAACCTATGACTGTATATAATATCACAGAGGATCCTAAGGTTCTAAACGGTGCCATATAAAAGTTCTGTAACTCGTGCTCTGGGTCTCTGTCTATTAGGAACTCTGTTTAAATTCACTTAATTGTAAAAAGACCCTTGGCGGCTAACAGGAGAGAGACGTCTTAGCTAAATTCACACACTGATCCCAGGGGTAAAGGGTGATGCATGAGCCCAATGCAGCATCTGGAACACAGAGGAGACAAGGGAAAGGTTGCAGGTCTCTATACTCCCAGAGGTTTAGTGCCATAGAGCCATTGAAATGTTATGGCACAGAAAGAGGCCGTTCAGCCCATCGTGACTACGCTGGCTGAGAAAGAAAAAGAAATTAAAAACTAGCTGTCCATTCTAATCACACCTTCCAGCACCTGGTCCGTAGCCTTGCAGGTTCCAGTACTTCAGATGCTGATCCAGGTACCTTTTTAATGAGTTGTGTTTCTGCCTTCACCAGCAAACCAGGCAGCAAATTCCAGACACCCGCCACCCTCTGGGTGAAGAGGGTTTTCCTCATGTCCCCTCTAATCCTTCCACCAATCACATTAAATCTGTGCCCCCTAGTAATCGATCTCTCCACTAGGGTAAACAGGGCAACCCTGTCTTCTCTATCTAGGCTCCTCATAATCTTCTACACCTCAATCAGGTTACCCCTCGGCCTCCTCAGTTCCATGGAAAACAACCCAAGCCTACCCAATCTTTCCTCATAGCTGCAATTTTCAAGTCCTAATAACATTCTTGTAAATCTTCTCTGTACTCGCTCTGGATCAGTTATGTCCTTCCTATAATGTGGCGACCAGCATTTTTGCTATCGTCATTTGACTATTGATAATATTCTTGCCTGAGTTGGAAAATTAAAAGTTCATAGTCTTGCTCCAGGAGCACCTAATCTTTTAGTGCAGTACTGAGGGAGTGCTGAACTGTCGGAGGGTGAATACTGAGTGAGCACCGAACTATTGGAGGGTCAGTTTTGAGGGAGTGCTGCACTGTCAGAGGGGCAGTGCTGATGAGACACCACACTCTCAGAGGGCCAGTAATGAAGGAGAATATCAGAGGGTCAGAATTGGGGGTGTACTCACTGTCGAAGGGGCAGTATTGTGGGAGTGCTGCACTGTCAGAGGAGTAGTTCCGAGGGAATGCTGGTCTGTACTGAGGGAGTGCTACACTTTCAAAGGGTGGTACTATGGGAACACTGCACTGTCAAAGGGGTAGTACTGAGGGAACTCTGCACTGTCAGAGGGTCAGTACTAAGGAGCACTGTACTGTTGAAGGGGCAGTACTGAAGGAGCGCTGCACTGTGAGAGAGGCAGTTCTGAGGGTGTGCATCTCTGTCAGGGTGCCGGTACTGAGGGAGAACTATGTTGTCAGAGAGACAATACTGAAAGAGTGCTGCATGGTCAGAGGGTCAGTACTGAGGGAGTACTGCATGGTCAGAGGGTCAGTACTGAGGGAGTGCTGCATGGTCAGAGGGTCAGTACTGAGGGAGTGCTGAACTGTCAGAGGGTCAGTACTGAGGGAGTGCTGAACTGTCAGAGGGTCAGTACTGAGGGAGTGCTGCACTGTCAGAGGGTCAGTACTGAGGGAGTGCCACACTGTCAGAGGGCCAGTACTGAGGGAGTGCTGCACTGTCGGATGGTCAGTACTGAGGGAGTGCCACGCTGTCAGAGGGCCAGTACTGAGGGAATGCTGCACAGTCAGAGCATCAGTACTGAAGGAGTGCTGCACTGTCGGACATTAAATACTGAGGAAGTGCTGCACTATCGGATGATCTGCACTGAGGGATTGCTGCACAGACAGAGGGTCAGTACTGAGGGAGTGCTGCACTGTTGCAGGATCTGAATTGAGGGAGTGCTGCCTGTTGGAGGTACCGGCTTTCAGATGAGACGTTAACTGAGGTCCCGTCCGCCCTCTCATAGTGTAAAAATTCTCACCGGTCTGTTTGAAGCAGAGCCGGGAGTTCTACCCTGTCTCCCGGCCAATATTTATCACTCAGCCAATATCATTAAAGCAAATTATCATATCATTAACACATTTCTGTTTGTGGGAGCTTGCTGTGTACAAATTGGCTGCTGCGTATTCCCCATGATTATTTTACTGGATTGATAATCCAGAGAACATGATTTTAAAATCCCACCACTGCATTTTGAGAATTTGTATTCAGTGTAGATAATCGAGAAATAAAAAAACTGGGGTCAGTATAAGTGACCGTGAAGATCTCAGGCTGTCGTTAAAAAACCAACTAATGTCCCTTTTGAGAAGAAAAACTGCCATCCTTACCCAGTCTGGCCCAGTCCCACGCCCGCCAACACGGTTAACTCTCAACTTATCCTCTGCTGACCACCTCACAGGGCAACTAGGGATGGGCAATAAATTTTGATTTTCGCCAACAATGCCCACAGCCCAACATTGTGAAGATAATGCCAGTGCAATTGTCCTCATTATCACAAACCCTCGGTTGTGCGTTCAGTGGAGCGGTGAGGGGAGTCGAGGTGTCGGTGGGGGGTGGTGGTGCGGGGTTGGGGGGGGTGGGGGTTGGTGAAATAAGGAAGAGTGTCCCTTTAAACAGCTGAAGCTGAGAAACTCTTCAGCTGCATAATCAAAGATACCAATTCCACAGGGAGCAGCTCCCCTGCACTACAGCTCAAAGATTCCGATCTATCCCAATTAGAAGCTGTCTCTCAAGCAGCCCGCAGCCTGACAGAGCTGCTGACACAAGGAGAAAGGAATCATTCATAGTCTCTGCACCACTCTCCTTCTCTCACACTCGCCTATACTTTTTGTTTCAATTAGTGGTCAGAAGACGTCGAGCGGAACAGAAGATTGGCCGCTGTCGGTTACTCCAGTTAATACTGAGCAGCATAAGAGCAATCTCCCCCTCTGGACCAATTCTCGGGTCAGATGGAAAAACCACATCGAAGGCAAGGTCTTTGTTTAAAAAAAAACAATCTTTGGGCATGTGCAAATAGAGGCTGTATAATCCAACACTACTTCCTTCTGAAAAGGACGGTACTAAATTCCAACAGTGAGGCCTTTTTTATAATCTCTCGATTTCAGATGACTAAACCAGAGAGTCTTACCAAAAGGTTGGAGATACTTCAGCCTATAGCCACCCTTTGGGGCCAGTAGCCAGTGAACCGTAGCAGCGTAGCTGAAAATATCCTCCATTCTGCTGTTAACCATTTCATTGCTCAACTTATTGAGACTACTTCCAGCAGTGAGGCAGCTTACCATCAGCCTGAGACTCTGTGCCATTGACGGATAGGCGGGAGGCTTGTTCTCACGGTATCACCCCCAGGTTCAAGACCTGGCCCCAATACGTGGGGCGGGATTTTGGGCTCCGCCTGCGGGCACGCGCCTGACAAGCACAAACGTGAAACAGCGCGCGATGGCGTCGGGTGAGTGTCCCGAATTCGTCGTGCACTCGGGCGATATTCCGGTCGGCGGGCGCGCGCGAGAGTCGGCAGCTATCGTTAAACCCATTAATCAATTAATTAAATTGAATTTTTCCCTGCCCATCCAACCTTACGGTGGGCGGGCGGGCAAATGGGCCAGGCGGGGTGAGGTTTCCAACAATACCTGAATAGACAATTAAAACATTTTTAACTCACTTTTCACATGTCCCCGTTCATGTGACAGAGTCACGCGTGGGGGACATGTTTTCCTTATTTTTCAAATCTTTATTTTTCATTCTAGAATTCTTCAGTTCCCTGAGGCAGCTCTGTGCCTTCAGGGAGCTGTCAGTGCCGCGCTCCCCAGCGCGTGAGCACACTTCAGCGCTCAGCCTCTTCACGCCTCCCCACCCCAGCAGCGCTGAGCCTCTCATCGCGCCTTTCATGTTGGCTGCCTGTTAACTGGCCATCCAGCGTGAAATTGTGGTCGGGGTCCGACCGTCCCAGGCCCGCCCACCGCGGACACCCAACGAGGGGGAAGTCTTCCCCATGGAGCAGAAAATTTATCCTGACATCGTAAGGGAACATTGCACAGTGATAGGGACATTACCCAGGGAGTGCAGCATTGTCAAATGTGCCACCCCCTCAGATAAGCCATTAAACTGAGTGCCTGTCGGCCCCCAGGTCGACGTAAAGGGTCTCACAGCCACTCCTTCAAAATAGAGCAGGGGAATGCTCCCCAGTGTCCTGGCCAATATTTCTCCCTCAAACCAACATCACTAAAACAGGTGACCTGGTTATTACTGTCTGAACATTGGCTATCACGTTTCTTACATTACAGCAAAAATATTTCATTGGCTGTAAAGCGCTTTGAGGTATCCTGAGATAGTGAAAGGCACTATAGAAATCCTAGAAATGCCCCTTAGACACTCCCTCTTTGACCAATCATTTAGCAACTCATCCTAATATCTCCCTTGGTTCGGTGTCAATTTTCCATTGATCGCTCCGGTGATCATTACATCGAAGGCAATATCCAGCTATCTCCTCTCTTTGGTTTATCTGTTACCTGACACACCGGTCACACTATTTACGGGGAGGCAGGGAGAGTGAAGGGATCCATAGAGAAATCCATCAATCTCAGCAACATGGAGGCCCTGCTGAATTTAGTGGTAGGACCTCATTATCATTTTCTTCTTCCACATGTGGAGGCTAGTGGAGAGTTGGTGATTGGTGGGAGGGAATTGGGAAGGGTTGGGAATCTTGTCATTGGGAAGACGGGGTTTGGGGGGGTGCAGTAATTGTGGCGGAGAGGAGAGGTTACAACGAGTGGAAAGGAAGTGGGCCCACAAGCAGTGCACTAAAAATATCATTTCACCCACTGCAGCCAGCTGCTCCCGTCTCTCTTTCAGTGCCAGGATTTTCAAGCTTTGCAAAGTTTAAATCAAGCTACCAACCTTGGAGCAAGTTTAAAATATCATTATGAAGTGTCACATCTCTCCAAGGGGGGACATCTCACATCACGTCACTGTAAAGAAACGGAACTGGACCAGCCATATAAATACTGTGTCTACAAAAGCAGGTCAGAAGCTAGGAATTCTACAGCAAGTAACTCACCTCCTCACTCCCCAAAGCCTTTCCACCATCTACAAGGCACAAGTCAGGAGTGTGATGGAATACTCTCCATTTGCCTGGATGAGTGCAGCCCCAACAACACTGAAGAAGCTCAACACCATCCAGGATAAAGCAGTCTGCTTGATTGGCACCCCATCCACAAACATTCACTCCCTCCACCACCAGTGCACAGTGGCAGCAGTGTGTGTACCATCTACAGAATACACTGCAGCAACTCACGAAGGCTCCTTCGACAGCACCATCCAAAACTGTGACCTCTACCACCCAGAAGGACAAGGGCAGCAGAACAAGCCACACATCGTTCTAACTTGGAACAAATCACTGCTCCTTCACTGCCATTGCGTCAAAATCCTGGAGCTTCCAACAGCATTGTGGCTGTACCTGCACTAAATGGACTGCAGCAATTCAAGAAGGCAGCTCACCACCACCTTCTCAAGGGAAATTAGAGATGGGCAACAAATGTTGGTCTTGGCAGTGGCGCTCACATCCCATGAACAGATATTTTAAAAAGGCAACTGGCAAATTCACAACTTTTTATCTCCCTGTATTCGCTGCCAACACACTCTGGCCCATCGTGAAGGGGAGATGGTGAGAGGTTAATCTTGATCCCAATGCCTCAGGACTGGAGAAACTCTCATTCCCCAGTCTTCCCTTCCTTCTACCTTTACAGCCCAAGTCAAAGTGTTACTGCCTCCCAATTTATCCCACTCTCTCTCCTACCCTCCTTAAACCCCTGTCCTGTGATTTTTTGGCATTTATGTAAGTTTCTCGAAGGCTTGTGTATATAATGTCCAATCACATCACGCTAGGGGAGTTTAAGACAAAGTAGCTGATGATTCAAGGACTAGAGGACACAGGTTTAAAGTTTGGGGAAAGAGATATGGGGGGATGTGAAGAACCTTTTTACAAGTGAGTGGTAATGACGTGTAAATTGCTGTCGACAAGAGTGGTGGAAGTGGAGACAATCAATGATTTGAAAAGGAAATTGGATGGCCGCTTGAGGGAAAGTGCCCAGGTCCATGGGGATTAAGCAGGTTAATGGGACTGATCGGATTTCTTTACAGAGAGCCAGCATGGACTCTTTGTGCCATATGGTCTCCTTCTGTGCCATAATGGGGGGAGATGGTAGCAAAGTGGTAATATTAAAGAACTAGTAATCCAAAGACTCAGGCTAAGGCTGGAGGAACATGGGTTCAAATCCAACCACGGCAGTTGGTGGAATTTAAATTCAATTTATAAAATCTGGAATATAAAAAAAAAAGCTAGTCTCAATAACAGTAGCCATGAAATCATCAACTGTTGTAAAGACCCATCTAGTTCTCCCTTGAGGGGAGAAAATCTGTTGTTCTTACCCTGATCTTGCCTAAATGTGACTCCAGACCCACAGCAATGTGGTTGACTCTTAACTGTCCTCTGAAATGTTCAGTTCAAGGGCAAATAGGGGTGGGCAACAAATGCTGGCTTTGCCGGTGATGCCCACATCCCATGAAGGAATAAAGAAAAAAAACGTGCTCTTTAGGTGAAGCAAGGTGAAGGGGTGGGGTTATTTGGACAAGAGCTTATCGATGTAATTGGGTTGCCATTTTAAAGTCATACAGTTTTTCCTAATTTTATACTTCTATTCCAAAAATTCCTGGTCCTGGTAAGTTTGCCTTGCGGTAAATGTGCCATCCTGCCAGTTGCAGCGCCTCCACTGATGAAAAGGTGTCATTACGGCGTGACAGGTTTACATAGACATCGGTTGAAAGTTGACATGAAATGGACACAGATACAAAATGTTTGATATATTATCTGGCTAGCAGCAGGATAGGAAAGTGTTGACATGGTAGGAGGTTCAGCTGACAGTACCAACCATGAGTGATTGCACAGATCGCTATTTTGTGTGCATTACAAGGCTAATTTTCTTCAGGAAGTAGCCAGGTTATTTGCTGTCTTGCATGCAGGCAGCTACCGACGGCTATGAGTGAGCACTTAATTGAAGGGTTCACATACAAGCCAGGAGAGCAAAGCTAAAATAGTCCATTGGCATCTCCTGAACCCTCGAGATTAAGTTACAATGTAATATTCACTTTCCACCAGTGACCTTAGGCAGTGAAAGCAAATGTTAATGGCAAATTAGAGTGGGGTGAGGTGACAGGATAAGCAGTGAGAGTCCATCACCAGCACGTCATTGGCAAGGGGAGAGAATAAGAGAAGCACAATGAAGGTTTAAAGTCGAATCAAGTGACTGTTACCTCTTGCATTCAATAAATCCACTGTTTGTGAGGGTGAGGTATCACACCCAGTCTCACAGTAACATTCTGACTTAGCTCTCCTGCCATCGCCTACTGTCCGGTGGAGGTTCTGACACACACACACACACACTGCAGCTACATTTCCACCATCAGGTTGTAATGTGTGACGCTCAGAAAGCAAAGTCAGAAAAATTACCCCTTCTGTAAAAAAAAGGGCTGCATTCAAAATGTGGGCAAAACTCACCATGATTTCTTTAAAACTCATTCTGGGGTGAGGGGTGGGTGCGTGTGTCACTGGCAAGGCTGGCATTTGTTGCCCATCACTAGAAGGTGGCAGTGGATCCCCTGCATGAACGGCCACAGCCCGTACGACAGTGGAAGTGGGTGTTTAAGGTGACGGATGGGCTGCCAGTGTAGGTGATCAGAAAAGGGCCACTGATTCACACAGACCAGGAAGTGTGGCACATGCCCCACTGATGTTCAACATCCAGTCTCTCACTTGAGAAATGAGAACTGGGATGAGAAAAGGACTCATGCTGACAGCAGTGAAAGCGGTTTCTGGTCAAATACTAACCCTAACACTAAAACCTAACCACTTTCCCTAAAAACCTAAACCACCAGCTCTAATCACGAACCCTAACCTCTAATCCTAACACTAAACCCTAACCACATTCCCTAACCTTAAATGCCAAGCCTAATGCTAACCACTAACCCAACCATTCAGCCCCCATATGGGTAGCTGTCCTGATGGCTCAGTGGGTCAATGCACTGTGTGATGTTGTGCTGATTCAAAAAGCTCACATACCCCCCGCTAGTCCTGAGTTCTCAACTGAACCAAAATGAAGATGTGAGCTCTGTGTCCCTAAGCTAAGGCTGTTTGTTAATCTTTAGTGCAATCCTGCAAAGTGCGTCTGCAGGTGGGATCAGGACCAAGTGTTGAATGGTTGGTTCTTGCCAGAGAGAGAAATAGCAACGGGCTGCCCACACCGAATATCACCAGCTCTGCCGGTCCCCAGGAGACCATAGAGAGGGAAGGAAACCCTCTTTGAAATTGTGACTGCTTTCCAGAAGACAGAACTGCAAGGTCATTCATTCTAGGATAGGAAAATCCATTTGTTTGGGCGCTAGTTAGAATTCCTGGCACTGAACACTTGGTTAAATCCTGGTGATGTCCATGAAGGCACTCTGATCTTGACAGGCTGTGGGTCTCTGACAAAGGATTATGCCTTCTCAACCTTGATGCAGGGAGTCATTTACAAGGAGCCCTGAATGCTATATGGGGGTTCACAGCATCATACAAACTGCACTCCAGAGGGTACTAGGCATGTCTTTTACTTTCATGAAAATGTTCTAATTCGGGGTCAGAGTTTGCCAAAGCTTTGCTGAGTGATAGAGCCGGTTACGTGAGACTGCAGCACCTACGAGTTCCTGATCTGCTGGTTGGTGGGGGAAGAGAGGAAGACCACTAAAACAGACTTGCATTGATATAGCACCTTTCATCATCTCAAAGTTCTTTATAAGCAATGAAGTACTTTTGAAGTCTAGTCGCTGTTATAAGACACAGACATTAATTTGCACACAGCAAGATCCCACAAATAGTAGTGATAATGACCAGAGGATCTGTTTTTGAGATGTTGGTTGAAAGATAAATACCGGTCAGAACACTGGGGATAACTCACCTGTTCTTCTTTGAATAGTGGCCATGGGATCTTTTATGTTCACCTGACAGAGCAGGCAGGGCTCCATTTAAAGTATCATCCAAAAGATAACCTGTCCAACAGTGCAGCACTCCCTCCATACTGCACTGGAAGTGCCCATCTGGATTATTGGCTCACATCTCTGGAACCGAACTTAAATCCGTGTGCCTAATGTCTCCATCTCTTTCTGTCTTTCCATTTCTCTCTCTGTGACTATCTGTCTCTCACCCTTTCTATCTGTTGTTCTGTTTCTGTCTTCCTCCCCATCCATCTGTCTCAGTCATAGAATCAGGGAATAATGCAGCACAGGAGGAGGCCATTCAGCCCATCGTGCCTGTACCAGTTCTTCGAAAGAGTTAGCCAATTTCTCCCACCGCCCTGCCTCCACCAAACTCTTACCCCCATAATCCAGCAATGTTTCCCCTTTCAAAATTCTATTTTTAATGTTACTATTGAATCTGCCTCCACCACCCTTTCATGCAACAACTCATGTAAACGCAAATCCTTATTTCCCCTTTATTTCTTTTGTCAATTACCTTAAACTGTTCCCCTGGCTGCTGACCCTTCAGTTGGTGGAAACAGTTTCTCGCTGTCGACTCTATCAAAACCCTTCATGGTTTTTGTACATCTCTCTCAAACATCCTCTTCTTTATTTATTAATTCATAAGATGTGGGAGGTGCGGAATGAGGGAGGGAGGAGGAACAGTTGACAGCGTTGGCAGGTCTACACAACAAAGGAAAAGAAGACTTCGTTCAAGTTCCAATGGGAATTCTTTTGGTCTGGTGGAATGATAACGCAAGCCTTCAATCTGAAATGGTTCACAAGTCTTCACGCTGGATGGAGCAGGGGAATTAAGACAGGCTGGGCCAGGAGCAGCAGATGCAGTGGGAGGCCCCAGGCATCTGGGCTTGAAGTTGTTTGGCAGGAAACCTGAGGCTGCCTTGGCCAGCAACTGCAGATAGAACAGGCATGGTCCAAAAAGTACATCAGGAAAGCTGTGACGTGCTCAATCTGTCCAATAATATCTTTGGTATCGCTGGACAAGCTGCTCCAAAAGCAAGTAAGGCCAATGTAAGGGGAGTTTGTAAATAGGGAACGTTCAGAATGCAGAAACTGTGCTTAAAGTGTGGCAAAGAGGAAGTTGGATAAGTATGCAGGGAGGTAACCTGATAGAGGTCCATTATGAAAGTAGAATCGAAGGAGAAACAAGATTTCAATTTGTAGGGTGGGGGGAGGCCAGAACCAGGGGCCACAAATATAAGGTAGTCACTAATTCAGGAAAATTCAGGGAAAGCCTCTTTACCCAGAGAGTGATCAGAATGTGGAACTCGCTGTCCGATTGAGTGGTTGGGGCAAACACTATAGATGCATTTAAGGGGATGCTAAATAAACATAAGAGGGAGTGCCATAAAGAGATATTAATGTGTATAGTGTTATTGGAAATTATTTTTTTAAATAGAATCCTAGTGGGAGTCTGTGTCTGTGGGTGTGTTTGTGTGAGTCTTAATTGGATTGAAGCCAGCTAGTCTGGGTGCTTTGATGTGTAGTAGTTTTGAGATGTTAATTGGGTGAACAATTAGGAAGTTAGGGTAAAGAGTGCATTTGCATTTCTTGAATAAACCATTCAAGACTGTGGGTAAAAACCTTGCACCTGGCTAGAAGCCAAACAACGGCCTGAATGTTTCCTGTGCCGGGTGGGCTTGGCGGGAGTGGGCGGGAGCGGTCAGGAACCCGAGCGTCACCCGCGATCGGGGTGCACCACCATTTCATGTGGGCAGGCCAATTACGGCCCTCCCAGCATAATGCGCATCTCCAGGATCAGCAGGAAGGGGTGGGAAGGGGCGGGGCAGGGGCAGGAAGGGGCGGGGCAGGGGCAGGAAGGGGCGGGGCAGGGGCAGGAAGGGGCAGGGCAGGGGCAGGAAGGGGCGGGGCGGGAGCTCAGTGTCCACTGGGTCCAATGGCGACCCAGTGGCCTATTCAAAAACAGCGCAGGCAGCCGTGCGAAGGCTGCCATTGGCTTTGCAGTGCTGTGGCGATGCAGAACGTCGTTGCAGGACAGGGCAGGCAGGAGGACAGTCAACCCCGAGGTTTTCAGGCGAGTGTCTCGCTGCCCTCCTGAAGGAGGTGGCAGCACGTCAGGATATCCTTGTCCCAAGGGACAGGAGGAGGAGGAGGAGCCCACCCCCCACCTCACCAAAAATACCTGGGATGAGGTGACATCCAGGGTCAACTCCCATGGTTTGGTGAGGCACACATGGCGCAGTGCACCAAGCGTTTCAATGACCTCCTGCGATCGGGAAGGGTGAGTACCGAGTTGGATTGGGTTATTTAGCACAGCAGGTAGGTGCGCCCCCACCCATAGACCTCAGAGCTCTTAGAGTGTGAGTGGCAGATGTCAATGAGGCAGCATCTGGGCAAGAGGGTGAGCCCTGGCTGCTCAGAATGTCTTGCAGCTCCAGGGTCACGGCTCAGCTGAGCCCTGCGAGGTTTTCCTCAGGTGGGGCAGGGCAGGCTGCAATGGCACTGCAGGTACAGGGTGGACTCATCAATGCTCCTCTCTCCTTTCAGGGGAAGACAGCCCACAGAGAGGCTCCGCAATGGCGGAGGACCGGTCCACCTTCTAATCTTGAACAGATACGAGCAGGAGGCACTGGAGCTGGGCAGGCACCGCGCGCCTCGATCAACTGGCCGCGGTGAGGTAGGGGTGCCACAGCGAGGTAAGAGTGCACTGCACTGAGGTCAGAATGTCTGTCATTGCAACCATTCCACTCCAACATGAAATCCCCATTGATAATGGAAAGACGAGGGCCCCCTGATCTGGGTGCCAGGCGTGCACAGTAACAGTGTAATGACTTCAGCTAATCACATGTCCTTGTTCTTCCTTCCAGTCTCACCAGAAGACCCTCGGGGTCAGGAGCCTGAAGAACCACCGCTCACCCCAGAGGACACAGAGGATCTAAATGCACCAGCGTCACACCCTCTCAGCCAGGCAGGCACCAGCACAGATACCAGCATCTCGGTGAGGATAAGATCGTTGGATAGTATCTCGGTGAACAGCGGTGAGGGCACTTCACACTCGCTTGAGGTGCAGGCAGAGGCAGAGTGTGCCCAGGGCAGCGGCAGTTGGAGGGCTGCTGGGGACCAGGAACATGCTCAGTCGGTGGCTGATGATGAGCCTCTGGAGTCGTCCCTGAGACAGCAGATGCTGGATGTCCAGCAGAGTGTGCGGGAGGATCTGGCGGAGATACATGAGGGTCTGCGTGCCATGGTGTCCGTGATGGAGGACTCCATGCGGTGCATGAGCAATGCAACGACCCTCATGGCCGAGTGCACTGCCTCCTCCATAGAGAGAGTAGCAACTCTCATGGAGAGGCTGCTCCAGGGGCTCAATCAGGGTTTCCTGGGGATGCGATCGGACCTGCAGCCCTCACAGCGGCAATGACCTCAGCTGGTCACTGTCAGTGTGGGAGGTGGATTGGGCACCCAGTATCCCAGCTAAGTGCCCATCCATCAGTGGTGAGCAGGGAGGTCCAAAGCGACCTGACATTGGCACACGAGCTGCCTGTTGTCTCTGTGGGCTCTTCTCAGGGCGTCTGGATGATGGCAGCAGCTCCTCCGTCCCTCTGCCAGTGACTGTGGCATCCGATGAGGCTGCGGTGACTGGGGAGATGCCAGTCGTGCCACTGGCCGCTCACTCCCAGGCGGGGCCAGCACAGGCTCCACTGGCCAGAGGACGACCGCCAAGATCATCAAGGCCAACAGGACAGCAGAGTCAGCAGCTGCCTCCAATACCGCTGACAGTGAGGGGGGAGCACCAAGACACAGCACCCAGAAACGCAAACATAAATCACCTTAGGCACAACACGGGCTTATCACTGGTGTTATTTTTTGCCCCACTTTTAAGTTCTTTTTAAGTTGGTATGATGGAGGACACCTTTACATTTAATTTGATTTCTATATGCCAGGCTCCACACCAGTAAATGTGTTAGTTCTCAACAAGCCTCTGGGTGCTTCATTAGTTTTGCAGGTGAAGGGTAACCCATGATGTTACGAGTGACTGTTTGTCATTGAGCTTTATTGAAATGGCACGTGGTGCATGTTGCTGACTAAGCAAATGTTGCCCTCAGGTATCGAGTATGGATCCTGCAGCCCTGGCATGTGGTGGTGGTTCATCTTTAGTAGGCTAGCTGTAGGAGCTTTGGATCAAAGCCTCCTGGGTGTCCCTGCCTCCCTGGAGGTTGCCCAGGTCAGCGTCTATCCCCTCAGCATTCTCCTGACTATGCTCATCCTTGGACTCATGACTGGATTCATCGTGTGCAGCCAGAGCAGCTGCGTCTACATCTTCTTCCTCCACTGCATCTCCCCTTTCCAGTGCCAGATTGTGGAGAGTGCAGCATGCAACCACTATCAGTGACACACCATCTGGGGGGTACTGGAGTGCGCCCCCTGAGCGGTCCAGGCATCGGAAACGCATCTTGAGAAGACCGATGGTTGTCTCTATCACAGCCCTTGTGGAGGCATTGCTCCTATTGTACCGCTGCTCAGCTTCTGTTCCTGGATAGCAGAGAGGCATCATGAGCCACTTTTTGAGGGGATAGCCCTTGTCACCCAGCAGCCATCCATCCAGCCGGGCTGGAGCACTGAAGAGCCCCAGCACCTGGGAGTGTCTGAGGATGTAGGCGTCGTGGGAGCTGTCTGGGTACCTTGCACAGACTTGCAGAATCTGGATCCTATGGTCACACACTATCTGCACGTTCATGTCCCTTCCTGTTGACAAAAGCTCCCGGCTCACCCGCTGGTGCCTTGATGGCCACATGTGTGCAGTCGATTGCACCCTGAACGTGGGGGAACCAACAATCGCGGCAAAGCCTCTGGCTCACTCTGCCTGGCTGGCCTCGTCCGTGTGGTAAAGAATGAAAGTCAATACCCGCCTGAACAGAGCTTCTGTCACTGGCTTGACACAACTGTGGACAGCTGATTGAGACACTCCACAAAGTTCCCCCACTGACCCCTGGATAGAGCCAGAGGTATAGAAGTTGAGGGCAGCTGTGACCTTCAGCGCCACTGGCATGGGGTGTCCACCCACACAGTCAGATCTCAGGACTGATCATCTGACAGATGGAGGTCACTGTCTCCCTTGAGAGACGGAGCCTCCTTCAGCACTGCACCTCAGACACATTGAGGTAGCTGCATTGCCGCCTGTAAACCCTGGCAGCAGGATAGTGGCGTCTTCTGTGGCCCTTTCTGCCTTGGACTTCCTGTTGGCCCTGCGCCCCTTGTGCCTGTGCCTGTCCTCCCACAGGTGGCTCCCCTGGAGGCTGAAAAGGGACACCTGGCCTCATCCCCCTTCTGGCCCTCTCTTCCTCCTCAGAGGAGGTGCCTCCAGTGGAGACCACAATCCCCATTCCCCGGGTAAGGGAAGGCTGTTTGATACCTGGAGGGCCCTGAAGTCTTATGGCTCCTCCAGGGTCCTGAACTGACGCCTGTTATTTCTGACAAAGCAGCTCTGAAGCAAAATGAAGTTGTCCTGTTCACACAAGCAAGCAGCAGTAAGTAATAATCTAAAGTTCTAACAACTCACACTCACGAGCCCACTCACCCCTCTTAACCCGCCCGTGGATGAGGTTTCTGAAAATGTGGCCTACCCGCCTGCCCATTGTGCCCATGCGACGCCCTGAAAATCGCACGGGCTGCGCAAAATGGAAATCAATCGCTGCCTCAGGGGCCTTGACTGGCCCATTGATTAATGGCGGGCACGCCTCCATACTCATAGCGCACCCGCCTTCCGAAATATCGCGATGGTGCGCTGTGACGTCGGGGCACACGCCTGACATCATCGTGCGTCATTTTATGCATCGGTGTGTCAGGCCCACCCCCGCACGCCCGACTGTAAAATCCTGGCCAATGTGTTTAATTTTTCAAATTACTAATAAAATTGGTTCTATGGAAGGGGTTTTATTGTTAGAAGAGCTAAACTTCAAAGACCTAGTGATACAATGGAAAATTTACCTTCAAAGGGAAAGCTAGCTTTATAAAGAAAGGAGTTTGTGTGTGTAACGTAGAGGCATTTACCACCTAACCAGCCTGTACGCCTACAACCAACTTGCAAAGGAACCTCATTTGGAATTCGTAAGGTCAAATGTGCTTTGCCTGGTGTCTGTTTCAAGTCTATGGGTTACTATTGCCTTAGTGGAGATTTACCTGGGGGTGATTAATTTGGAGATTTGTTAAAAAGTTGTTATAATAATAATTTGTAACTTGTAATTTGTAGCCATGTGTATGTGTTTGATTTGTTGTTAAATTAATAAATGCTCCATTTAGTTTTATATAAAAACCACAGGACTCGGTGGTCTTGTTCCTACTGAATTCAAAGTCTGCATCTCGAAATTACTAATTGCAAGAAATGGGTTATGACAGTTGTTTCAAGTTTCCCTCTGGGAGTTGAACAGCTCAGCCTGTGTCATAATAGGGAGAAAGGAATAGAATGATATGTTGTTGGGGATAGATGGGGAGGGGATGGAAGGAGGCTTGTGTGGAGCAGAATGGCCTGTTTCTGTTCGGTAGACCTGATGCAACGCGGAATAATTATCTATAAGAGTTATTATTTCTCCCCACCCGAACCCCCAATCACATTTTCTCTGCTCTTTCCCTGAGGGTGCTGACTGATTCAGAGGGGTTCACGAGTGCCTTGGCACTGTGTCCTTCTTTAATTACTATCCTAGGCATTGAACATTACCAGGCTAGTGGCAGCTTGGCTCAGTTGGTGACACTTTTGTCGCTAAGTTAGAGTTTGTGGGTGCAAGCTCTGTGCCACTTATTCCAGTGCAGTCAATTTCACATCATCAACTATGCCATCTTTCGGGTGAGACAATAAGCCGAGGTCCCATCCACCTGTCGAAGTAGACATTGAGGTGCCTGCAGCACTATACAAAGAATGAGGGTAGCTAGAGAGGTAATTCTGGAGCTTAGGACGTAGACAACTGAAGGCACATCCAGTAATAGTGAAGAAAAGGGAATGGGATGCTTAGGAGGCCAGAGTTGGAGGAGCGCCGAGATCTCAGGGGGCTGTAGGGTTGGAGGAGGTTACAGAGATATAGGGGAAGGGAGTGGGGAGGGATCATGGAGGGATTTAAAAACGAGTATGAGAATTTAGAAATCGAGGCTTGATGGACTGGAATCCAATGCAAAATAAAAAGCTAAAAGCTACTGCGGATGCTGGAAATCCAAAACAAAAACAGAATTACCTGGAAAAACTCAGCAGGTCTGGCAGCATCGGTGGAGAAGAAATCAGTTGACGTTTCGAGTCCTCATGACCCTTCGGCAGAACTGAGTATAGTTAGGAGAGAGGTGAAATATAATTTATAATTTATATATTATTTCTCCTCTCTCCTAACTATACTCAGTTCTGCCGAAGGGTCATGAGGACTCGAAACGTCAACTGATTTCTTCTCCACCGATGCTGCCAGACCTGCTTAGTTTTTCTAGGTAATTCTGTTTTTGTTTTGGAATCCAATGCAGGTCAGCGAGAACAGACTACACTTCAAAAGTGAAAGCAAAGCACTTTGACACGTCCTGGGATGTTACTTTTATATTGATCAGAGTGATGTTGAAACTATCAGCATGAGACCCTGAAGAAATTAATTGAGTCAAAGGGTTGACACGTTTCCTGTTTATTCTAGGTTAGGCTTAGAAGCCTTCCGCATGACACACGAGGCAGACAGAGCATGTCCTTATGTCTGTTTCCATAGCTAGTTTTTCCCGGAACAGGTCACCAGAGGCTATAGTTTGAGGGGTGCCATTCAACATCAAGCATGGTCGGCCAGCAGTCCTGCTCTCACCGCCTGCCGCAGGCATGTTGGAAGGACTTGCAGGTTGATAACCAACCTGTTTGGCCACGTTATGAATGCACCTTCCTTAGCCACTAAATCCTGAAATGGGTCTCAAACCTGGAGACTCAGAGGAAGGGACATTACCCACTGCACCACAAGACCTGGTTCTAGATTGCTGGCTTTGAAAAATGAATAATTTAATATTTAGTCATATTTGCAGGTTGCTGATCGGAAGGTTCACTCTATTTAGTGAATGGATCTAGTTTTTGATTACTCCAGATTTAGTCAATGAGGTTATTTGATTTAATCAACTTTGCTAATGTAGCAATCAGGGGATAATTAGTTAGTTAGTTTGCCACCATATCATGTCTATCAGAAATATAATATTATGAGTAGTGTTAAATGTAAGACATTTTATTGTATAGATATTACACTTGTGTTCTCCTACACCTGTAATCCTTATGTCTTCTGAAACACATTGCATAGTTAATGCTAATTGTTGCTGAACTATGACTACAATGCTGTAGACACATGGCTACTGGAAACTGGATTATCACTCCCCAAACTCCTGTTAATCAGGTCAGTCAACAGCTGCCAGAGATAGAAACAGAAGAAAGGAGTGGGAGTGAAGGAGAAACAAAGAGACAGATCTTATTGAAATGTATACAATTTTTATAGATCTTGACAGGGTAGCTGCTGACAGACTGCTTCTCCCTGGCTGGAGAGTCTAGAATACAGGGTCATAGACTCTGGATAAGGGGTCGGCCATTTAGGGCTGAGACGAGGAGAAATCTCTTCACTCAGAGGGTCGTGAGTCTTTGAAATTCTCCATCCCAGAAAGCGGTGGACGCTCAGTCGCTGAGTGTGTTCAAGATTGAGACAAATCGCTTTTTGAATACTATGGGAGTCAAGGGCTTTGAGGATAGGGCAGAAAAGCAGTATTGAGGGAGAAGATCAGCCATGATCCTATTCAATGACGGAGCATTACGATGGGCCGAATGACGTACTCCTGTTCCTATTTGTGGGATCCTGCTGTGTGTAAATTGGCTGTCACATTTCCTACACTATAACCGCAACCTCACGTCAAATGTACTTTGTTCAATTTGGAATGCCCTAAGGTAGTGAAAGGCACTCTATAAATGCGAGTCTTTCCTTTCTTTCCCTTATCACTAGGTCATTAAGAGAGCTCCTACGATTATTTGGTTGAATAAAGCTTCCAATTCATTTCAGATTCCGAGCGGGATTAGTTCATCAGCCAGCAAGTGTTGGTCACTGATGAAACAGCTCATCGAATATGTTGAAATTCCCTCCCAGCCCCTGAAATATTAGTTTTATTAGCAGGTGGCTGTCGCAGATGGAGCAGAAAAAAAACTTGGGACAATAAAATGAAATAAAATATTCAGAACAAGGTCATCCTATAGGATCATTCGGCAATGGCCAGAGCGCCGGATGACAACTCATGGAAAGCAGACGGGAAATTTATAAACCAGCAACTTGTGGGACACGCACAATGTGGAAAAGAAAATCTCAAAATTAAAAAAAGACTTAATTGTTTTCAGCATTTAATCTTGTTTGAGCAAAGAGCCTAAGCAGTTTCTCTTTGGGTGTGGAGAGGAAATCAGGTTTATTTTTGTGCGGCTGATTTTTGCACTAGGGCCAGAGTGGAATATTTATGAGACAATTTCCTACTGATCTCATTATTGGCTAGACTGAGTCAGAGTCAGGCTTAAGCAGTTCATTGAAGACTGGAGCGTGAAAGAAAGAAATTGGATTTCTATAGCGCCTTTCACACCCTCAGGACATCCCAAAGTGCTTTACATCCAATAAAGTACTTTTTGAAGTCGATTATGATGCAAGAAACAAGGCAGCTAATTTGTACACAGCAAGATCCCAACAAGGAACAACGTAACTATTGGCCAAGACAACGGAGGGAACTCTTTTTCAAGATAGTGCCTTGAGATCTTTTATGCAAATCTGAGAGGGCAGATAGGGCCCTTGATTTAACGTTTCATCCAAAAGATGACACATCTGGCAGTGCTGCATTACCTCAGTAGTGCACTGGGAGGGCTGGTCTGGATTATGAGTGGGGACTCAAACCCATAATATTCTGACTCACAGGCAAGAAGGCGACCCACTGAGTCACAGCTGGCACAGTGTGTAAAACTTCCCTGCCGCAATGTTACATCAATGACGGCATCATCAAGTGCACAATCCACCACAGGAAGTTTTGGTGGGAGGCAAATATATTGCCTGGACAGTACAGGCCCGATAGCTCAGTTGGCTGTTTCCTGTCCATCGTTTTCATCCGCTCCTAAGTGTGAGAAGATGAGAGCCTTGGTCAATGTTCGAATGACTAAGATCATTGTGCGTATGACACACAGCCCTGCATGCTTACCTAGAACGTAGGGTTTGGTAGCTTCCTACAGCCAATTGGAAAAGGCAAAGAGACTCTTTGTTGTCCAGTTGGATTAATCTTGACCATTAATGAAACAGTCCAGTGCCAGTATGCTTATAACAAATGAAAGTCTTTGAAGAAATTTAAATAAAATAACAATTTTGTTTTAACACCTGCATGATTTTACTCCTGGAGTCGCTGGCGGAAGTGACCTGAAAATTAATTTTCAAATCCTGGCAGACTCCAGGACATTTTTGGACAGTGGGTAATCGCTGTTGCAAATGACCATTTTCAGCACCTTGCGATGAGTTAAGTTTTTTGTTTCTCTGTACTTTAATAACGAACCACAGCAAAGTGCCTTGTGTTTGGCCAAGGCACTGATAAAGTGAGAGACGATCTCATACTGTCAGTCGCCTGTCAGGATGTGGCAACGAGGGGCCAAGTCAAGAGCTCAGAAATCTGACATTTACGTTGGCTGGAGATTAGCAGCAAGTCCACAACATTATTTTAGACTCACCTTAATTAGGCAAACAATAACAGATCGTCGCTTGTAACACACAGAACAGGGTCATTAATCTGCTGTTTAAGAGTGTGCTGCCTACATGAATCGCACAGCTACACATTTCAGAGCACATTACCTATTTATTAATACAGTAATACACTTGACCTGTCATGCATGGCTTAGCGGGTTGTGCTCTTACCTCTGTGTCTAAAGGTTGTGGGTTCAAATCCATGCTCCAGAAAATTACGTCCATTAATCCAAGCTGACTCCCCCAGTGCAGCACTGAAGGAGTGCTTCACTGGGGTGGGGGGGCATGTAAAACATGACAGATGGGTAGCCCACTGCTTTCCTGTCCACCCCAACCTGGTTCCCATAATATGGGTGAGGGGGCAAGGTGCCCCTTAGCCCCCTATCCTGCCTGCCCTTTGCCCTATTGAGGCATATTATTGCCCACTTAAGGCCTCCACTACCATAACATGCTGCACAAAGGAAGGCTGCAAGAGTGGGAAGGCTGATTTTTTCACCAAAGTTGGTTAAAGGGCAGGAGGGTCCTGATCTGGGGAGGAGGTCTCAAGGTATTCCCAGCTATCCATTCTTTACCCTGGTTCCTTGCCTTCCTTTCACTCTCCCACTTTCTATCCTTTTCAAATTTATGGGGGCGATGGAAAAAAGGTTTAGTTTTTATGGATCAGCTCATAATTGTCAGCCATTACTGCTGCCTGTCTAGCACGTGGTCTTCCTCATGGCTTTTTACTACAGAAGGTAGGGAGTTTTTAAATTCTTCTATGAGAATGGTCTCTCTGAGAACCTTCATAGGTAGTTTCAACTCCTAATGCTCGTATCCACCTATCAAAACTACTTTGCTTAATCCTTTCAAATTCAATGTAAGTTTGCCCAGGCCGTTTCCTTAAATTTCAAAACTTTTGTCTGTGCTTCAGGGACCAACTCATATGCACTCAAAATGGCCTTTTTCACCACATCATAATCCTTAGAAACCTCCTCTGACAGTGAAGCATAAATTTCCTGTGCTCTACCTGTCAATTAGCTCTGCATGAGCAATGTCCAGTTTTCCTTTGGCCGGTTCATCTGTTTAGCTATCTTCTCAAATGAAATAAAGAATGCTTCAACATCCCTTTCCTCAAACTTTGGAAGAGCTTGTACAAATTTAAACATCTCCCTATTGGGTTCTGATCTGGAGATAAGTCCTGCCTCACCTCCTGGTGTCTCTTATTTAACTGCCAGCATTCTAAGCTGGTATTCCCTTTCTTTATCCTTATCTCTTGCCTGGAATTCTCTGTCTCTCTCTCTCTTTTTCTCTTTCCTCCTTTTCTAACCTCGCCATTTCTAATTCCTTTTGGAATGCCCTTTCTCTTTCCTCTTCTGCTGCCTCCAGTTCCATTTTTTTTTATTTGCAACTGAATTTGAGCCCATTCCAATGAATCACCCCTTGGAGAACTCGATCTCTCGGGTATTCCTTCCAGTTTTAAATTCTATGCCATCTCTTTGATTATCTCTGCCTTCCTAGCTTTGGCAGGCAATCCTACTCTTAATTTACTTGCCAGTTCGATTAACCTGGCTTTTGGGATCCCTTTGTAAAATTGTCATGGACATCTCTTCCATTTGCAGGAAGGTTCTAGCAGTTTCCAGTGCCATCTTATTTTTGACGGTGCAAACCTGGTGTTTCCTTTTAGCTTTTATTACGTACTGAATCTACACCCAAATCATTGTTGTCTTTTGTTCCAAAATATCCCTGACTTGAGCCCCCAAACGTTGTCACGATTCACTGGGGATATTGCGCTGTAATATCAAGCCGCATTGCTCCCAAGCCAAGACAAACGTGAGAAGTTGGATCAGGCCATCAAATTGCCCCAATTCTAACTATTTAATTTAAACTAACAGAATACGAGCACCAGGTTTGTAAACTTAACAAGTAATTAACTGTTTATAAAACAAATCAGTAGCAAAAGAAAGAAAAATGAACTGCTAATTTCTAAATTTATAATTTAAACTCTACCCCTTCTTAAACCCCTGTACACAAACACACACATACATACATAAGACACGCAAAACATGGATTTTAAGGGTGAGATAAAACAGTTCAATAGCACCAATCTGGATTTCAGGATTAGATGGGCTGATTTTGATTGATGTCTTCCAAATTCCTTGCAGTTTGGTGTTGATGACATGAGGTGGTTTCCCAGCACTGTCAGTCTGTGGTTCACTGGTTGAAAAACTTGCTTTTCAATGTCTCTACTGGTGATTTTTCCCCTTTTCCTCTTGACAGGGGTTTTCAGAGAAAGCAGGCTACAGAGGTGTGCAGGATAGCCAGCTAGCTACTTTGGCAGAATTACTGGGATCTTTCAAACACAGGAGAGGTTTTAGGTCTTCCCTCTTTGCAGGCTAGGAACTGTACTGCCTGCACTGCTACCACACAAAACACTGGTCACCTGGTCAGGAGCCAATTAAAAAAGGAAGTGAGAGAGGAAATTGCAGAGGCACTGGCTCCTCTAAGTCCAGGACTCCATTTTGGCACCATCCTGTTCTTTTATGGCACACTCTGTTCCAGGATAGCAACATTGTAGATATTCGTCATGCTATTCCAATGAACATGTCTTTCAAACTGCAGCCATGGTAGTTTATAAATCCACAGTCCAAGAAAAATAAAAATAGGATCTTTACAGAGGCGAGAGGCATGGCTGAGATGTTAAATAAATACTTTGCACTTGTCTTTACCTACGAGGTAGATGCTGCCCAGGCCATGATGACAGAGGAGGAGCCTCAGTGACTAGAAGGGTCTAAGATTGATAAGGAGGAGGTGTTGGATAAGCTGTCGGTACTTAAAGTTGATAAGGCACCAGGACCGGATGAGATGCATCCAAGGATATTGAAGGAAGTGAGAGTGGAAATTGCAGGGGCACTGGCCATAATCTTTCAATGTTCCCTGGATTCGGGGGAGGTGCCGGAGGACTGGAGAACTGCAAACATTACACCCTTGTTCAAAAAAGGCTGTAAAGATCTGCCCTGCAATTACAGACCAGTCAGTTTAACTTCTGTGGTGGGGAAACTTCTAAAAACAATTACTCGGGATAGAATTAATAGTCACATGGAAAAATGTGGATTGATTCTGAAGAGTCAGCATGGATTTGATAAAGGAAAATCGTGTCTAATGAACTTGCGAGAGTTTTTTGAAGAGGGAACAGAGATGGTTGATGAGGGTCAGGCTGTTGATGTGGTGTAAATGGACTTCCAAAAGGCGTTAGATACAGTGCCACACAACAGACTTGTGAGGAAAGTTATAGGTCATGGAATAAAAGGGACAGTAGCAACGTGGATACAAAATTGACTGAGGGATAGGAAACAGAGAGTAATGGTTAATGGGTATTTTTCGGACTGAAGAAGGTTTGTAGGGGAGTTCCCCAGGGGTCGGTATTGGGATTCTTGCTTCTCCTGATATACATATATAAATGATCTAGATCTTGGCGTGCAGGGGACAATTTCAAAGTTTGCGGAGACACAAAACTCGGGAGCATTGTAAACTGTGAGGAGGACAGTGTAGAACTTCAAAAGGACATCGACACATTGGTGGAGTGGGCAGATAGGTGGCAGATGAAGTTCAATGTGAAGTGTGAGGTGATACACTTTGGTACAAAGAACATGGAGAGACAGTATAAAATAAAGGATACTATTCTAAAGGGTGTGCAGGAGCAGAGAGACCTGGGTGTTTATGCATATAAGTTATTAAAGGTGGCAGGACAGGTAGAGAGAGCTGTTTCTAAAGCATACAGTATTCTAGGCTTCATTAACAGGGGCGTAGAGTACAAGAGCAGGGAGGTTATGATGAAGACACTAGTTAGACCTCAGCTGGAGTATTGTGTACAGTTCTGGCCGCCACACTATAGGAAGGATGTGAACACATTGGAGAGAGTGCAGAAGAGGTTTACAAGAATGGTTCCAGGGATGAGACACATCAGTTATGAGGAAAGGTTGGAGAAGCTGGGACTGTTTTCCTTGGAGAGGAGAAGGCTAAGAGGAGACTTGATAGAAGTTTTCAAAATCATGAGGCGTCTGGACAGAGTAGATAGGGAGAAACTGTTCCCGCTCGTAAAGGGATCGAGAACCAAAGGGCACAGCTTTAAAGTGTTTTGCAAAATAAGCAAATGCGAGGTGAGTTTTTTTTTATTATTCATTCACGGGACGTGGGCTTCGCTGGCTGGGCCAGGGTTTATTGCCCATTCCTAGCTGCCCTTGAGAAGGTGGTGGTGAGTTGCCTTCTTGAACCGCTGCAGTCCATGTGGTGTAGGTACATCCACAGTGCTGTTAGGAAGGAAGTTCCAGGATTTTGACCCAGTGACAGTGAAGGAACGGCGATATATTTCCAAGTCAGGATGGTGAGTGAATTGGAGGGGAACTTCCAGGTGGTGGTGTTACCGTCTATCTGCTGCCCTTGTCTTTCTAGATGGTAGTGGTCACAGGTTTGGAAGGTGCTGTCTAAGGAGCCTTGGTGAATTCCTGCAGTGTATCTTATAGATGGTACACACTGCTGCTACTGTGTGTCAGCGGTGGAGGGAGTGAATGTTTGTGGATGTGGTGCCAATCAAGCGGGCTGCTTTGTCCTGGATGGTGTCAAGCTTCTTTAGTGTTGTGGGAGCTGCACTCATCCAGGCAAGTGGGGAGTATTCCATCACACTCCTGACTTGCGCCTTACAGATGTGTAGAGGTTTTGGGGAGTCAGGAAGTGAGTTACTCATCACAGGATCCCTAGCCTCTGACCTGCTCTTGTAGCCACAGTATTTATATGGCTAGTTCAGTTCAGTTTCTGGTCAATGGTAGCTCCCAGGATGTTGATAGTGGGGGATCCAGTGATGAAAATGCCATTGAACATCAAGGAGTGATGGTTAGATTCTCTCTTGTTGGAGATGGTTATTGCCGGGCACTCATGTGGCGCGAATGTTGCTTGCCACTTGTCAGCCCAAGCCTGGATATTGTCCAGGTCTTGCTGCATTTGGACATGGACTGCTTCAGTATCTGAGGAGCCATGAATGGTGCTGAACATTGTGCAATTATCAGCGAACATCCCCACTTCTGAACTTATGATGGAAGGAAGGTCATTGATGAAGCAGCTGAAGATGGTTGGGCCGAGGACACTAACCTGAGGATCTCCTGTAGTGATGTCCTGGAGCTGAGATGACTGACCTCCAACAACCACAACCATCTTCCTTTGTGCTAGGAGTAAAAGCTTTTTCACAGAGCAAGCAGTTAGAGTTTGGGATGCACTGCCTGGAAGTGTGGTGGAGACAGATTCAATTGAGGTATTCAAGAGGGCATTGGATGATTATTTAAATAGAAACAATGTGCAGGGGTACGGGGAAAAGGCAAGAGATTGGTACTAAGTTAAAATGCTCAGAGTGCCAGCACAGATACAATGGGCCAAATGGCCTCCTTCCACACCTTAACAACTCTGTGATACTGGAAGTGGGGTATATCCTTTGGGGGATGCCCTGTCCGCATCGGGAGAACCCCCCCCGCACCCCCCACCTCCAACACCGCCCCACGAGGTTGTACTCCCAATTTGTGCCTCCTCGTCTGGCCTCCAATCCCAGCCCTCCCCACCCTCCCTCGACCTGCTCCTTAGGGTGCCCAATGCCACCCTCAGCCCAAAAAGGCCTGGTCTCACCTCACTCTGGGGTGCACGATGTCCTCTTCGTGCAACTGTTTGCCATCCCGGTAGCACCCATGAAATCTGGCACCGCCGACTGCAAGAGCTCCCGGCCAATCAGGTTGCCAGCAGCTCTCAAGGGTGGGACGTCCTCCTACTGAGGGGTGGAAGTTCGACTTTCTGCCTGTTAAGAAGAAGAGCCTAGAAGTTCTCCCTGGTGTCCTGGCCAATATTCAACACCACTTAAAAACAGACTATCTCAATCATTACCACATGGCTGTTTGTGGGATCTTGCTGTGCACGAATTGATTGTTGCGTCTCCCGGGTTACAAGTCGGCGATTACACTTCAGAAAGTCCTTCGCTGCCCGCGGATCACGTTAGGGGGCGACCTGAAAGGTTTTACACAAAAGGGGGAGTTTCTATCTTCGCATTAAATCGGTTTTTACCACGTTCTGACCCAGAGGCAAGAGTGCTACCCACTGAGCCACGGCTGACACTTTAATTCACTGCCACGTTCCCTTCAGCTTGTTTTTCCTCGTCTCAGTGAATGGAAAACCGCTGAGATCAACACGCCAACGACAAGTGACAGATCGATAAATATTTGGAGTTGTTGATGCTGGCATCAGCTTCAGACTAGAGCGTGCCAGGAGATAAAAACCAAGATCAGAAAATAAAATCAAAGGCCCAGGACCACCCATTGAGAGCAGAACAAAGCTATCAGGCGGGCAGCATGCAGTCCAACTGTGTTCAATAGATCAAAATGTGGCTTTGAAGGAACAGAATGGGGTCACCTTATGACTTTGCTTTTCAGCTTTTTGTCCCTCGCAACTCTGAGATCAATGGATTATCTAGTCGGTCAAGGGTATCAGGGACCTAAAGTTAAACGGGTACATCAGGATGGAGCTGCAGTTCAGTCATGATCTACTAATGAAATGGCAGAGTAGGTTCATGCTGAATGGGCTTCCTAACGTGCCTACGAAAGGGTTTTACTCCCTGATAAGCCTCACATCGGTGAGAACAGTTTCAGAAGAATCACTTTGCATGAAAGATTAATTGCTGGTGTTGCAGTCATTTTTTTGTCCTGTTTGTAAGATATGGGACCTGAAACTCTACCAGAACTGTGGCTCCTTGCAGGTTCCCTTCTTTCTTTTCCCTTTGGGAAATAAATGGATACGCTCAGTGACTAACTCCCTAAGGTTGGCAACGCAGGAGCTGAGTTGGTGGGTAAATTCTGACAACAGCCATAATTCCACGGTCCAGGACAGTCCTTGGGATTCTGCCACTCAGCCAGAGACTAACTGGGTTGCTCTGACATTGGGTAGAATTTTACGACAGGGGGATTTTACGTTCCCGCTGTCGTCGGTGGGATTGGTAACGGCCCCGCCGCATTTTGCTGCCCCGTCCCCACCGAAATGGGGCAGTAAAATTCTGCCCATTGGATTTTAGAGTCCAATGTGTTAATGTTGCTATCTCGTCACTGAAGTTCATGCTGTAGCTGTGAGTGAAAGCCGCTGTGACGAACTGGGGAAAGGTTAGGGCATTATTCTTAAGTGTATATAAGAACCGGTTTCCACCTGTGTGTGTGGGGGGGAGGAGGAAAAATGAGTCCATGCCCATGTCCGTGTCTGTGTCGGTGTTCGTGTCTGCTGGGTTTTGTGAATAAGCCTATGTTAAGGAAAGACTGGCTCCAGATTCCTCCTTTACTCAGTGAATGAGCAGCGAATTATAACACAATAATGCAGGAAATAGCAACAGAAAAATGGTGAAAGTGTCTTTCATCAACAGGAGGGGAGAAGTGTTCAAAATCATGGTGGGGTTTTTTATAGAAAGGCAGGACTTGCATTTCTATAGCGCCTTGCGCAACTTCATATCGTCCCAAAGCCCTTTACAGCCAATGAAGTGCAGTCATCGCAGGAAACACAAAAAATAGGGAGATACTGTTTCCACTAGCAGGAGGATCGGGGTAATCAAAATACACCCATCCAAAATAATCAGCAAAAAAGATGAGGATCTTTTTTTTTTACGCAGCGAGTTGTTGTGATCTGGAAGGCGCTGCCTGAAAGGGCGGTGGAAGCAGATTCAATAGGAACTCTCAAAAGAGAATTGGGGAAATGCTTGAAAATGAAAACATTTGCAGGGGGAAGAGTCGTGTGAGAGTGGGACTAACCGGATAGTTCTTTCCAAGATCCAGCACAGCACAATAGGCTGAATGGTCTTCCTTGCTGCCTGATTCTCCGATTCAACTTTTCAGTTTAATCTCGTTGCCAGTTACAAGCTCACCTGTCACAGCACAAAGCCTGAAAAGATTAACAGGTGGGCTAAGGTTTTACATGGTCTTTGAAGCAAAGAGGCCCACTGAACAACGCATTTTTTGGGGGGAAGCGGGAACAGAGTGGGAGAGTGGCCTGGTTAGGAGAAGGAGACACGCCACACCACGCACCAACCAGTACAGAGGGTCCATCCACCAGGAGAGAAAAGAAACCACAGTGCACATCAAAGTTGAGGAAATTAATAAACCTGCGGCACTGCAAATGCTTTTTATTCCTGTCAGTCGGTGTGAAAGGGGTTGCATGTCGAGTCAGTGGGTCCTGTAAATTAGTATAAGGTGCATTTGACCTGTGGATGACTCTATGATTCCCCCTCCAGTCAAATAACTGCCGGCATGGGAATAATGACTGGTTGGTTGGGGGTACCAGATGGTGTGCAGCATAACCCAGCCAGACAACAGTGACCTAGATCATGGGTGAACTTAATAAATTCTTACACTTAAAGAAGTATGTGGGATTCTTGGCTTTATTAATAGAGTATTAAAGTACAAAAGCAAGGGAGTTATGCGAAACCTCTTGGTTAGACCTCAGCTAAGCACTGTGTCCAATTCTGGGCACCACACTTTAGGAAGGATGTCAAGTCCGTAAGAGAAATTGCAGAGGAGATTTACTTAGAATGATACCGGGGACCAGGGACTCCAGTTCTGCGGAGAAACCGGAGAAGTCTGGGTGGTTAAGAGGAGATTTGATAGAAGTGTTCAAAATCAGGAATATGGTGTTATTGATGAAGTAAATAAGGAGGAATTGTGTCCAATGACAGAAGGGTCAGTAACTAGATGACACAGATTTAAGGTGATTGGCAAAAGAGCCAGAGGGGAGATGAGGCAATTTATTTTTATACAATGAGTTGTTAGGATGTGGAACGTGCTGCCTGAAAGGGCGGTGGAAGCAGATTCAATAGCAACTTTCAAAAAAGAATCGGATAAATACTTGAAGGGAGAAAGTTTACAGGTCTCTGGGGTAAGAACAACCGATTAATTTTATAGCTCTGCCAAAGAGCTGGCATAGGAACAATGGATCGAATGGCCTCTTTCTGTGCTGTATGATTCAGTGATTCTAGGAGTCAGCATCCTCTATGACATGCAACACAGCTGCCAGCTAACTGTCAGTGTGGCCGGTTAGCCATGGCTCAGTGGGTAGCACCCTCACCCCCACCGAATCAGAAGGTTTTTGGGGTTCAAACCCCACCCCAGGTCTGAGCGTAACATCCAGGCTGACGACCTCAGTGCAGTACTGAGGGAGAGACGATTCTGAACTATTTCTGTATTTGTGGAATAACACCAATAAAGGTAGTTTCCATGGAGACAAGGCTTCAGGAGCTGTTGCCATCCTTTGTTCTTATGTGGTCTGTGTCTTGCAATGTTTGAAGAAAGCAACTTGGGGAATAGTAAAGGCGAGGGCTACGATGTACAGGCTTTGGGGTGAATCTCTGGCCCTCAGAGGCGGGGGGTGGGGGCCAAGAAAATGAGCAAAAATAAATAAATAAAATGACGTTAGAAGAAATGCTGATGTGTTCTCACCTCCTCCCACATTTCCCGGAGGTGGTTTCTGGGCACCGGCAGCAACTGGCCTGGCAGCAAAGGGAAGCCAATTGAGGTTGTTAATGAAGCAATTAGCAGACATTCTCCAAGGACGACGGAATTTTACCAGCAGCAGACAGGACCCCCGCAGTATCTGCAGCTTCTCAACCCGCAGGAGGCGAGTGCACGGCAGGAAATTGGAAACACCGTGAAAACGACATGTAACCTGCAGGTGAGGGGTGACCATCAGCAAACCTGAGGTCACCCAGAAGAAGTGGCTTGGATCGCATGATTCTCTCCTGGAGGCTGGTGTCACAGGCAGCGCTGGTGGGGAAGGAGTGGCTGCCACTTCCTCGAGTCGTTTCGTGCCTCCACTTTGTCCCACCTTCTCTCGTCCCATTCCCCTCAGTAGCACACTCACCGCAGGCAGAGTGAAAGCCCAGGAGCTGAGAGGGAGTATACTTTATTACTCAACAGGGTGTGGGCATCGCTGGCTGGGCCCAGCATTTATTGTCCATCCCTGATTGCCCTTGAGAAGGTGGTGGTGAAGCTGCCTCCTTGAACCGCTGCAGTCCATGTGGTGTAGGTACACCCGCAGGGCTGTTAGGGAGGGATTCGGAGGGTGGAGCCTGGGTGCACGGTCTAGGGCTAAGGGAAGTGAGCTTGGCACATGGGGAACAATGGACCAGGGCTGGGTGATGGGTGGAGGACAATGCAATGCAGGTAGAGTAAAAGAAAGCCCACAGAACATGGAGCCTAAATGCGAAATTCACAGAGGATGGCATGTGTGCAGAATACGGGATGAGGAGAGTGAAGAAGGTAGGAAGAACTTACATTTATATAGAACCATAGAAAAAAAATGGCGCAGAAAGTGGCCATTCAGCCCATATAGTGCCTCTCACACCCTCAGGACATCACAGGATGGTCAACAAAGGACGTTTGAAGTGTTGCCACTGTTGTTGCAGAAGCCATTCTGCACATGAAGATCCCATAAACAACATTATGATAATGACCAAATAATCCGTTTTTTTTAAGTGATGGTGGTTGAGGGATCAATGTCGGCCCCAGGACACTGGGGATAACTCCACATGCCTTCTTCAAAATAATAGCTGTGGGATCTTTTACTTCCACCTGAGAGGGGCAGGTTTTGATGGGGTCAAGGCTGGAGGACATCGGCGAGACATCCTGAGAGTTTAGGCTCCGTGCGATTTCAGGCCTAGTGCGTGTTGGTCAAGTGAGGTCAGAACTGGACAATGCTATTGTCGACCCCATTCTCCTCACACCCCACCCCACCCCCACCACCACTCTGTCAGCCCCTGGATACAAACCCCACCCCCCCCCACGCCCCCACAACCCCAATTGGAATCTTTCCTTTGAGCTTCACACAGGAATAATGCGCATTTGGACAAGGTGCAAGGGAGAACAGTCAGCACCTGTGCAACCAATGCGCCAGGAAGGGGAAAGGTCAGAGAAAATTGGCAGCGATCCACGCCACTTGTTAAGGAAGAAAAAATCTGAGAGCACTTTGCATGCTACACATGTATTTAATTTAAAATCAGTTGTTGGAATTTGAGCTCAGAGGGACTGCTAAAGGAATTATCTCATTTATAATGCATGGAACACTCTGCTCGTCAGCATTGTCAGATTGAACTGTATTCCCCACACTTCACCCTCCCCACCCCGCACGACCGAACCCCCACCCCCCCTAACCCTCTGCAATTCTCTTTGCCGCGCTAGGAACCATTTAAAGACATTTTGGAAGCTGCAGATTCGAAACTGCACCAGGCTACAGAAAGGAAAATTCTCCCCGGGCTATTCCTGTTTGACTCATATCTCCTCCCAACAGAGTGTGTAGCAAGGCTGCGCTCCCTCAGTGTCATGCATAATACAGAAGTCATTATCAATAATATCAACAACTTGCATTTATATAGCGCCTTTAATGCAGTAAAATATCCCAAGGCACCCCACAGGGGCAACTAGCAGAAAAAAATCGACATTGAGCCACGGAGGGTGATATTAGGATAGATGGGCAAAAACTTGATCGAAGCGGTAGATTGTAAGGTTTTAACGGGGAGAGGAGCAGAGGTCTAGGGAGGGAATTCCAGAGATTAGGGCCCAGGCAGCTGGGGGCATGGTCACCAATGGTGGAATGACAGAAATCAGGGATCTTCAAGGAGACAGAATTGGAGGAGCATGATTCAGGTGAGAGTGCTACCCACTGAGCCAAGGCTGACATTCAGCCCATCTATCCAAGCTGTGAAAACATCACAGCTTTTTAACTATCAAGTGTTTGGCTGTATTCATCATGCCTATTTCAGTCCCTGAACCTGGCATTGCCAAATTGTGGAGGGTTAACAGGAAATGGAGCTTTGGATTAACCCTTCCTATTCCAATGGGTAGCATTCTTGCCTCTGGGTCAGGTCATCAGTTCAAGTCACACTCCAAAGACTTAAACCCATAATCCAGACTGACACTCCCAGTGCAGTACTGAGGGAGCACCGCACTCCCAGAGGTACCATATTTCAGATGAGACGTTAGATTGAAGCCCTTTCTACCCATTCAGGTGGGCATAAAAAGATCCTAAGGCACTATTGTGAAGAAGAGCAGGGGAGTCCTCCTGGTTTCCTGCTGTTTATACCTCTACCAACATTACTAAGATTATCTGATCATTGCCACATTGTTGTTTGTGGGATCTTGCTATGCACAACTTATATTACAACAGTAGCGACACTTAATTGGCTCTTTGGTATGTCCATATTCATGAAAGGTACAATATACGACACAACTGGATCCCAATTTGCCACATGTGACTACAGCCAGTCTGTGGTGAATAAGGAAATGGTGCAGAAAGGTGATGGAATTACGAGAATATCTGATCCTCTTCAACAACCAAATCAAAATGACAACAATGTTTAAATGTTGTCATTTATTCTTTTATATTCCACCTGTTTTTAATGCTGCTCCTTCCGATCATCTTTCATCCATCTCCAAACACCATGCGCCGCCCCCCCCAGATGAGCAGCTCTGTGTCAATGCCACATCCAACCCAGCCCCTCAGAGATGCCCAACAACAATCCAACGCACCAAGGGAAGATGGGGAGAACAAAGTCCCTCCTATGTTGCTTTCCTTTCCTAGGGGTGAAAACTCACTGGCAATGTGACACTTTGCCACAATGGAATTGGCTGGAACAGGAACTCAGAGCCTAGGGCATTGCAAGGCCCCAATACCGAGCACAGTTGGTCAGAATTAGACCTCTGGCCCATTTTGCCGGTACCTCTGTCGAGAATTTCAAAAGTTTGCCCCTCTCGGGAGCATCAGCGTGGAGTGTAAATGCACAGGCACAACTTTAACTCACCATCTTATGACCGCGGTGAGGAGGGACGAATTGGCTCCCCTTTATTCAGCCCCCTTGGTTGGTCACAACAAAGGTTTTTAAAAATTTTCTTTTCCCCATAAATGCCTTTTCTAATCCAAATGTATTAACTTTTTAATAAGGAGCCAATCAAACCAGGTCTTCTTGAGTCAAAGAAGAAGCAAATTTATTAGCTACTAAACCCGAGAAAAAATAATAAAAGACATGACGACACACACACAAATCTCAGAAGCAAGTCCAAATAAAAGTTCAAAGGAACATGATTAAGTTCTTTGCTTGTCCTTGAGGTGCAGATTGTCGAACATTGCAGCCGTTTGAAGTTAGCTGGTTTCTTTTAAATTCTTGGAGTTGAATTGAAGTTCAGGTAACTGCACTTTGCTGGAGACAATCTTAGCTTGAGAGACAGAGGGAGAGAGAGAGAGAGAGAGAGAGATTTCTTACTGCTTCCTTCAGCAGTTTTTCCACATGACTGCAATGACTTCCATTTCTGGCTTGGCAAAACCAGTTCTTAAACCTCCTGTCTGTATATTCCACGAAAGGAATTCGATTAACGTGTCTTGCAGTCGTTGTTGTAGAACAAGTAATCACATTTTCGATCTTTCATTTCAGAAAGACCGCATTTCAAGATAGTAGAAATCAACAGGATATGGGGTTATTTTGTCCTCCATAGGAGGTTCCGAATGTCTGTTGGGTGTGTCTGGCTGGTTAGTAGTTCCCATTGTCTTGACAGAATTACCATTGATTAAAGTCCAGATTTTGCACTTTTAATGCCTTTCTTTCAAGAATCCCTTTTTGAAGTGGACCCTGACACCCCACCCCCTGGGTGTGAAATTCCATGCAACATGCCAGGGCAGGTCTGCAAGGCAATCCATAGAGGAACTTTCCAGAAAAGTGGTCAAGTTACAATACCAGGCATCAGGTAGCCATCTTTGGTCAGTGTCTTTTCTTGTATTTAAAAAAAACCAGGTCCTCTTTAAACAGTTCAATATGTTTTTGGTTAGCTTGGAAAGTTACAGGTAGATCTCACTCAGTCACAATTTCCCGTCGTCGTGACAACCACTATAGGATGATCCAACTTTTCAACCAAGTTATCATAGTATGGAGCACAGAGAAGAGGCTATTCAGCCCATCATGCCTGTGCTAGCTCTTTCCATCCAACCAGTCCCATTACCTCTGCTCTTTACCCATTTCCCTGCAAATTTTTCCCCTTCAAGTATTTATCCAATTCCCCTTTTGAAAGCTACTGTGGAATCTGCTTCCATCGCCCTCTCAGGCAGCGCGTTCCAGATTCTAACATCTCACTGCGGAAACTAAAAACTCTTCTAATATTAACGCCCCTCACCAAACCCCGGCTTTTCTGTCAATTATCTTAAATCTGTGTCCCTCTGGTTACCAACCCACGGCCCACTGAAAACAGTTTTTCCTGATCTGCTCCACCAAAATCGTGATTTTTGCAAACCTCCATTAAATCTCGTCTTAACTTTCTATGCTCTGGGGACAACAGTCTCAGCTCCTCCAGCTACCTGCCCATTACTGAGGCCCCGCTACCCTGGAACCATTCTGGTAAAATCTCCTCCGCACCCTCTCATAGGCTTTGACATCCTTCCCTAAAGTGGGGCGTCTGGAGTTAGACACAATACTCCAGCGGAGGCCTAACCAGTGATTGACATAAGCTGGGTAGGAATGCAGAGAATTTGTCAGGGGGTGGGTGGTCTCAGGAATGCAGTGAGGAGAAAGGGGGCGTCAAGAGAACAATTATCTCAACAGTGAAGTGCTGCAGTGTCAGTGGGTCAGCAGAGAGGCTTCTCACAGATAGTATGGTTGCATTTAAAAATAACTTTTAAAAAAAATTATTCTTGTGAGAAACCAGGACACAACAGGGTGAAATCAAGGTGAAATCACAACGCCAAGAAACGGTACAAAAATCAGGATTCTGCTCAACCTTTCTGTGCCTAGTGTTTCTCAATTGTCCCATTGACCTTCCAGGCTGAATCAGGAATTGAGGACACATTCTTTGGCAAACATTCCGCCCTCTCTATTGCCCCTTTCTCCCTCATGCTAACATGCACTATTACTTCGAATAAAGCACATTGAGGCATCTCCCACACAGGGAGCTGGCATTCCTGTACTTTCCTGCAACCCTGCGTGCAATGAACTCGGGCAGTCTCAATCTAGTAGGTACAGGCATAAAATGACAATAAACTGTCAGTCTCACCCAGACAGGCCACACAATGACTCGTGTGGTAAGCGGAACATTGTCGGACTGGTGCAATAGAAATATATTTTTACAGTGGGGGAAAACAAAGGCATGTTGTTGGGACAGTGTAGAAGAGGTTTACTCTGTAATCCGTGTTGTACCTGCCCTGGGAGTGTTTGATGAGGACAGTGTAGAGGGAGCTTTACTCTGTATCTAACCCTGTGCTGTACCTGTCCTGGGAGTGTTTGATGGGGACAGTGTAGAGGGAGCTTTACTCTGTATCTAACCCCGTGTTGTACCTGCCCTGGGAGTGTTTGATGGGGACAGTGTAGAGGGAGCTTTACTCTGTATCTAACCCCGTGCTGTACCTGCTCTGGGAGTGTTTGATGGGGTCAGTGTAGAGGGAGCTTTACTCTGTATCTAACCCCGTGCTGTACCTGTCCTGGGAGTGTTTGATGGGGACAGTGTAGAGGGAGCTTTACTCTCTATCTAACCCCGTGCTGTACCTGTCCTGGGAATGTTTGATGGGTTAGCGTTTCCATTTAAAATAAGGAACAAAGGAATCATGTTATGTGATTGTTCCCTGCTGTCCACATAGAGTAATTTCAAGGCCTGTATTTATTGAAGCTTCTGTGTGTGGGGGCGTTGCTGTTTTAAAGCTTTGCCCTTGTGGTCACCCAGAGCTTAAAGTATGCTCTTTGCTGCCATCTAGAGGCCATCCTCAAACTGCCCTATTCAAAACCAATTCACAATTAGAACGATATGCTGGTTGCCTTGCCTACTCTCCTGAAGGCGCTGACACAAAACAGGAGCATTGTCCCACAGCCAATGGTAAACCACAGTCCCTCACCTGGGCAGCCGCCATCTACAGAGGCTCCACGTCAACCATCAGCGGATAACCTAACCACCAAGGAGGAATAGAAGAATCAACAATACAGTTATCATCCCATATCCCGCTTCCCTGCAAAGCTCCTGCTGCCTAGTGAATGGGATCGCTTGGCTGCTTTGACCGTTCCCATTCCTGGAATTGCAACTCCCTCTACACTGTCCCCATCAAACACTCCCAGGACTCAAAGCAGGCCAGGGAGTGCACCTTAGCTCTGTACCCCACAGCCTAGTGCAGGTGTGTGTATCTGTACCCCCCAGGTTCCTCTACCCTTATTTTCCAGGGAGTATGGGGCCTCCTTAATGTTCCCGCAAAAAGTACTATGTCACACTCGTCTATATTGAAGTTAATTTTCCATTTACATGACAATTTTGCAAGTTTGTTTTTCAGTATTGTCTCACACTCCTCCGCTGTATTAACTAAACCCCTCAATTTCCTGTCAGCCCCAAATTTTGAAATTTTAAAATTGCACTTCCAATTCCCGAGTCTAATTTGTTCATAAGTGATGAACAGTGGTCCCAGCACCAAGTGCTGAGCAACATTAACCTTCTCCATTTGCCAATCTGAGAACAAAGCGCAATTACATATATAGTATAGCAACAGACCATTCAGCCCAGCTAGTCAGTATTGTCCATACGAGTCTCCTCCCATTCTATCTCAGCCTTTCAGCATATCTTTCTCTTCCCTTTTCTCCCGGGTATTTATTCTTCTAGTTTCCTTTTGAAAGCGTCCAAGCCCTTTGCCTCAACCACTTCTGACAATTGCAACTTCCACATTCTAACCGCTCTCTGAGGAAATAAATTTCACCTTATTTCCCTATTAGATTTATTAGTAAGTAATTTGTATTTATGGCTCCTGAGTTTGAATTCTCACACAAGTGAAAACATCCTCTCTATATCTACCCAGTTCAACACATTCATCATTTTAAGAATCTCTATCAGCTCTCCTCTAACTCTCGCTTTCACTAAAGGAAAAAGGCCCAACCTGTTCAATCTTTCCGATAGTTGTAATCACTCCGTTCTAGCACGATCCTTGTAAAATCTTATGTTTTTTCCTGTGCTTCTATATTCTTTCTCCAGTATGACCAGGACTGTGCAAAGCACTCTAAGTGCATCCAGACACAGGGCCTAATACAAGTGTAATGTAACTCCATGACCTTTGAATGCTATACCTCTCAAATTAAATCCTAATGATTTGTTAGTGGTTTTAATTGCTTTGCAAAGTTGGAAGGCGGATAAATGTTATTTTGTTTTGAAAGGTTCAGTCTATGCTTGGTCTGCCAGCTTCTATACAACCCCTTCCCCAAGAAGAGTGATTGCAGCAAAGCACAATGCTGCTCACAGTACAACCTACTCACTGCACTGATCATGGCTTCAAATCTGATACAATACACCTCACTATAGGTGCTTCCCTCTCCCAAAGGTGAGCCAAGCTGGGGTGCGATCCCACATGGGGGCGAGGTTCCCTCTAAATTTGCTTTGTTGTGCTTAGTCTATTTATTGCAATGTACGGTACCATTGATTTTTTTTTTGTACAGCTGTCCACACGTTGTATTTTACATGAAAGAACTCCAGGAGCCTGCATGGTACCTTACAGTTTGCTGTGTGAAGTCACACAAATCCAGCTTAGCAGAATGATTGCTAGTTACCCTCTGATACCTCCTCACTCAAGTTGCCATTCGCCGCAGGAGGGTCTAAAAAGCTCAGTGAGTTAGTCATTTCGATGGATATCACAGCCAAACCTGATCCTGCTATGCATACATGGGCTATTTAGGCAGCGATCACTGTGCAGTGATCAAGAGCAGGAACCCTGCCTGATTTCCCTCTCTCTCTGACCCAGGGCTCACTGTTCAGTGATCAGGAACAGGAACCCTGGTTGATTTCCCCTCTCTCTAACCCAGGGCTCACTGTTCAGTGATCAGGAACAGGAACCCTGGCTGATTTCCCCTCTCTCTAACCCAGGGCTCACTGTGCAGTGATCAGGAACAGGAACCCTGGCTGATGTCCCCTCTCTCTAACCCAGGGCTCACTGTGCAGTGATCAGGAACAGGAACCCTGGCTGATGTCCCCTCTCTCTAACCCAGCGATCACTGTGCAGTGATCAAGAACAGGAACCCTGCCTGATTTCCCTCTCTCCCTAACCCAGGGCTCACTGTGCAGTGATCAGGAACAGGAACCCTGGTTGATTTCCCCTCTCTCTAACCCAGGAATCACTGTGCAGTGATCAGAAGCAGGAGCCCTGGCTGATTTCCCTTCTCTCTCTAATCCAGGGCTCACTGTGCAGTGATCAGGAACGGGAACCCTGGCTAGCTTTTCTTTTCCCTCTTTATAATCCCAGATTCTAGCTGCTGCTGATCCAGCCAAGCCTGCACATCCCCAAATTCCTTCGCCCTATCATTGAAGGACGAGCCTCCAGCTGTCTAGGACCTAAGTTCTAGAATCCGTTCCCTAAACCTCTCCACCTTGCTCTCCTCCAGTTTAAGATGCGCCTTAAAACCCAACGTTTTGTCTTGATCACCTGTCCTAAAATCTCTTCTTTGGCTCAGTGTCAATTTTTATTTGATAACAAAACAGCTTCCTGTGAAGCACTTTTTTACTTCATTAAAGATGCTATTTAATGTAAATTGTGACTAGTTACCCTGCTGCCTTGGCACTGACAAGGGATGGAAGCTGGGTGCAATCTAGAGCTGGCTAACAAAATGGCAGAGCAGGCTCAATAGGCCAAATGGCCCAGTTCTCTTCCTATGTATCTATACAGGAATTGGCTTCTTTAGCTTGTCATCAGTGACAGGATTACATGCTGGCAACCAAACCTATATTTAAACTGGCAAGCTGTCCCACTCCACAATATTGATTTTAAGCGTCTTAATCTGTGCATCATGATCAGTAAGATATTCTGACAGAAAGTCTTTTAATTTTCCTAAAACAGTAATATTTTTGGCTTGCAGGAGAGCAGTGTGCTCCAACCGACTGCTACCCTTTGCTGTTTTCACCCCTCAATGCAGGTTTATCCAAAGGCATATTGGGGAAACGAGAGTGAGACACATCCTGAGGACAGAATCTGCATTTCAAACTCTGTTCTAAGGAACTAAAGCCCACAGCCTTCCCTTTAAACTGCCTAAACTAGCCTCTCTGAGCACGGCTGCAATTGTTAAATACGACAATGTCCACAGCTTAGTGACAGGATGTGTTAACCCTCGGAGTGCCACTGTAGCATCTCCCAGCAGTTTCTCTCAGCAGAACATAATGAATACAATGGATCTGGCTAACAGCAGAATGTATAAGATCCCATGGCACTGTTTCAAAGAGCGTTCTCCCCGGTGTCCTGACCAATATTTATCCCTCAACCAACATCAAAGTACTTAATTGGCTGTAAAATGCACCAGGGTGTCCCGAGGTTGCTATAGAAATGCAAGTTCATCCTTTTTAAAAATATTCCAAAAAAGAAAATTGTTTTGTTTAGAAAATGTGAAGAGCATCACAGCCAAGCGAATGTTGAGAAGTGGATTTTTTTTAATAAACTGCTTTGCAAAAGTAAAGTTACTCCACAGAACTGGGCCAGGAGCTTTAAAAATAATAACACAGCAACAACTGATGGAAAGAGCTTCTCCCTCCGCTCTGCGAGTCAGAGAACGCCGAAATTCAGAACCTTATTGCCTGCATCGGCCACGGGACACAGACAGAAAACAGTTGCATAATAAGCTGAGTTACTTTACAGGGATCCCACCGCCCTCCATTGTTCCCATTTAAACTGAAGGTTTGTACTGGCCTCCCAGTGCTGCTTAAAATGCAGCGCCATGTGTCTGTTGCTACAGTGGATCATGTGGCACTGTTTCCAGATGCATCTTCTGTTTGGCCAATGGTATAGAGACAGAGAAAGAAAGAGAGACTGACAGGGAGATAGAGAGAGAGTCAGAGACACAGAGGGAGCAGGAACCCTGGATGATTTCGCCCCTCTAACCCAGTGTCACTGTACAGTGAACAGGAACAGAGAAGGAGAGACACACAGACAGAGAGAGAGAGACAGACAGACAGAGATGCAGAGAGGCAGAGTGTTGCCCAGCTCAGACCAGGGTAGGATGGGTCAGAGGTGTGGATGGAAGAGTCAATGCAGAATGCTACACTCTGGCGAAGGCAAGAGTTGGTATGCCAGGGTGCCTTCTTGTAATTTATGGTGGAGTGTGGTTTCAGTTATAATGCACACACTCTGCAGGGCTGAGAGAGGGGGTGACATGTTCCTGCCTGCAAGGGGACATGGTCACACAATGGATTGGATGTGTTCTAACTTGTCCTCATACATGCGGTGAAACGCTCTGGCCAGACTCTGAAACGGAGCATCGCAGTTCTCCATCTCTTTCTGCAAAATAACACAGAATGAAAGATGGTGAAGCTAAAGGCCAAAGTGCAACAAGCAACCCAATCAACCGCCCACAGCTCAATCAACCACAGTCCAATCACCTTCAGCCTCACTAACGATATACACCATTCGCTATCAAATCCTGGTCCATTCTAATCCAGTCAGGTCGATGTTCTGCACGTTATTATACACAAGTCTCTCGTTTTTACTTCTTATGGTTTACATTCAGTTTTTACATCTATGTAACTATTCGGTTCTATGTTTTCCCTCCAGCTCATTCAAAGGAGTCTCAGTATTGGTTGCACGCTCAGCGAAATCATGTTACACAGTTCACAATCAGTGTGACAACTGGTTGGGTGAGGGGTAATAGGAGGTATCTGAGTCACGGTCTTGAGTGGGAAGCCGCGTTGATTTATTTTATACACTAAGACTGATTACAGTGACAGGCGACTGTCACCCTGACTGAGCGCAGCCACTTCAGTACACACTGCAGCTAGAACTAGGGCCCTCCTGGTCTAATGATACAGGACACTCAGCAAATAAGAAGGGCTTTTAACCTCAGCAGTTGTTATTTCTTACCCATTGTAGCTACGACAGCTGTGTCTCAGTGGGGAACACTCTCGAACTCAAATCCTTCTGATTCAGGCAAGTTCCACTTCAGGAGCTGGAGCATAAAGTCCAGACTAGCATTCCTCGTTCAGTACCGAGTTAGAGGGTTAGTACCAAGGGAGCATTGACCATCAGAGGGTCAGCACTGAAAGAGTCTTACATTGTCCGAAGTGCAGTACCAAGAGTGCTGCAGTTTCAGACGAGGCATTTTTCGGATGAGACATTAAACCAAGGCTCTACGAGATGGGCGTTAAAAAGTTTCCCAGCACTATTTCGAAGAAATTCGGGGAGATTTCCCTGGTTACCTGTCCAATATTTATTTCTTGACCAATGCCATTATCACACGGCTTTTTGTGGGAGCTTGCTGTGCAAATTGGTAACTGTGTTTCTCACACTACAACAGTGGCTACACTTCAAAAAGTGCTTTATTGGCTGTAAAACGCTTTGAGGAGTCCGAAGATGTAGAAAGACACTCCACGCTTTTGCTGAAAGTCCCTGTCTCACTTATAGACTGACTGTGAGATACCAGGTGTTTCTCAGGCTGGCAAGTCGATGCAGTGGGGAGGAGGAGAAAGAGAAACAGAAAAAGTTGAGATTATCCCTTCACTTACTGCGGAGGTCTCAAAGTACTCCAGGCCCTGGCTCACTGCCCATTCCTGTGCTTGGGTGTACTCCACGGCACGTCTGCAGGCTAGGTCCATCTTATTGCCCACAAGGACTCCTGCAAACCAATCAAAGGCAATGACTGGTTGAGGTACCAAATTCACTGTGCAACTTTCCTACATTCTACAATGACATTCTCAGAGCCAGAGGAGCACTGACCTGCCAGCTGGCCACTGGGGGCTTGTGCTCGGGCCCTTTCCAGCCACTTTGTACAACTGTTGAACGTTGCCTCGTTGGTGATGTCATACACAAGGCAAATGGCAGCCGCAAGCTCCCACTGTTTAAATGGAGAAAACGCAAGGTTTAAAAAGAGCAAGAGAACGCGCACATTATCCCTGTTGTAGGCTCTGGGGGTTCACAAAGGCTCTGATCAGCTGAGAGTAGTCTTAAAGGCTCAGCTTCCATTTCAACACAATATCCAGGTCAGAGAGTCTGACGGCAAGTTCCAAATTCACCAGAAAGACACAACACAGCAACACAAAGGAAAAATAAAACGCTAGGCAGAACTTTCAACTCCCTGAATGAACGATCCGGAGAAAGTGAGTTCATTATCCCACTGCTACAGTTTGAGAATTTGAATTTGGCTTCATAGGAATCAGTGAAAGTCACCAGAAAGCTGTTGGATTATCATAAAAGGAAGAAAACATGCCTACAGCAGTATCATTTTACACACTTAAAACTTCAGCAACCGTGTAAAATGGGTGATATCAAATCAGACGCCCATTCTGCCACTCACCTGAAGGCAGGCTGGTATGGGACTGGAGTCAGATATAGGCCAACCCAGATAACATTGGCAGGTTTTATTTCTTAAAGTGATTTTTACAACTATGGGATGACTTTTACCTATTCCTTTATAACCGAGCTCAACTTATCAAACTGCCACAGTAGGATTTGAACTCACTTTCTCTGCATTACTAGTTCAGTAACAGCTTCTTAGGCAATCCCCTGGGATCAAGGATGACTTGCTTCCATGGTACTGAGATGGCTGATAGGTCCAGTGCAGGGGGCAGGTGGTGCTTGAAGGGTTTGGTTAGATGAGGTGTACTCTCTCTTGACACTTCGGCTTTGCCTCTGTGTGTTCTTGTTTAATAACAGAGTCACTACACCTCACAACTGAGAGAGTCAGCCCTGGGTATGCTTTTTCACACAGCCTAGCCATCAGTTTCAGAGTAGCGTTGGCAGAGGACTGACAGTAAATGATCCTACCTGCCCTTGCTGGTATGGATAGTGGGCATGTCCTACTGAGAGGTGTAGATTAAAGGACAAAAATAATTCAAAGAATGAATGACAGAGCCTAAGCCTCTGAAGAAAACAAACCTACTAGTTGATCTCCGTACCTGGCTTTCCACCATGTCATAGAAGATTTCTTTTCCTGAAGAATCGAATATGAAGAGTTCCTGGAGACAGGGAAGGTAAGAGAACACAATTAATCAACATCGACGCGCAGAAAGTCGCTCGGAATTCACACTCAAACAGAATGATGACATGCACTTTTTTAAACACTCACCACGCTGTCAGGGGTGTCTGGAATGGGGACTGGATTAACAAAGACTTCCACTCCAGTTGTCTAGACAGGATAAGGAGAGTTAGTACCACTCTCAGACCCACATCCTCTGTAACCTCACTAACTAAACTTCCTGCTCGTAAGATTCAAACCTGACCAAACTCCCAAAAAATGGAATTCAAAGATTGGGGTATCAAACACGATGAAATCTAGAAACATCAGTTCTGGCGTCCTACAGTTGTGGTGTGACACTTGGGGCCACCATCCCCTGACTGGTGCACAGAACACTCCATCTCCTCTCCGGACAGTAACGGCCAGGATTCACATTCAGTAGCCCCTTGCCTTGTATAGACAGTTGAACAAGAATCAATGGGGTAGCAGCTATCACACAAGATCTCTGTTGAGTAAGTTTATGAAGATCATCGTAGGAACATGGGATTCAGCCCCTTGAGCCTGCCACACCATTCAATTAGATCATAACTGATCTCCACAGCTCCATTTAATCACCTTTGCTCCATATCCCTCAAACCTTTACTCGACAAAAATCTATCCATCTCAGTCTTGAAAGCTCCAACTGGCCCCTAGCAATTACAGCCTTTTGGGGAGGGGAAAGCGGTTCAGATTCCCACTACCTTTTGTGTGAAAATGTGCTTCTTGATTTCACTCCTCAATAGCCTATTGCTGATTTTAAGGCTAAAGGTGTGTGTTGGCATCCTTCCATCTATAAGAGATGATGACATGCAGCAAACAATCCTTTTAGGTGGGAAGGTATTTATGTGGTGCACCTTCACTGATGGCTGTGAGGGTCAATCCTTGAAAGGGAGATTCTTCCACAAGTGCTGCACATGAAGCTGCCAAGTGATATTGTGGGTTGGTACTTGTTGCCAAGCTGCTGGCCATCGTGGTGGTGCACATCAGCCCACAGGAGGCATCACCATTTCCACCTTTGGCCAACTATAGTCAGGTGGGATAGTCAATGTCTAGGACCTTCATGTCACACTTGCAAGCATCCTTGAAGTGGAGCTTTGGGCGCCCCACTGGTCGCCTGCCTCTGCCTACCTCGCCAAACAGAAGTTTTAAGATTTAAGAATGTTAGGATTATGTCCCCTTGTTCTGGGTTTCCCCACAAGGGAATAGTTCCTCCCTATCTATCAAATCCCTTTGTCACTTTAAACACCTTGATTAGATCACACCTCAAAACTTCTAAACGCAAAAGAATACAACCCAAGTTCATTCAAACTGGCCTCGTAATGTAATCCTTTAAGCCTTGGTATCAAGTTTATTATTCACTGTTAAATTAAAATTCCTCCCGAGATTGTTTGGCCCAATATTGTGTTATAATTCCTTCCCCAAACGGTGTGTACTACCTCGTAGGTAGTTTCTAAAACCTGAATTTAGGGAAAAGTCTAGAAAAATCAGAAAGTAAATGAGTCAGATTAACTGCAAGCTTGTTTGAAACCAAAACAGAGCATATAATCTCAGCAAAGAAACCTTGATGGTTCAGATCACAAGATCGCCACAAATGAAGATAAGCCTCTTTTATTCTAGATCATTACTCTAGTCATTCCTCTTGAAGGACTGTAACAATGTCCAGAATGGTGCTAGCATTTCTGTCTCCCTCCACTACTCCACTTTGAGTCCGCTCCATATCCCGATCATTCCAGATGAAACACACGCCGGGTTCTGTTCTTCCATCACCTCCCTGTGCTTGCTGACCTACTCTGGTTCCCGGTCCTACAATGCCTCAATCTTAAATTTTATCTCCTTGTTTTCAAATCCTACCATGTCTTCGTCCTCTCTCTATCTTTGTAACCTCCTCCAGCTTCCAAATTCACAGCACTCTTCCATTCTGGTCTCTTGCACATCCCCGATTTTAATCACTCCACCAATTCCAGCTGCCTGGATCCTACCTCTCCCTAAGCCTCTCCACATCTCACTCCTCCTTTAAGATGGTCCTTAAAAGCTACCTCTTTGACCAAGCTTTTGCTCATGTATCCTAAATCACTTTATGTAGCTTAGTGTCAAACGCTGCAGTGAAGTGCCTTGGGGACATTATACAATGTTAAAGGCACTATACAAATGCAAGTTGTTGCTGTAAAGTACCAATTTTTAAAATTCATTTTCAATACGTGGTCATCACTGGCGAGGCTGGCTTTCATTGTCCAATTACCTTTCTTATATACTGTTTATGCTTTATGTACCACTGCAAAATCTCATAAACCTTTCCACAGCCTCCTTTCAAGGTTGAATTATTGCTCAATGGACATACCAGGGTATAATTTTTCAGAAAGTGAGCACTTTCACTGCGAAACACATGCACCAGCGCACTCTTCCCAACAGTGGAGTCACCTGGAAAAAAATGAGTAAAAGAAGAGCGTTGTGAGTGGAGGGCCAGGAAACACAGACAAACACCACACCACAGCACAGATCCAACTGGGTACATCTAACAATCCAATATGAGCCAGAGTTCAAATCTCACCATGTTTGAGAATTTGAATTTAGCTTTAGAAATAAGGAATTACAAATTTTGCATCAGTGGAAGTAAGGCAGTCACAAGAATTGATAAAAGTCATCGACCTGAAATGTTAACTGTCTTTCTCTCCTAACCTGCTGAGTATTTCCACTGTTTTCTGTTTTTATTATAGGTCACAAGAATGCAACTGGTACACTAGTGTCCCTTTAGGGAAGGAAAACTGCCGTCCTTACCCAGTCTGGGCTTTCAAACCCCAACACGGTCAACTCTTAATCGTCTTCCAAGCTGGTTTAAGGCTCATCACCACCTTCTCAAGGAACTATGGATCGGCAATATTTACCAACCTTGCCAGCAACACCACCTCCAAAAATTTATTTTTCTTTAAGTTGTTGGGTGAAATGGCCAGTTTGGAATTAAGTCAGAGATATCTCACCCTGGTTGGGACTAGGTAAGCAATATGGTGAGATGAATTAGGGTGGGAGGAGGTAAGGAGCCTAAACACCAGCAGCTTTTGTGTTGTGAAATATTATGTACCGTAATTCTACTGCACTACACAAGGTAACTTTCGCTTTTCTTCCCACTTTCCTGAAGCTGCTGACACTGCTTCAATCGACAGGTAGGTGCCAACAGCCACTCTTACTGTGTCCAAGTCACCATTCTTTATAGTATAAGCCCAAAGGGCAGGCAATGTCAGCAGGGATTTTCCAGGAGGCACTGGCTGGCGGGTGAGCATTCTGCTCAGCAGAGAGTTCGCTGGAAAGCAGTAAGCGTCAGTTCAGCATTAGCCAATGCTGAAGCTCAGGCTTTCAGAACTGTATGAAGTGAAAACAGAGGCAAGGCACTCAAAGGTCAAAATACACTTGCACACTCTACTTCTCATCTGAACCATTTTACCCACAAAACACACAAGGTTAAAGTCAACAGGTGTCAGCATGCGAACATGAGTATTGAGATCACATAACCAACGACAATGTCTATTACTGATCTTTTATTTACTGTTTAAGAAACACAATTAGCCAAATCTGAATTTCCAATTAGCCACAGGCTTTTCAGGTCAACTCTGATGGCACAATTTGAAGAGAAGGGGAGTTTGTCTATTGTCTGAGATAATGTGGCTCAGGAGAGCTGAGGGAAGAGGGGGAATGAAGAAAGCTGTGGGGGGCCATTTTGCCAGTTTTCCAGGCATAGCTCCCATCCATTTGATTTCAGTCACAAACAAACCGTTTCTCAAGGCAGAGAATGTAGACAGTAAACTGTGCCTCAGTGGGATGCACTCTCACCTCAGGGTCAGAGTCATTGTCCTGGCCAATAATTATTCCTCAATTAAGATCACTAAAGAAGATTGATTACCCAGACGTTATCATCTTGCTAGTTGCTTCCTACATTATAACAGGCCACAAAAATTTTAATGTATTTCATTGGTAAAGCATTCTGGGAAATTCTGAGGTTGTGAAAGGCACTCCAGAAATGCAAGGAATGGATTCCACTCTGAGACTTGAACATGGAATCCAGGCACTTTGAGTGCCAGCACTGAAGGAGTGCTGCACTGTCAGGGAGCCAGTGCTGAGGGAGCGCTGCGCTGTTGGAGGAGCAGTACTGAGGAAGCTTCACACTTGCGGAAGTTCAGTACTGAAGGATTGCTGCACTGTTGAAGGGGTAGCACCGGACAGTCAAGGGGCAGTACTGAGGGAGTGTTGCACTATCAGAAGGCCAGTACTGAGGAAGCTCCACACTGTGGGAGCGGCAGTACTGAGCGAGCACCGCACTGTCAGAGGGGCAGTACTGAGGGAGTGTTACACTATCAGGAGGCCAGTACTGAGGCAGCTCCACACTGTGGGAGGGGCAGTACTGAGTGAGCACCGCACTGTCGGAGCATCAGTACTGAGGGAGCACTGCATTGTTGAATGACAGTACTGAGGGAGCTCCACACAGTCGGGATGGCAGTACCAAGGGAGTGGCACACTGTCAGAGGGGCAGTACCATGGGAGAACCAAGCTGTCAGAGGTGCCACCCTTTGGATGAAACGTTAACTAAAAGATCAGTATGCCCTCTCAGTTGGGTGTAAAAAGGTCCCATGGCCACTATATTAAGAACAGCAATTGTGATGAAATTGGTGCCTAGTTTATGCAACGTCTTCTCTCTGGTGTCCCTGGCCAACATTCACCCCTCAATTGACATCACACAAAAAAAAAACCACCTCATTATCAGGGTTAGCAGGAGCTGGATCTCTTTGTGGCTAAATAGAAAGACTTGCATTTCGATGGGATCACCTGAGGTTGCGAAAGGCACCAAAGTGTTTTAGAGCCAATCGAAGGTTTCACATTGCTGCTTGTGGGATCTTGCTGTGCGCCGTTTGGCTGCTGCACCTCCTGAATTACAACAGTGGCTGCTAGGCGCCCTGTGCAGTCCTGGGGAGGTGACGGGCGCTATAGAAACGTAAGGCCTGCCTCTCCCCCTTCACCCACTCACCTGCCAGCATACATTTGGCTCGCAGCTTCACCATGGCTCCCGCTTGGTCACTAAACCCATTAACCGGTGAACTGCGTCAATAATAACCTGGTAATCCTAACCCCCCACCCCAAACTCAGCTACTGCAGACCGCTGGCCGCCATTAGCCGCTCCTTGGTTACAGCTCCCTAGCAACACTGGGTCTCGCCTCCGCACTCGTCCCATTGGCTGCCGCGCCTGACGTGTTCCCGTTTCTAATTGGTCGCTGCGCCGTCAATCGGGCTTCCCTGTCGTTTGATTGGGCAGGGTGGCTGTCAATCAAAATGTAACTTCCGCCAGCGGTACCCACCCCAAGGGAATAGGCACTCTTTCAAATAGCTGGGATTGGGATGGGGACAATTAGCAATGTTATTTTAGAGCATAAAAATATTTCCTAATGCTGCTGTAATTATATTTTCAATTCTAAATAATTTGGTGTTCAGCATTCAATTTTTCTGTCAGGCATTTTATGTTCACTTGGCTTGACCTCAATGGGTAAAATAGATGGTGGATCAATATGGTTTCTAAACTGGAAGATCTACAATTGACATGACCTTCTCATCAGGCAGCTGCAAGAGAAATGATGGAGACAAAGGAGACCGGTATATATTGCCTTCATAGGCCTCACCAAGTTGAACATGTAAGCACAGAATCTCAGAATTGTTACGGCACAGGCCATTCAGCCCATTGTGTCCGCACCAGCCCTCCAAATGAGTAATTTACCTAGTGCTATTCACCCCAGAGCCCTGCATTCTTCCTTTCCAGTAATAATCCAATTTCCTCCTGAATGTCTCCATCGAAGCTGCCTCCACCACATTCTTAGGCAATGCATTTGATCCTAACCACTCCCTGCATGAAAAAACATTTTCCTCACATTGCCTATTACCTAAAATTTGTGCCCTTTTCTCTTGATCCTTTCACAAGTAGGAAATCCAGACCACTCATGATTTTGGATACTTCTGCCAAACCACTGTTCATCCAAGAAGACAATCCCAACTTTTCCAATCCATCTTCACAACTGAAACTCCTCACCCCTAGAACTAAGAGGCACTCTACTGGAGTAATTTGCCTCCTGCCAAAGCTGCTCAAGTAATATTTCAGGTGGAGATTAGTTTTTTTAGATTTCCAGAATTTGCAGTATTTTGCTTTTGCAACCCTTCTCTGGGCCTGGTTCCAACTACTGCCTCACCGTCAGCCAAGCAGGTTTATTCTCTTGAAGGTGTTGGCTGGTGCCAGTAGTTACACTCCCATTGCCACTAACCACCCCATTTGTACTTCACCCAGTTGCTCATCTCCACATCTGTAGCACTTAATTCACACTGAATAGCTAAAACAGAAACCCACCCTCATTAAAACTCATGTGTTGGTTTTTGCATTCTTTCTACACCCTCTTTGTCTAACCTTCAGCATCACCTATGAATCAATTGTATAAGACACTAGTTAGGCCTCATCTGGAGTACTGCATCCAGTTCTGAGTGCCATACTTGATGTGAACGCAGTGGAGAGTGTAGAGGAGATTTACAAGAATGATTCCAGGGATTAAGAACTGTAGTTATGAGCATAGATTGGTGAGGTCGGTACTGTTTTGCTTGGAGAAAAGAAGGCTGAGAGGAGACTTGATAGAGGTATTCAAGATCCTGAGAGGTATGGACAGGGTAAATAGTGAGAAACTGTTCCTACTCAAGACAGCATCAAGAACTAGACGGCAGATTCAAAATAATTAGCAAAAGTAGTGATCCAAGGAATTTTTTTGTAACCAGGAGGGTGGTTGGAGTCTGGAACGAACTTCCTGGAGACAGGTTCGATCATAAGGAAATTGGATTGGAACCTAAAAAGAATGTGCTAGTGTTACATGGATAAGGGCAATGACCTCCTTCTGCACTGTAAAGGTTCTGTGATTCAAATACTTTATTGGCTATAAAGCACTTTGGTGCCTTTCATAACCTCAGGAGAACCCAAAGAAATGCAAGTCTTTTTATTCAATCACATCCAGATCGCCTCCCTGATAATGAAGTGGTTCTATGATCCAGAAAGCAAGAGGTGGCCAGGCAATCGAAACACAACTATGACACCAACATTGATGTGGGAATATGCTGGAATTTTGCCTTGATTGTACAAGTTCTATTTGTTAAAAGATTACTTTCTTCACTATTTAACTGGTCTGAAATCAGGTTAACCACCATTGAAATAACCAACCAGTAACTTCTAACCCAATGTAAAAATTAGAGACATGGGGTAGGGAAGGTAAAGTGTTTTTGAAAGGGTAAATACTATTTCTATTTGAGCTAAAGGAAAATATATTCATCCTGTTAAATAAAAACAAAATGACAACTTGCAATACAGTACTTCTCACATCTTCAGGGAATTTGAATGCATTTCCCAACCAGTTCAGTTAACCAAGTTACTGAATAATCTTAAGGCAAAATACTGCAATGCTGTAAATCTGAAACAAAAAAAACTTGCTGGGAAAACTCAGCAGGTCTGACAGCATCTGCGGAGAGAAAGACCGAGTTAATAACGTTTTGAGTCCATGACTCTTCAGAGCCAAGTAAAAACGTGGTGAAATTTAGTGTTTAAGGGGGGGTGGGGCAGATGAAGCTGGCTAGAAAGCCAGCAACAGGTAGAGGCAAAGGAGTTTGCCAAGTATGTCATAAACAAAAGGTCAAAGTGGTGTTGATGGTGGTGGTACTGGCTAAAGGAGATGCTAATGGTGACATTAAAGGCAGAAAGAAGAATGTGATAATAGCTGGACAACAGTAAACGCTCTAGAAAGAACAGATGGCTCTTGTGGGGTGGGGAAAAAAAAAGATTGAAAATAGGCTAAAAGGTGCAGATAAAACAATGAATAAAAATGAAAATAAATTGTGGAAAAAATGACAATTAATGAAAAATGAATTGAAAAAAGGGGATTAAAAAGGAGTGAGGATGGAGAGTTCACGATCTGAAGTTGTTAAACTCAATGTTAAGTCTGGAAGGCTGTAAAGTGCCTAATCGGAAGGTGCTGTTCCTACATTTTGCTTTGAGCTTCACTGGAACATTGTAGCAGGCCAAGAACTGACATAGGGGCATGAGAGCAGGATGGTGCTTTGAAATGGCAAACGACAGGAAGGTCTGGGTTATGCTTGCACAGACCAAACGCAGAGCAGTCACCCAGTCTGCATTTGGTCTCTCCAATGTAGAGATGACCACATTGAGAGCAGCAAATGCATTAGACCAAATTAAGGGAAGTGCACTTGGATGAGGTGGTTGGGGTGGAGAGAGAGAGGGGGGGGGGGGGGGGGGGGGGGTGGAGAGAAGGGGAAGGAAAGATAAAGGGGGTGTTGCACCTTCTGCGATTACGTGGTGTCATGGGAGGGGGTTGAGGTGTTAGGGGTGACGGAGGAGAGGGCCAGGGTGTCCTGGAGGGAACAGTCCCTACAGAATTCTGAAGGGGGCAGGGGGGGAATGAAGGGAACATGGGTTTGGTGGTGGCATCATGCTCGAGTTGGCAGACAGCAGATGAGCCTTTGAATGCGGAGGCTTGTGGGTGGGGTGAAAAGTGAGCCCAAGGGGGACCTTAACATTGGTTCTGCAAGGGACAGAAAGGTGAGGGCAGAGGCACGGGGGATGGGTCAGACACTGTTGACGGCCCTGTCAAACAGTGTGGGTGGGAAACCTTGGTTAAGGAAGGCACACATACATACATATCACAAGCAGTTTTGGAAAGTGGCATCAGAACAAATGCAACAGAGGCAAAGGAACTGAGAGAATGGGATGAAGTCCTTACAGGAAGCAAGGTATGAGGAGCTGTAGTTAACATTTTAAGTTCAACAACTTCAGACGTTGAGCTCTCCCCTCCATCCTCCCCACTTTTAAATATTCATTTTATTTCTTCCCCACTTATTTTTATTACTTTAATTCATTTTCATTCTTTGTTTTAACCCCACCTTTTAGCCTATTTTCAATCTTTTTTCCCCCACCACCATCCCCCTCCCCCCACTAGGACCATCTGTCACTTGCTCATTTTGTTCTTTCTAGAGTGCTCACCCTTGTCCAGCTATTATCATTCTTTCTACCCTTAATGTCACCATTAGCATCTCCTTTAGCCAGTCCCACCACCAATAACCCTCTGAGCTTTTGTTTATGACATCTTTGGCGATCTCCTTTGCCTCCACCTATTGCTGGCCACCTATTCAGCTTCACCTCCCTTAAACAGTATAAATTCCACCACATTTTTACTTCTCTCAGCTCTCAAGAATCACGTGGACCCAAAATGTTAACTTGGTCTTTCACTCCACCAATGTTGTCAGACCTGAGTTTTTCCAGCATTTTTCATTACTGAATAACTTATTTACCTCTGGCCCAGTGTCCAAACTAGAGCTAGAACCAGTTCAGGCAGTGAATTAAAGACTCTTATTCTGTACTAAGATTAAGCCAATATATTTTCAAACCAAAGCCTAAAGGCAAATATCCAGGTAGAGCCAAAAATGCCCAAAAGCAGCAAGCTACAAATTGGATTGGATTAGACTGGGGAAAAGCACTAAGCCCACTCCCATTTTGCTGCAAAACTAAGGAAGGGAAGAAATGGCAAGCTAGTAAGCCCACACTAAGCCAGAGGACAGAATTAGATTTCCCCCAAGCCTTTAAAACTAGTTGAAGTACCCAACAGGAATGCTGCACCTTTGAGCCAGGAGTATGAAGCTATAGCACTTGTAAAACAAAATCACAAGCACAGAATTAAGTAGAGCATAGCTTGACCACTGCCTGAAACTGTTTGGAACAGGCACAGAACAAAATCCAAAAGCCAGCAAATCTTTAAAAAAAAAAAAGAATTTATTGAACACTGCATCAACGTCACAATTGATGTAATTGGCCCTTGGTTTATGCAGTCTCTTCCTTGGCGATTCGATCCTTCTTCAATGGTCCCTGAAAGCAAAAGGAGATAGATGTCAGATAAAAGAACAAACCTCAAGAGCTGGACATGGAAACCACAAGAATTAATGCGCTTGTGGCAATTCAAGTTCCTGTGCCTTCAGTCTCAGTTGTAAACTAAGGCGGCTCATTATTATTTCCTGCAATGATCACATAAATCACTCACCATAAATGCCTTCTTCTCCTCAATGGTCTGGAAGCGGCCATGGCCAAACTTGGAAGAGGTGTCGATGAACTTCAGGTCGATCTTTTCCCCAGCACGGCGGCTGGTCTGCACCAATAGGGACTGCAGGGTGGAAGAAAAATTAAATGCTCTTTATCAGAGGAAACTGCCAACCAACTCCAAACTGAGGCACACGGCAGGGGGGGTGTGTGTGTGTGGTTTGGAGGGGGGGGGGGGGGAAAGAGAGACAGTTAACATATCCTCACCAGTATAAACAGTAATGGCAGTCTCACAAATCACACTGCTCTGGGATAAATTACTACACAAAATTGAGCGCGCACTTTTAGCACAGGCTGCAGTGGTTTAGGGTGGCTCATTACCACCTTTCAGGGCCACCAAGGCATCTGTCCTCGAAGCCCATCAGCATCACAGGGAGACCCCTGCCCCTCCCAACCTACTGTTCCCTGGGCTCAGGGAGGTCCCATTCTTGAATATATTTAAAGCCAAGACTTTTTATCTCAAGTGAACTGAAGGATAATGGGAACACAAAAGGAGTAGGCCATTTAGCCCCTCAAGCCTGCTCCATCATTCAATTAGATCATAGCTGATCTACTTTAATGCCATTTTCCCTGCACTATACCCACAACCCTTGACATCTTAAATATCCAGAAATCTCAGTCTTGAATAAACTCAATAACTGAATCTCTGCTGGAGCAAAGAATTCCAAAGATTCACCACCCTCTGGCTAAGGAACTCCCCCTCATTGCAGGAAGTGGATAGGAAAGTGGAAATGAAGCCAAAGATCAGCCATGATCATACAGAGCAGGTTCAACAGGTTGTATAGTCTACTTCTGCTCCAATTTAAGTCTAAGTCATTTTCTTATTTAGGAGAACCCAAAGATATCCAGAGGGCATCTGTGGTTTAGTCCATGGCTTAATCATAGAAGTACATGGAAATCTGAAAATTAACCAAGGGTAGCTACACTATTCTCTCCATCCATCTAGCAAGGGAACAGAACACCCAAAAATGACAATGTATAATATTAAAGAAAGTCACCTTGCGCAGAGTGAGGACACGCTTCTTGGTACCAACAACACAACCTTTCACCATCACAAAGTCATTGGTCACTTCACCATAGTGAGGAAATCCTCCCTGTAGAGGGGAAAGAACACCATTTAGCAGAGCCCAGAGCGACAGATACATTTGTGTTGTGTGGAATATCTTGGATAGCTTGCTTAAAGACACTCACCAGGGGGTTGATGCTCTTGTCTGTCAGGTCATACTCCGTAGAAGCATTGTTCTTCACTAACTTGCCATCCTTGGTTTGGTAACCTCCTCCAATCCTGTAGACCTAATGAGGAAGAGAATTTGGTTTTAGTACACATCCGCTAGAAAGATCATGGTAACATAGCAGTGCTTTTAGAGACAAGGTGAAGATCTCTGCTCAGGCAAGACAGTACATATTAAGGACTGCAATTAATCTGGTGTACAGAGGTTTTATGAGAGTTGTTACATAGTGCTATCCACTTCACAAAGCCAACTGGAACACTGGCAGTTTGGTTTGTGTCATTGCCAGAGTGGGTAACATTCAGTTGTTGGCATGTAACTGGACAAGTAACCCAGCAACCTCAAGTCTCACCATAAGCAACTTGAGACTTAATTCAGAAATCTGGATTATCAAATGCTGACATCTAACTGTTGGATTGCTGTAAACACCCAGCTGGTTTATCAGTGTCCCTTAGGGAAGGGTATCTGCTATTCTTACCCAGTCTGGCCAAAATGCAACTCCAGACCAACAATGGCTTGCCTGGCAATGGTTGCATTCAGTTCTGGGCAGCTAGGCAGACAACTTGCCAACATCCAGAATCCCTCAACCATTTTAGATCACACATTTGGAAGTGCTTACCTTCTTGTTAATCTCAGTGCGGTGGTGGTAGCCCTTTTGACCTGCACGGGCAACAGAGAAAGCCACACGAGCAGGATGCCAAGCTCCAATACAGGCAACTTTACGCAGCCCCTTATGAGTCTTCCTTGGCAGCTTCTTTGTATGCCAACGACTGGTGACCCCTAAAGAGAAGGAAAAGCTCTGAGTAACCAGGATACTTTTCAATTCTTCACTGCTCCATCACTGGAGGATCTCAGAAGGAAGGCAGCATGGAATGGTTCCTCATCAGAGTCAGATGCTGTTACCCAACATATTCCACGTCATCATCACAGAATTCTCCAAGAGTAAAATATACTTGTTCACCCAAGCCCCATATTAAAAGCAGACATTACTTTGGGTGTATATATACACAGAAGGCCCAAAGTTACAACTAATCAAGATTCCCCCCACCCCCACTTAAACAGCTGAATATGCTCCACACCTTTGAAGCCATGGCCTTTAGTTACACCAATGACATCAATCATCTCATCCTGACCGAACACCAAGTTGACAGCAACCTGCTGTTCCAGTTTTTCTCTTGCCCAGTCAACTTTCTCTGCGATTGTTCCACCATTCAGCTGGATCTCCATGATGTGGGACTTCTTCTGACGCAAAGGGAGCAGGCGCATCTGCAGAGAGGAAGAATTCCAACAGATTAGAGCTAGAGCTGGGCAACTCCACTGCCGACTTTAAACCGTCCAATCCTCCTTTGAAAATCATCCCGTTTTCTACACTCTTGCTTATTCAATTTCAATTGCTCCAGATTTTGCAGCTGTGCCTCCAGCATGCTTAGGATTCCAGAATTCTCCTCTAAAGACAATCCCTAAAATCCACTCCACCTGTCCTAATATCTACTTAAGAGTGGCTTGGTGCCACATGTGTTTACAAGAGATTATGCTCTATGAAGCATCTTGGGACATTTTCCTACATTAACAGTTTTTAACTGGGTATATCCACAAAATGCAGCCTTGGCAGCATTGTAGGACAAAAGGAGCACTCCACACACCACCCACAAGACATGGTATGGACCCAATGGCCACCTGCTATGCTGTAATGACTGGACAGGAGGATGCCTTGAAAAGCACTCAGTAGCCTCACTATTAAGACTTTGTTAAAACAGATTAAAGTGCACCAAAGCAATTTAATAGGCAATATATACAAGGTTAGACCATGCCACCCCCCCCAATGTAACCGAGTGCAGCAGCTTGTAATTACCCAAATGGATTAAGCCCCAGTGCCTACCTGTGTGTGAGCAATGATGCGAATAACCTGGCAGTACTTCTTCATGCTGTTGAAGTCCTTCTCCAACTGTTTCTTGCCATCTTCATCCTGCCATTTCTTGCAGTATTTGGTGAAAGCCTTCTTCTTTGATTTGTACCTTTTATAAAGAGACAGAAGACAATTGGTGCGATCCTTCATCACACAATGTGAGCGGAAGGTATCAGCACCAAGCAGAGTGGCTCATTGTTGGGATCAAAGGACATTTTCCTCCAACAAGCAGAGCCTTAGCTCATCGACTGATGTTTCCATAGTCGAGCGGAGCTGCTGATAATGGAATCCAGATTAACATCATTCCACGTATCTTTGAACTGTTTAAAAGTTCTGGAATTGTTTGACATATTTACCAGTTCTTGTAGAAGCGTCGCTTGCATTCATCACTGATGTGCTCAGCAAAGACAGTCTTAAAAGTACGGAGTCCACGGGGAGTCTCAATATAGCCAACAAGACCAACGATTACCATTGGAGGAGTTTCAATTACTGTCACTGCCTCTACCACCTCCTTCTTGTTCACCTCTAAAGATTCAGAAATTGACAATTTCAATGCAAACATTCTGACAGAAGATCATAGACCTTAAAACATTAGCCATTTCTTGCCACAGATGCTAGCAGTGCCAACATTTTTGTTTTAATGCAAAAACAGTTAGCAGCCATTGCTGAGTATTACAGCACGGCTGGTTTAACCAGTTACACGAACTGGTTGCAATTTAACTGGCAGACCAAATCTATCCATGGGAAGACCTTTCCCACACCACCCACAACCAAAAACATAACTCATGCTCTGGTAGAATTACAGGCTCAAATCTGCTTGCTATCATCCTGCAAAGAGTGACATCCTTGAAATTACCACAAGTGCCAAGTGTCTGATCTTTATTGCACTACAGTCAGCAAACTCGACATTCAGCAAAAACCACCAGAGGTGATTAGTTATGACCGCCCGTCGAGTTTTATCATCATGTGTAGTTATTCTACTTGCTAGCACAAGTCTAAAGCTGACATTATCAGATTATTGTACAACACGTGCTTTTCCCAAAATGGAGCTGCTTTAGGAGTTCAGTCACTGATTAGCAGCTCACATGAGCCTTGCAGCTACTCTGTATAAACAACTTAAGGGGTGATATGGTCTACAGTTGTTGGGGAGAGGGGCAGACACATTGATAGGACTAACTTCAGACTAGCTAATAGAAGATTTTTAGCTTTCCCCAAATTTTCCAGTCTGCCTCAGTAACATGCATGAAGCCACTGTAGGGTAAGTAGGCTCTACTTCATTGCTAGCATAGGCCCTAAAATGTGCGCGCCAAGGTAAATTAAACAAACATAAATCTCTATTTCCTTCCCCTCCCCATGAGATGACTCACACCCAGTCACATGGCAGCTTTAAATTAAGCTGCAAGTTATGAAAGGTGCATTTCTAAAGGAAGGTTGAGATAAGCATTGTGCAAATAATGTGAACTAAATTACTGCCGAGGCTTCTTATCCAAGGAATAACCTTCAGTTACTTGCAATCCAAGCAGTCTAGCTACTTGCTAACTTTACTTAGTTCCTTAGATTTTTGATCTACAAGAGAATCAAATGTTTGTTATGGAGGGCAAGCAAGCAGGAAGTTATGGCCACAATAAATTAGCCATCTCATTGAATGGCCCCTTGAGCCTGCTCCTCTTTCTTCTGTTCCTACCCAACACACTGTTGCCAAACAGCATTGGATGGAAATTAACCTAACCTTTTAACAGGTACTCAAGTAACTGAGAACCCGTTCTAAGGGAAATGAAACAAATCAGGCCATGCACAACGTCAGAATCAGCCTATAACAGCATTAAGATCATTAGAGCCTGTACCCCACAAACAGACTCAGCAGGACCACAACATGTACAGGTCTGGGGTGCAGTAGTCACAAGAGTTTCCCCCGAGTGCGTAGCATTCCTGTTAATTCAACTATCACTCACTTGAACCAGGTCTGTCGACCTCACGGACAATGTGGGTCATGCCAGCCTTGTAGCCCAGGAAGGCAGTCAGATGGATGGGTTTGGATGAATCATCCTTGGGGAAGCTCTTCACCTTGCCCCTGTGTCTGCGGCTCCTCTTGCGGGGCAGGAAGCCCAGAGACCCGTGTCTGGGGGCCGAGAACTTGCGATGAGACTGCAGGACAACAAAGAATTTCAATGTTTAGTGAAGGATCATCAATTCCGACCGGCATTTGAGGTTGGAAAATAAAAAAAAGAGAAGCCGGTGTCTAAATAATTTGAGAAATAATAGTTGCATACTTTAAAAGAGCAAAATGCAGAGTTTGGAGCCACAAACTTGTATGCAGCATTGCAATGGCCTTTCATTACTCCATCCTCAACCACCTTCCACATTTAATTTCTGTAATGTTGCAGGATTGAAACTACAATTGTCTCCAACAACCATCAGGAAAAGCTACAAAATGTATTGCGACTTCCAATCAAATGCACCCTGGAGTTGCTCCCCTCCCAGGGCCTGTGGCCCGCTTATCTGGGAGTTGGGACTCCATTTTGGGAGCCAGGTTAAACACCAACCTGACTTCATCAGTTTTGAACACTGGATCCAAATAGAATTCAGGAAATAATGGCACGAACTTAAAAACTAGGCTAACACAAGTGATGATATCGGTCATCGCCGATGAAACGTGCAGGATGGCTCGGATTTTACTCGGATGGCGTCCAGCCGAACCAGCCGGCAGTCGCCATTTTGTATTCAATCACAAATAAATTTTGACAAGCCATCCGACATTATCCTCAAAACATCCGATCAATACAACGCCGATTCCATTGTTAAGAACGGTCTGTACATGCACCTGGCCGCGGAAAGTCTCTACGTCCTCGGATGGCTAGGATACGGCTCAGATAAAAAAAACACACATAACTCACCATCTCCGAAGCTGGCCTGAGAGAGAGAACAATCGCCCCGCGTCCACCCTTTTATAGGCGGATCAGACGTCACTTCCTGGGCATCGAAAGTCACTCTTTTACTTTTATAATTACTCCCATAATATAAATTACTCTCTTTAATTTATAATATTTCTCACGCATTTAAAAAAGATTACTTTTCTATTTATTAAAATGTATTCTCCATCCCGACCATTGAACACACGTCACTTCCTTTATCCTTCTTTAACACTTTATAGACCAAAACCCCACATTTAAACCTAATTAATTTATATCTCATTTTACTAAGATGGTCCTTCAACGTTCTTTTGACCATTGAGATTAAACCGTTGTTTGGTCAACTTTCTCCTCTGTTGGGTACATTTCCCTAGCCCCCCAAATAACTCAAAAAGAAAAATAATATTTGCATTTATATACCTTTCCTGATTGACCACCGAACATCTCAAAGCTCTTTACAGCCAATGAAGTAATTTTGAAGTGTAGTCACTGTTGTAATGTAGGAAACACAGCAGCCAATGTGTGCACAGCAAGATCCCACAAACAGCAAAGCGGTCATGACCAGATCCTTTGTTTTTTGTAAAGCCGATTGAGGGATAAATATCAGCCAGGACAGCAGGGAGAAGTCCCCTGCTCTTCTTTGCAATAGTGCCATGGGGTCAAGGCAGTTGGGGCCTTGGTTTAATATCTCATCTGAAAGTGGGCACCTCTAACAACGCAGCACTCCCTCGGTACTGCACTAGAGTGTCAGCCTTGATTTTTGTGTTCAAGCCCTGGAGTGGGTCTTGAACCTGGAACCTTGTGAACAGAGACGAGAGTGCTACATGCGTATCACAGCTGACACATTCAACCCAAAAGCCATTCTTCAGAGTAGACTATTCAACCATATAAGCCATTTCAGCCAATCCCAATCTTAACCTCACCCAAAGTCTATACTGGCTAGCGAATGTCATTGACTGTAATTGCAATAGAACTGTTGGAAAAGGATGTTCTCAACCCCAATCCACACACACATTTTATAGAAGGGGTTACTAGATAGCAATCGGGTGCGGGAGTCACTCTGGGCTCCCAACTGAAGCACCCAAAATTCTAGGTAAATTAAGCAGGAGCCTAAATTAACTTTTCTCTCTCAAAAGCTGAATGAAGCAAAGGTGCCCTTTTGCATCCATCCAATTTAATATCTTCATCAATAATGCAAAAGAGATGAGTTCAGACTGCCTCTTCCAGCTATTGCTGAACTCACTTAGGGATCTAAGACATTCACTACCATGAGCAACAGGGTAGTTGTTGGAATATGATAATGTATGCCTTTTAAAACAATATTATGACTCCACAATCCTTGAGTACTACCATCAGAAGCAGCAAAGGGCACTTTGCCTTTGTTCAGAAGTCCAAGTCCTGCAATGGAATGGAAGGGCTCCCTTAAAACCGTGTACGAGATGCAAATCTAACAGTGTTATGTTTGGGGTAAAAACAGAGCAGGCAGTGCGCTCTGATCTAGGAACAGGAAGAGGCCACAGCACCATTCATTTAAACATGGCTAATCATGTATCTGAACTCCATCTATCTGCCTTGGTTCAGTAACCCACAACAATACAAGAATACAAGAATTAGGAGCAGGAGGAGGTCATTCAGCCCATTGAGCCTGCTCTGCCATTCAATAAGATCATGGCTGATCTGATTGTGGCCTCAACCCCATTTTCTTGTCTACTGCCTATAACCCTTGACTCCCTTGCTGATCAAAAATCTATCTAACTCAGCCTTGAACATATTCAATGACCCAGTCTCCACTGCTCTCTGGGGAAGAGAATTCCACAGACTAACAAACCTCTGAGAGAAAAAAAATCTCCTCATCTCTGTCTTAAATGGGAGATCCCTCATTTTTAAACTGTGTGTCCTAGCTCTAGACTCCCAGCATCCACCCCATCAAGTTCCCCTTTGGATCTTATATATTTCAATAAGATCAAGATCACCTCTCATTCTTCTAAACTCCAATGGGTTTAGGCCCAACCTGCTCAATCTTTCTTCATAAGATAATCCCTTCTTCCCAGGAATCAGTTGAATGAACTTTCTCTGAACTGCTTCTAATGCAATGATATCCTTTCTTAAGTAAGGAGACCAAAACTGTACAAAGTGCTGCAGGTGTGGTCTCAGCAATGCCCTGTACAACTGAACTTCCCTACTTTTATACTCGATTCCCCTTACATTAAACACCAACACTCCACTTGCCTTCCTAAATCACTTACTGCACCCCCATAACCAACTTTTTGTGATTCATGTACCAGGACCATCCAGATCCTTCTGTACTGAAGACCAGCCCTTAATACACTTGCCTAATGAAAATCTACCAATCTCAGTTTCAAAATTTTCAATTGATCCCCACCCTTGACATCTCCTTGGGGAGAGAGTTCCAGACTTTCAGAACCTTTCCTGTCAGGAAGTGCTTCCTGATGTCATCCCTGAATGGCCTGGATATAATTTTAAGGTTATGTCCATTTGTCTTGGACTCCAGCCACCAGAGGAAATAATTGCTCGCTATCTGCCCCATCATATTTTTTAATCATTGTAAACAACTTGATTAGATCACCATTTAATACGCGAGGGAAAACAAGCCTGGTCTATGTAAACTGTCCTCATAATTTAGCCCTCTAAGTCTCAGTATCATTCTGGTGAATCTGCACTGCATCCTGTCCAAAGCCAATATATTTTTCCTGAGGTGCAGTGCCCAGATCCAAAAACCAGTCCCAGCAAAGTGACAGATTTGAAACCTTGGTAATTTCACATTCTTGAATTACAGCGTTACTTCTTTTCTGGAGTGCACTGGCATTCAGGAGTAATCGAGGCTGATAATGCAAGACACATAAATTAATATATACAGCATTGAAATGACATAGTCAGTGAAGCAGCTTAGATTAATGGTCGATTCTGCAGATTCTAATTTAACTGCCTGCATGCTCTCTGGATATCTCGAAATGCTTCCAGGCAGTTCTTCCAATGATGTCATCAGAGCGCATGCTTTCAGATAGAAATATTAAATCAACCAAAGCAGGGAAACAGACACAATGTTCATGGAGATTTTTATGACAATTTCATTTTATCTTGAAAAGAGTCTGTTTCCTTTGCAAGGTTTCCTTGTTAAGTGTTGACAGACAGTGTTGACAGACCCCTGTCAACAGGCCATCGAAAACACATTTAGAAAATAACTACACAAAAATAGAGCTTGCATTTCTATAGCACCTTTCACCAATGAAGTGCTTTCGAAGTATAGGCACGGTGGTGATACAGGATATGCAGCAATTTGCACACACCGAGATCACTAAAACAATAGTGCAATAATGACCAGATAATGTTTTATCGATAAATGTTTTAGTTCTGAAGAAGAGTCATATTGGACCTGAAATGTTAACTCTGTTCCTCTCTCCATGGATGCTGCCAGACTTGCTGAGTAATTCCATCGCTCTGATTTTTTTAAATGTGTTAGTGATGTTGGTTGAGGGATAAATATTGATCCAGGAAACTGGGGAGAACTCCCTGCTCTTCTTCCAAAATGCTTTTAGCCAGAAATACAAATTGTGTAAATCGCTCAGGAGTGGGAGCGATAGATAGATGGTGATGGAAGAATTATCATTTTGAGAAGGGGGCGGTTGGAGAACAAATTAATTTTAACAAGACAAGTAAGGCTTCCAACCCAACCCACACTCTGATAGTCATACACACACACACACACACAGCTGATCAACCAATTCCCATTGGAATGTATAATTAAATCTTCATTTCCATATTGGGTTAGAAGGTCACATTGTCTTAATCAGAGGTTGCACCTTCACCCCGTGATGTGCCTGTTATGTTTCAGAACAACCAGGCACATTATTCACTGTGATACTCTTGACTTTCACTTGCTTGTTGAAGTGCTGTTCTTTTATTAATGAGGAAACTCTATAAGATCCAATTATAGATTGAAAAAAAATGCAACAAATGATTGGCAATTAAAGGGGCACTTCCATCATCAAGATGAGATTGGGAATTATTCTGTATTAAAAGTGATTCACAGCAAAAGTATTGCATGTTGCAAGGCTGTGTCCAAACCTCCTACCTTCATGGAGCATCTTGTCTGCTATGGGGCACTAGGTAAAAAATTAAAATCCATTGTTTGCAGATGTCTTAGGTTGCTGATGCTGGGAGCTCTTGTTTTCTGGTTTGAGGATTCATCCACCAATAAGGTGAGAGTTAGAATCAGCACCAAGAACAGATCCAATCCAAACCTTTCAAACTCCAAACCAGATGGAGCAACAAACAAAAAAAGTGGGACGTACCCTTGCCTCAGCTTATCGTCTGCAGAAACCTTCACCCCGTGATGTCCTTTATTACCTTTAGACTTGGCTATTTCAACGCACTCCTATCTGGCCTCACAACTTGCACCATCTGTAAACTTGAGCTCATCCAAAACTCTTTTTTTATTTGTTCATCGGATGGGGGCATCATTGGCCAGGCCAGCATTTATTATCCATCCCTAGTTGCCCTAGTTCAGGGGCATTTAAGAGTCAACCACATTTCTGTGGATCTGGAGTCACATGTAGACCAACCTGGACAGCAGGTTTCCTTCCCTAAAGGACATTAGTGAACCAGATGGGTTTTTACAACAATCGACAATGGTTTCACGGTCATCATCAGACTTTTAACTCCAGATTTTTTATTGAGTTCAAATTTCACCATCTCCCATGGCGGGATTCGAACCCAGGTCCCCAGAGCATTTCCCTGTGTCTCCAGAATACTGGTCCAGCAACAATATCACTACACCATCACCTCCTCTGTTGTCCCATACCCTAACTCACATCCAGTCCTATTCACCCATTACCCTCAGCTCGGTGACCTACAAGATTGAGATCTGGAAGCAGCTTGATTTTGAAATTCTCATCCTTGTTTTGGAATCCCTCCATAGCCTCACCCTCCCCCATCACTGTAATCACTCCCAGCCCCAGAGCCCAAAGATTTTGGGAGCTAGAATGGTGGCTACCTTGAGCATAGTTAGAATGTGATATTGTATTGCAGGAGAAATGATGCACAGCCACTGTGTCCACTACCCTTATGAAGTTAAGTGCCCTAGTTCCCCATTAACTGGGTGTGCATTAGACCACAATGCTAATTGTTGTGCCCTGGCTTTAGAGAGGGGCCCAGGAGGTTGAATTTGGTCAGTCAGTGTTCAAATCATTCTAACTTGAATGTTGTGTCTGACTTAGACTTGAAAAGTCTTTCATCACTTTGATTTTGACCTCCAAATTGTCCCAATATTAATCAGTAGTTTTCTGATAATTGACCAATCATCCTGAATTCTGCACTGCCTCTCAGGTGCTTTCCCTCCATAACTGTTAATACCTACTGCCCTAACAAAATTTCCCATCCTGTATGTTCAAACATCAGGGTATCTGGCTGTGAAGGGCCTAAGGAGCAGGAGGCCATTCAGTCCCTTGAGCTTGTTCTGCTATTTAAATTAGTTAATGGCTGAGCTACACCCTAACCCCTTTTGCCCACTTTTGCTCCAGATCCCTTTATTTCTTTCTAACAATAATCTATGAATCTGTCTTGAAGCTTCCAATTGACATCCAGCATCACAGCCTTCAATGAAAAGTAGTATTTCCTGATTTCCCCCAGAGGAAGTAATTTCCATTTAGTCTGTAGAACCCTTTTATCATTTTAAACATCTCAATCAGTTCTTGATTCCCTTAGTATCAAAAAAAAATCTATCAGCCTCAACCTTGAATATACCCAATGACAGAATCCAAAACTCTCAAGGGTAGAGAATTCCAAAGATTCCCAATCCTCGGTCCCAAATTGCCAACCCCTTATTCTGAAACTATGTCCCCTAGCTCAAGACTTCCAGCCAGGGGGAAAGAGTCTCACAGCATTTACCCAATCCAGGACTCACAGACTTTTACATGTTTCAACTAGATCATCCTTCATAACTCCAGAGAGTATAGGCCCATTCTACTCTATCCCATCTCATTAGGGCAACCCAGTGAACTTTTGCTGCACCCTCTTTGAGGCAAATATATCCTTAGGTAAGGAGCCCAAAACTGTGCACAGTACTCCAGATACAATCTCACCATATATAACTGCAGCAAGACTTCCTTTCCTCTTATACTTCATACTCCAAGTCCCTTACAATAAAACTCTTTTGCGTTATCAACAGTCACAGATTGCAACTCTTTCAAGTACAATCGCAGTTCTTGGTTTCCGGGAGTGGGACATGAACCCACAACCCTCTGATTCAAAGGCGAGGGTGCTATGAACTGAGCCACAGCTGACACCTCCTCCCTTACAATAAAGGCTAACATAACAAGGCATACAGTCAATCAAACTCAGATCCAGATCGTTCAGGTTCCACTCCAGTAATCTGAGCACAGAACCCATATTAACACTCCCAGTGCAGTATTCGTTAATTGTATGTTAATTAGATTGTTAAGATTCAAAGGTGAAAGGCATTGTTTAATTAGTTTCTTAGAGCACTTACAAAGGGAGACTTTAACACCCGCCCCTCATAACGTCATTTTGTTTTGATTCAGTAAGTTTCCATTCAGACTTTTGTCCTTTGTTACAGTGCCCCTTTAAGGGCTGTCACTTTAATTTGATTTGCTAATTTGTCCACTTGTTTATTGCTTCTGCTCAGAGTACAAAGGGAGACTTCAGGCCCCAAGTTGACACTCTAATTTAATTTGGTAAGGTTCCTTTAAATTTTTCTGTAGTTACTGTTCCCCTTAGGGGCTACCAATTGTTTTGATTGGCCTTTTCTCCGATTGGTTAATTTGTTAATTTTGTGTTACTGATACTCACAAGAGTTACAAAGGGAGACTGGTGTTGTGTGCAACAGTCTATAAAACCATAGGTTGTGACGGTTCATGGACTCTCAGGTCATTTTGGAGAGCACATCCACCATGCAGATGTGTGATACTCTGTCAAAGTCCTTCTCCTGGTCCAGGCTGATGAGGCAGGTGTTCACACCCCTGTCCTATCCATAGGCAGTCGTATCCCGGATTAGCATGAGATTGTCAGAGATCTTCCTGCCGGGTACAGTGCAGGCCTGGTCAGGGTGGATCACCAACTCCAGAGCAGACTTGACCCAATTGGCGATGACCTTGCACAGAATCTTATAGTCCACATTCAACAGTGAGATGGGTCACCAATTTCTCATTTCCTCCCTTCCCCCTTCTGCTTGTAGATGAGGGTGATGATGTCTTTCCTCATGGATTCTGACATGCTGCCGGCCAGGAGCATATTCTCGTACGCTTCCAGCAGGTGTGGGCCGATCCCCCCACAGAGCCGAATATAACTCAGCAGGAAAGCCGTCGCTTCCGGGAGTCTTACTCTTCTCGAAGGACTCAAGGGCCTTAGTTAGTTCATCAGGAGTTAGCGGTTTGTCCAGACTCTCCCGTGTACTGTCGTCTAAGACCTCCTTGATAGAGGACAGGAAGAATTGGGAGGCCGTGCTGTCTGTGGGCTTCACATCATACAATCCGGCATAAAAAGATTTGCTGATCCTGTTGGACTGCAATGACTTTACTGAGCCGCCTTCTTCCTTCAGGCTGCTGATCACAGAGCGCTCTCTGTGTACCTTTTGGAAGAAGAAACGTGAGCACGTCTCATCCTGCTCCACGGAGCGGACTCTGGACCGGAAGATGATCTTCGAGGCCTCTGAGGCAAAGAGCGAGGCTTGCTGGCTCTTCACCTCTTGGAGTTCCTCCTTGACATTGACCCTATTGACTACATCCAGAGCAAGTTCTTCATGTTTTTCTGGAGTCGGGATATTTCCCTCTGTTCCTTTTCAGTGCTCTAAACACCTCTGAGGATGAAAAACTTCTTGTTCTTCTGGTGAAGAGTCATACGGACTCGAAACGTTAACTGTATTCCTCTCGGCAGATACTGTCAGACCTGCTGAGTTTTTCCAGGTATTTTTGTTTTTGTAAAAAACTTCTTGATGTTCTCCTTGATCGCTTCCCACCAGTTTGTCAGGGACTCAAAGAAGGGTTTCATGGTTCTCCAACCTTTGTAATCCCTCTTGAGCTCCTCAATGTTCTCTGAGATCAGCAGTTGCACGTTCAGCTTCCATGCCCCCCTGCCAACCCTCTGGTCTTCCTGTAAGTGACAGCCAGCCTGTAGGACGCAGTGGTCAGAGAAGAACACCGGCTTGATGTTGGTGGATCTGACTGTGAACGCACGGGACACAAACAGGAAGTCTATCCTGGAATTGCTGGACCTGTCTGGCCGCGACCAGGTGTATCTACGCTGCGCTCCATCTGCAGGGTTGCTGAAGATGTCGTGCAGCTTGGCATCCTTAACTGTTTCCATCAGGGATCTGGACATGGCGTCCAATCTGCTGTCGGCCCTGCCGGATTGTCCAGCTGCATTGAGGATGCAGTTGAAGTAATTGCCCAGAATGATTGGCCTGGAAGTCGCCAGCAGCAGTGGGAGCTGCTGAAAGACAGCCAGCCGCTCGGTGTTTTGAGCCGGGGTGTACACATTAGTTAACCGGAGTGGAGCATTCTTGTACATTACGTCTGCTACAAGGAGGTGCCCGCCCATCACCTCCTTAACCTCGGAGACGGTGAAGTTGCCTCCCTGCAGCAGAATACCCAGGCCCGAGGGACGTGAGTCGTTTCCTCCTGACCAGATCGATGGCCCATGGGACCACCATGGTGACCATTGCCTGTCGGAGCTGAGGTGCGGTATCGCACACTCCTGCAGAAACAACAGGTCAGCTTTGACCGTGGCAAAGTAATCCAAGGTCACAACACATCGCGTAGTAGATTTAACGCTACACACATTTATGGATACAATCTTTAACCCCATTTTTAAAACATTTTGTCGCTTACCAAACCTGTTGTCTTTGACAGTTCCAGACCTTTGGTCTGCTCCCACATATCCATTGTGATTGCAAATTGTCTCACTTTGGGGCTGAGGAAACCATCCTGAACCATCCCATTGGAGATGTTCTGCTCAGGTGGCATCGGGGGGTTCGTGCAAAGAGCGAGGTTTGAATTGTCACTGGGTCAAAGGAGGAACTCCCTCCCTAACAGCACTGTGGGTGTACCTACACCACATGGACTGCAGCAGTTCAAGAAGGCAGCTCACCACCACCTTCTCAAGTGCAACTAGGATGGGCAATAAATGCTGGCCCAGCCAACGAAGCCCACATCCCATGAATGAATTTTTTTTAAAAAGTCTCTGTTGGGGAAGTCTCTCCGATCCAATTGCCCTCCCTGCTGTCACTGCTCCCAGCTTCCTGGGGCTGCAGTGCGCTGGCCCCTTCAGTGTTCTGGAGCTTAGGAATTTCCTCCTCCAGCTCCCTTGAGCTTTGCCGCTTCTGTAGGTGCCACCCTTGCCCTTCTTCATCTGAAGAGCAGCAGCCCTTGTCATCTGTGTCAGATGGGAGACCCCTCTTGCCAGTCGTCTGAAAAGTGGCTTGGTCCCTTCTTAACCCCTCTTCCCCAGCTGCCACTCCCCGGGATGATTGTCTGCTGGTTCCTCCTCCATTGGTTCACTCTGCTGAGGGTTGGGAGGTTCAGGGGGTGGTGCAGTCGTTTGGCTGTCTGCTGCCTCAATGCTTCCCTTTGTTTTGTCTCTCTCTGTCTCCTCCATTGTCCCATTGTGCTCGCTGGAGGCCTTGGTGGGGGAGGGTTGCAAGTGTACTTGGCGGTAGTGACACTGACCATTTCGTCTGCTTGCCCCTCGTTGGTTTTGGCCGCCTGTGCATAAGTGAGGTAGCATTTGGGGCAGGTCTTGTAGAGGTGGCCTGCCTCACCACACAGGTTGCAGCATTTAGTCTGTTCACAGTCCTTTGTCTGGTGCCCTTCCTGCTTGCAATTCTTGCAGATGATGGTACTGCTGTTTGGCTGCCACATGACCAGACTTGCCACATGAGCGACAAACTTTGGGCTGCCCAGCGTAGATGAGGTAGCCGTGGCTTCCCCCAATAGCGAAGCTGGAAGGGGGATGGAGGATTGCTCCCTTACCGTCCGTCTTGACCTGGCGTTTGCTGGTCCAAATCCCAAAGACGTCTTTGACGTCGGCGCCATTCCCAACCTTGTCGACGTACCTGGCGAGGAAGGTGAGCACATCAACGACAGGAAAATGGGAGTTGTAGAGGTGCACAGCTACCACACTGTCCCGTTGTGACGTCAGAGCAAAGAGTGGCTCCGCCGTGAGGATTCTCGTCTGCGGCTGGTCCCTCTTCTCCTTGGACACCCTCAGGGACTTGATGGAGGCAGCAACGTTCTTGAAAGTCACATCGAAGTATCCAACCCCGGGGAAGTCCTGCAGACAGTAGATCTCCGCAGCTTCAAATCCACAGGACTCCTGGAGGATCCTCTTAATGAAGAAGGCACGGTCCATGGGTGTACCTCGTTCGCTGTCCTTCACAGCCACCCTAACGGTGTTAGGTACCCCCTGGTTTGGGGCTCGACTGGCTCCAGCCATCGCCCCTCTGAGCCCCCGATATTAGGCACAGGCGGAAGCAACTCATACGAGCAGATACTACACTCGAGCTTGATATCTAACGGGCGCAGTTATGCTTTTGATATACTTGGAAGATTATTTTGGGCGCAAGTTCATATTTTTGATGGAGTTACAAGAACGACACGACATTAATATTTTAAATATATTTACAAGATTATGTAACGTGAGCAATAAATACTTTACACGTATTTAACATTTAAGCATTAAAATCACAATCTTGTTTTAAAGAACGAATGTATTTACATTGAAGATGAATGTAGTGTTTTAAAAATAAAGTAAGGTTAATATGCAAAGTTATATTTTAATAATTAAGCAATAATTGATGATATAATAGGGTCAATTAAAATGATTTTAAATATGATGCAATTAATAATTTATACTTTTTTTGGCAAAATTTGATGCATTTTGTGCATCTTGTGTGGTTTTGAATTTTTTTTTGCGAATCGCCTTTTCTTCCCCCTCCCCACCCTCTCGCCGTCTTCGTACTTTGCGGCTTCCATGGGTGTCAGCGCGCGCCGCCCCCCGCGGCGCCCAGGGTGCGTGCGCACCCGCGCCCGCCCCCGCCCCGCGCGCTCCCACTCCCACTCCCGTCGCGCGCCCGCCCGCCCCGCGCGCTCCCGGCGCCGAGGAAGAGGCTGCAGGAAAGATGGAGACTGCAGCAGCTTACGGAGCTGGCAGAGCTGGGGGAGCCTTCGACCCCCTCACCTTCATCAGACAGCCTCAGACCATCGTCAGGGCCGTCAGCTGGGTGAGTGAGGGAGGGAGTGAGGGGGTGAGGGAGGGAGTGAGGGGGTGAGGGAGGGAGTGAGGGGGTGAGGGAGGGATTGAGGGGGTGAGGGAGGGATTGAGGGGGTGAGGGAGGGGGTGAGGGAGGGAATGAGGGAGGAGGAGGGGGTGCAGAGGGGATTAAATCAACTTTTTGGGGGGGGAAGGGGGTTAAATCAGCTTTTCTGGGGGGGAAAGGGGGTTAAATCAGCTTTTCTGGGGGGGGGAAAGGGGGTTAAATCAGATTTTCTGGGGGGTAAAGGGGGTTAAATCAGCTTTTCTGGGGGGGAAAGGGGGTTAAATCAGCTTTTCTGGGGGGGAAAGGGGGTTAAATCAGCTTTTTTTGGGGGGGAAAGGGGGTTAAATCAGCTTTTTGCGGGGAGGCAGGGGGTAAATCAGGTTTTTTGGGGGGAAAGGGGGTTAAATCAGCTTTTCTGGGGGGGGGAAGGGGGTTAAATCAGCTTTTCTGGGGGGGGGAAAGGGGGTTAAATCAGCTTTTCTGAGGGGAAAGGGGGTTAAATCAGCTTTTCTGGGGGGGAAAGGGGGTTAAATCAGCTTTTCTGGGGGGGAAAGGGGGTTAAATCAGCTTTTCTGGGGGGGAAAGGGGGTTAAATCAGCTTTTTTTGGGGGAAAGGGGGTTAAATCAGCTTTTTGCGGGGAGGCAGCGGGTAAATCAGGTTTTTTGGGGGGGAAAGGGGGTTAAATCAGCTTTTTGAGGGCAGACAGAGTTAATTCAGCTTTTTGGGGGGGAAAGGGTTAAATCAGCTTTTCTGGGGGGGAAAGGGGGTTAAATCAGCTTTTTTGGGGGGGAAAGGGGGTTAAATCAGCTTTTTGCGGGGAGGCAGGGGTAAATCAGGTTTTTTGGGGGGGAAAGGGGGTTAAATCAGCTTTTTGAGGGCAGACGGAGTTAATTCAGCTTTTTGGGGGGGAAAGGGGGTTAAATCAGCTTTTTTGGGGGGGAAGGGGGTTAAATCAGATCTTTGAGGGCAGACTGGGAGTTAAATCAGCTTTTTTGGGAGGGAAAGGGGGTTAAATCAGCTTTTTTTGGGGGGAAAGGGAGTTAAATCAGCTTTTTGAGGGGAGGCAGGGGGTTAAATCAGCTTTTTGAGGGCAGACTGGGAGTTAAATCAGCTTTTTTGGAAGGGGAAAGGGGGTTAAACCAGCTTTTTGAGGGGAGGCAGGGAGTTAAATCAGCTTTTTTTGGGGGGAAAAGGGTTAAATCAGCTTTTTGGGGGGAAAAGGAGGTTAAATCAGCTTTTTTGGGGGAAAAGGAGGTTAAATCAGCTTTTTGAGGGCAGATGGAGTTAATTCAGCTTTTTGGGGGGGAAAGGGAGTTAAATCAGCTTTTTGAGGGCAGACTGGGAGTTAAATCAGCTTTTTGAGGGGAGGCAGGGAGTTAAATCAGCTTTTTTGGGGGGAAAGGGAGTTAAATCAGCTTTTTTGGGGGGAAAAGGGGGTTAAATCAGCTTTTTGAGGGCAGACAGGGAGTTAATTCAGCTTTTTGGGGGGGAAAGGGGGTTAAATCAGCTTTTTGGGGAGGCAGAGGGTTAAATCAGTTTTGGGGGGGACAAAGGGGGTTAAATCAGCTTTTTGAGGGGAGACGGGGTTAAATCAGCTTTTTTGGGGGAAAGGAGGTTAAATCAGCTTTTTTTTTGGGGGGAAAGGGGGTTAAATCAGCTTTTTGAGGGGAGACGGAGTTAAATCAGCTTTTTTTGGGGGGGGGGAAGGGTTAAATCAGCTTTTTGAGGGGAGATGGGGTTAAATTTTCTTTTGGGGATGATGGGTTAAATCGGCTTTTTGGGAGACAAGGAGTTGAATTTTATTCTGGGGGGACGGGGTTAAATGAGCTTTGTAGCAGAGATGGGGTTAAATTCTTGGGGGCAAGGGGGGGTTAAATCAGCTTTGTGACAGAGAGAGGGTTTTGGGGGAGATGGGGTTATATCAGGTTAAATCAGAGGGCTTATTCAACTTGGGGGTTGGGAGAGGGATTAAACCAGCCTTTTTGGGGAGGGTGGATAAATCTAACTTGGGGGAGACAGCAGTCAAAGCCTGCTTTTGTGGGGGAGCAGAGAAGGGACCTTGGATTGGGTAGGCTCGTGTGTGTATGAGAGAGAGAGAGAGAGGTGGGGGGAGAGAGGGAGAGGACAGAGATAGTGGAGGGGTGGGGGAGGAGAGGCAGATGATCATAAGATGGGGTAGGCCTGTGAGCTTGAGGCTGAGCAATGTCACCTAGCAGTCAAACAAGATAAGACATCAGTTTGACAGGGAGCTGTTCAAAATGTCCTGACTATTTGGTGCTTTGTGTTAATTGAGAATCATTGCACACCCCATGTCCCCTTCCCTCTGCTTTAATGGATTTTATGAGCATTTGCAATCTGCTCCATTCTAATTAACACAGGATTGCTGACCTTGTTTATGAGATATTCATATTCCTGATCCGAGTGCTGTATAATGTATACAGGATATGTTTTAAATCTACACCCAGCATCTCTTGAGATTTCTGCAATATTGATGGTGTTAGGCAGTATTTAGCAACAGTCCAGAATCTGTACGTTTAAATGGGGTTAACTCAGGCGAGACTGGCTCTGATCTGTTTTTTGTGTTGGATTTTATTAGCAACAGCTTGTACAACGATCAACACTTTAATTGTTTTAAAAAATGTAAAATTAAACTGAATATGTTACAAAACCTTTTATCACCCGAGAACAAAGTCAAATTATTACTTAAAATAGATGTAACTGTGGTGTTTTTCTGTGTCTGTGCGTCCCTTACCCTGTTTGTCTGTCTCCATGTCTCTTGCCATGTTTGTATCTGTGTGTCCCTGGCCTCTCTGGCTGGGGCCCAGGGATCCCTCGCCCCACTCTGTCTGCGAGTGTCTCTCTCTCTCTCTCTAGCTTTCTGACTGTCTGTCTATGTGTCTTCCTCTCGTTTTGCCTGTGTCTCTCTGTGGGTTGATGTGATAGGGGGTCAGGGTTTTCCTGGGGGTGATGGAGGATGGATCCAACGCTGTGCGAGGGAGGGAGGGATGCTGAAACCCTTGAGCCATTTTGTTGCACTGAGGTCGGTGGGATTCAATGGAGCGATTGACTATTAGTGCAGCAGAGAGAGTGGGGCAGGAGAAATGTGGAAGATTTGCAGCAAAACACAAAATGAATGGAGATTGTGAAAGTGTTAACTGGCGACAGACAGTCAGAGACACAAGGAACAAGTGTCTGTTGAGAAACAAGATTTAATTTCTTGAGCCTTTGGCAAGTTGTAGGGAGGGAGTGGAATAATTGAGCTTTTGAGCCTCGACTGGATGATGTATAAAATCTCAGCACAGTAACACAAAGGGGCTTAATCTTTAAGGCTATATCTCAGTGAGCTTTCCTCTGTCATATCTCAACTCCTTTTAATCAGAAGGCTGATTGTTCAGAGTTCCTTCAATGTTTTGGAAAGAAGAGGCAATGTTTTATTGGTCTGGTAATGTGTGTTGTTGAGCTTAGGTCTAGTCTGGTCTTTAAGGTGGTTTTAATAGGTGTTGAAAGTAAACTTAATCATGTCGGAATCATCTCAAAGTGCCCTTTTTTAAGAGTTCTGCTGATATAAAAGAGAAACACATTCAAGCTAAACTATGCAGAATAAAGCTGAACAGTTCCATCTAAAAGGGTAAAAGCAAAATACTGTGGATGCTGGAAATCTGAAACAAAAACAGAAAATGCTGGAAAAATTCAGCAGGTCTGGCAGCATCTGCAGAGAGAGAAACAGAGTTAACGTTTCGAGTCTGTATGACCCTTCACAGAGTTCTGAAGAAGGGTCATACGGACTCGAAACATTAACTCTGTTTCTCTCTCTACAGATGCTGCTAGACCCGCTGATTTTTCCCAGCATGTTCTGTTTTTGTTCCATCTAAAATGGTACCTTCCCAACTTAATCAAAGTGTTGTTATAAGTGTCTATAGGGTGCACCGTACCCTTGCAGGTCAACTAGTCATGAAAGGTATTAACCGTACCATTGTACACAGCACGCCATGTGCCTGGCACAAGATTAGTTTCTCCTGCCTGATGTAGGAGGACCCCTCACTCAGTGTGACTGAGGATATGTTGTGGTCAGTGAGCTAGGGTTGGGGGTAGGGGCAGTGGGGGTGGATCGCTGCATGTGAAGGGAGTGTGTTGGTCACTTTAGTGGGGCTGTGCCACAGTGAACTAGAATGCACATGGGACTTTGACACAGCATTTCCCCAACATGAGTTTGTGGCTATGGCTCTCAGAGCTCATGGTGGATGTACCTTAGGTGGAAGTAGGTTGCTCAGGTAGTGAATCTTTTCCTCATTCTTGTCCCAGGAAGTTGCCCAGTTCTGTCTGCCCAGCGTTCTTGTGTTGAGGTGGCTATGCTGTGGGGGGTGAACTAGTGGAAGAATTTAGTTTGTTTTTTTTTGAAAAATACACTTTATTCATAAAATATCTGGAAGAACATTACAAAACATTTCAAAATCACCATCACAAAAGTACAATCAGATTCAACTTTTACGCATGGATCACAAGGTGCATCAATACAATCATTGAATATTACAATCATTTCAATATGGTCATTACAGACAGTCAGATAATGGTATTGGAGTTATCAACATACATCATGTTTCACTCTGAGGTGCTTCAATACAATTATAATACAATTTGTACTCAATGCATACATTCATTTTGAGCTGTACAGCCCGAGGGGCTCTCAACAGTTCCCAGCCCCTCGGTGCACTGTGGCAGAAAGGTCTTAGACAGCGACCCTTCCCCATTGTGCCTTTGCGGCGGCTGCCCCAAGCTTTAGTGCGTCCCTCAGCACGTAGTCCTGGACCTTGGAATGTGCCAGTCTGCAACACTCGGTCGGGGACAATTTTTTGCACTGGAAGACCAACAAGTTTCGGGCAGATCAAAGAGCGTCTTTCACCGAGTTGATGATCCTCCAGCTGCAGCTGATGTTTGTCTCAGTGTGTGTCCCTGGGAACAGCCCGTAGAGCACAGAGTCCTGTGTCACAGAACTGCTCGGGATGAACCTCAACAGAAACCACTGCATCTCCCTCCAGACCTTCCTGGCGAAGGCACAATCCAGTCTAGTTTGTTGTTGATATACCCCACCTCTTCAGTAAAATTCATTCACATTCAATATCTAGGTTCTCTTCATTTCCCTTTTTGTTTGTTCTTCCCTTCTGTCAATGCTCCTGCACCATTTTCACCTCTATGTAGAAAAGAGAAATCACTATCATTTTCTTGTCACAGTCGACAGGATCTAGTGCTCACTGACCTCACCAGGATCAAAGCCAAAGGGGGAATATTTGCTATGCTAAACAGTTCGTGTACTCTGCATCACTGATGTGCACCAGGGATTATATAGCAGAAGATTCCATGGCCACTATTTGAAGAACAGCAGGGCAGTTCTTCCAGTGTCCTGGCCAAAATTTGTCCCTCAGTTAAAAATCACGACCTGGTCAATAGCACATTGCTGTTTGTGGGAGCTTGCTGTGTGCAAATTGGCTGCTGCGTTGCTTTGAGCACACTTTGTGGGCTGTAAAATGCTTTGCAACATCCTGAGGTTCTGACAGGCGCTATGGAAATTGAAGCTCAGTCACTTGTTTTTTTTTTTGCCTCCTGAAGGTGGGAGGGATTCTCAAATTCAGCTCCGCAGTTGTTACCAGCCTCCCCCATGTGGCTAGTATTCTTGTGAGCCTGGTCTGATGGGCTATTGAGTTGAGCGTGACGAGCCCGACCCTGCTCGTTCCTGTGTTCACTCTCGCCATTGTAAAACTTCCCAGCCGCTGTCTCCAGGCAGTGATCCAAAGCTAAAAACAAAAAACTGCGGATGCTGGAAATCCAAAACAAAAACAGAAACAGAAATACCTGGAAAAACTCAGCAGGTCTGGCAGCATCGGCGGAGAAGAGCACAGTTGACGTTTCGAGCCCTCATGACCCTTCAACAGAACTTGCTTGTCCTGCTATCCACTTGTGCTAGTCGGGAGTGGATAGCAGGACAAGCAAGTTCTGTTGAAGGGTCATGAGGACTCGAAACGTCAACTGTGCTCTTCTCCGCCGATGCTGCCAGACCTGCTGAGTTTTTCCAGTGATCCAAAGCTGATCGTCCAGAATGAGATGACTGGGGAAGTGAACCCTGAGAATGAACTACATAAATTCGATCTGTGGAAACCAGCATTTCCTTCAATCGCGAGCGTAATTACAGACTGTCCCTGTGCCACTAAGACCAGATGGGAGGTGGCAGTTGGGGCGGGGGTAATGGTGTTGGTATCTGAGTCACATTTATGTGCCAGAACTGGAAGGAGAGGAACTGTCTCTCATTTCTACAATACCTCCCGCAACCTCAGAACATCCCAAAGTACTTTACAGCCAATGTAGTACTATCAACGTGCAGTCACTGTTGGAATGTAGGGAACGCAGCAGCTAATTTGTGCACAGTATGATCCCACATTCTCAATGTGAGAATGACCAGATAATCTATTTTAGTGATGTTAATCGAGGGATAAATATTGTCTCGGACATCGGGGAGAACTCCCCTGCTCTTTTTCGGAATGGTGGCCTGGGATCTTTTATGCCTACCTGAGAGAGCAGACAGTGTCTCGGTTTAGCATCCCACCTAAATACTAGGAGAAGTACGTGATTTCTGCTTTGTCTTGTGGGCGTGTGTGTACATTTTAAAAACGTTGTTACAGGTACATTGGAGGATAAATTGCCCCCGAATCACTAAGTATTAATGTTGTCTGATACATTTGTGAGATGTTCTTAGTTTGTCATCATTTCTAGTTTGTCATCATTTCTAATCACACCCAACTCCCGGTGATGGACCTGTTGCCACCAATACTTTACAGCCTAAAATATTCTCCAGACACAAGTCGGGTTTGGAAGGACATGATCAATAACCTTTCTGCCGGGTGTTGTAGTGAAATTCATTTGGCCACAAAGGCAAAAATCAACCTTTTTGCCATTTGTCTGTGCAGCGTAGAATCACATCATGATACTATGCAAAAGGAGGCCATTTGGCCCATTGTACCTGTGCTGGCTCTGTGTAATTAGTTTCACAACTACTGACCCCCTGCTATTTACCCAATTTCCTTTTTGAAAGTTACTATTGAACCTGCTTCCACCACCCTTTCAGGCAGCGCGTTCCAGATCGCAACAACTCGCCGTGAGAAAAATCCTTTCCCCTCATCTCTATCTAGAAGCAAAGTACAATTGTAATGCAGATTGAAACCACAGGGTTTTTTTCCTGAACCTCAGTTTAAAATGTGGGGTCAGAGAGTCGGGTGAGAGTATGTGTGCCTCAGTCTTCCTTAGACTCAGGGGAGGTGCCAGAGGACTGGAGAATTGCAAACATTATGCCCTTGTTCAAAAAAGGTGGTAAGGATAAGCCCAGCAGACCAGTCAGTTTAATGTCAGTGGTGGGGAAGCTTCTTGAACTAATTATCCAGGATAGAATTAAGAGTCACATGGAATAATGTGGGTTGATTAGAAAGAGCCAGCATGGATTTTCAAAGAGGAAATAGCGTTTAACTAACTTGCTAGAGTTTTTTGAAGAGGGAACAGAGAGGGTTGATGAGGTTAATGCTGTTGATGAGGTGTACATGGATTTTCAAAAGGCGTTCGATACAGCGCCGCACAACAGACTTGTGAGAAAAGTTATAATTCATGGAATAAAAGGGACAGTAGCAATGTGGATACAAAATTGTCTGAGGGATAGGAAACAGAGTAAAGGTTAATAGGTATTTTTCAGGCTGGAGGAAGGTTTGTAGTGGAGTTCCCCAGGGGTCGGTATTGGGACCCTTGCTTTTCCTGATATTTAATAGTGATCTAGATCTTGGCGTGCAGGGGACAATTTCAAAGTTTGCGGATGATACGAAACTTGGAAGCAATTTAAACTGTGAGGGGGACAGTATAGAGTTTCTAAAGGACATAGACAAGTTGGTGGAGTGGGCAGATAAGTGGCAGGTGAAGTTCGATGCGGAGAAGTGTGAGGTGATGAATTTTGGTGGAAGAACATGGACAGACAATATAAAATAAGGGATACAATTCTTAAGGGGGTGCAGGAGCAGAGGGACCTGGGTGTGTATGTTCATAGATCATTGAAGGTGGCAGGACAGGTGGAGAGAGCAGTTAATAAAGCATACAGTATCCTAGGCTTTATTAATAAGGACATAGAGTACAAGAGCAGGGAGATTATGCTGAGCATATACAAGACACTAGTTAGACCTCAGCTGGAGTATTGTGTACAGTTCTGGTCGCCACACTATAGGAAAGATGTGAACACATTGGAGAGAGTGCAGAAGACGTTTACACAAATGGTCCAAGGGATGAGAAACTTCAGCTATGAAGATAGATTGAAAAGGTTGGGACTTCTCCTTGGAGAGGAGATGGCTAAGAGGAGATTTGATAGAGGAGTTCAAAATCATGAGGGGGCTGGATAGAGTTGATAGGGAGAAACTGTTCCCACTTGTAAAAGGATTGAGAGTGAGAGGGCACAGATTTAAAGTGATTTGCAAAAGATCTGATGTGAGAAAAATCTTTGTCACACAGCAAGTGGTTCGAGTCTGGAATGCACTGACTGGAAATGTGGTGGAGGCAGGTTCAATCGAGGCATTCAAGAGGGCATTAGATGATTATTTGAATGGAAACAATGTGGAAGGGTACAGGGAAAAGGCAGGAGAATTGCTCATTCGGAGAGGCAGTGCAGACACGATGGGCCGAATGGCTTCCTTCTGTGCCGTAACTTTCTGTGGATTTAGATGCTCTCACAGGCATCGTTTCCTGGCAAGATGGAGCATTTCATGATCCATTAGCCAGTCAATGCCGCCACCACCAGAGTGCAGTGTGCACGATCTAACAGGGTCATTTTGACAGCACCTCACCCCAACTCATGACCTGTGGGACCAGCAATCTTGTAGGGCTAGCACAGCCTCCAAACACCATTCCTTCATCAGCACTGGGTCAGCATCCCGGAATTCCCTAATTAAACAGCATTGTGGGGCAGCACCTTGACCACGTGGACTGCAGCAGTTGAAGGAGAAGGTCCAACATGGCCTTCTCAGGGCAACTGGATATGGACAGTAAATATTTAACTTGCTGGGGATACCCCTTTCCCAAGAATAAATTAAAAAGGGAGGCTTTTTACAATGCGAGATCTGGAGTGTGCTGCCTGAAAAGGTGGTGGAAGCAGATTTATTAGTACTAAAGGCAGTGGGGGCTGGGCTTTTAAATTTATTCAAGGCTGAGTTAGATTTTTGATAGACGAAGGAGTCAAGGGTTATGGGGGTGGGGTGGGCAGACAGGAAAGTGGAGCTGAGACCACAACCAGATTTTATTGAATGGTGGAGCAGGTGTGAAGGACCGAATGGCCTACTCTTTCTCCGCAGTCAAGTGCAGTGTAAATTGCATTGAAAAATTCATATGTAGCCGAAGTAATCAGGTTAAAAACAAGCAAACATGTAACAATCATGTAGCAACAAAAATAGACAACAAAATTCAGCAGGGAACAGGGAAATGGTAGATGGGATATGAAAAGAAAGGTAATATTGAATTGAAATTACAAACTGGTGCGCCATTCCTACATTACAGGCACTTCAGTGCCTATACATGTCTTTGATTGAGAAGGGTCTGCTCATGCATCTGGGAGCGTGTCAAGAATGGGTTGATCTGCCTACATTCTCACTCACTGCATGACAAGGGCTCTCGCTACTGTTTTAATGTCAAGCAAATATTATGGAGCACCTGCGTGTTGTGTGGAGAAAGGGGCATTTGGCCCTTCTCTGTCCAATTTAATCAAGTTGATGGACGGCCTCCTCTCTCTGCTCAAAGGGAAAGATGAAACCTGTGCTGAGACTTTCTCATAATGAGATCTCAGAATGAGCAAGCTCCATAACCAGGGACAGCAAGCTTGGTTTCAGAGAGTTGAAAGATATTGGGGTGGGGGGGTGGGGGGTGGGGGGTGGGGGGGGGGCCTGAGTTTGTTGTTCTGTCGTTATTGCTACCTACAGATGTTCTACAGAAGCAAGGAAGTCATAGGCAATTGACTCTGTATGCTGCACATTTAACTGTGTTGTTGTCTACTTGGTCCATTGATTTTATTTTTATAAACTGTGTAAATAAATCAGATTTATTAGCTTGTCAAAATGTGTCTTAACGGATGAGGTATTCTGCCTTTTGGGTTGACAGGAGTTGATGTAAGAATGCTGCATCAATTCCAGTTTGCCTGTGTTAGGGTCAGCTACGCAGCCCTGGATCACGAGGACTTGTGTGGCTCACTCACACACACACACAGCCTGGTACAACTCCCAATCAACCCCCTCACTGCAAACCCTGGCTGTACTTTGATGCATCCAGTGTTTTTGCTGGGGGGGTGGGGATGCATGTGTCAAGCTATGAACAGGCTCTGCGCTGACAGGTACATGTGTGCGTGGCGGGGAGGTGGGGTAGGGAGGGAAGAGGCAGTGTGTTCCTGCATCACCCGAAGTCCTGTTGGCTCTGTTCCCTGCTCCATGCCATTAAGGTCACTGGAGGATTAGCTTCCTCGACAGAATGAACCTAAGGGGTAGAGAAACAGAGGGAGGAATTTAAAGGGAGATAGCAAAGAGAGAAAATTGGGAGTGAGTTAGAGAGAATGCTACTTACTGAGCACCATCCAGAGTCGCTCATTTGGAGGGAGATGTTGGTTCAAAATTGTAACTTATTTCCACATGCTCAATCTTAAAGCCACACCGCTCTGAGTGTCTAACAGGATTTATGCTCCATCTCATTCTTGTTAATCATTGATCTTATTCCTTGCAACTCCCCAATCTTGACAACTCTGGCTAACAAGGAAGGGAGCAAGGGAAATCAGGAAATAATTGAAGCGAGGCACAGTTTGACAGGGACGTAGAAATAATAGTGAAGGAGGAGAACAGGCTGTGGAGGGGCCACGGGAGGAGAATCAGTAAGTGAGAGCAAGTCTTGTGTGAGCGAATAAGGCTTGCATGCACTGCAGCGGGCAAGCAAAGCTGGTGGAGAAATTCCTGTAGACTTGCACGCTTGAATTCTGTCAGCTGCTCCGTGTAGGGTGTGCTCAGCCCCTTCAAACCTATTTCCTGCACATCTGCGTATCTTCCAGTGCACCTCTACCCCTACTCCCACATTCCTGAACAACCTGCTCCTGTCATTAATACACAAACAGAAGCTACACAGGCAATACCATAGAGAACAAACCTGAGGAAGCCATGAACAAACTAATGTAATCCGGTCAGACCTCACCTTTCGTTCTCGGTCCCCTTCTGGTCATGCAATAACAATAATGTGCATTTATATAGCACCGTCAAGACACTTTACAGGAGCGTTTTTATAAACAAAATTTGATAGCAAGCCACATGAGATATTGGGACAGCTGACCATAACTTTGGGCAGAGGTTGGATTTAAGGAGCATCTTAAAGGAGAAGAGAAGAGGCAGAGAGGTTTAGAGGCAGAATTCTAGAGCTTTAGGGGCCCGGACTGCTGGAGGCATGGCTGCCAATGGTGGAGCGATGGAAATCGGGAATGCACAGGAGGCTGGAATTAGAGGAGTGTAGATGTCTTGGAGGGTTGTGAGGCTGGAGGAGATTACAAAAATAGGGAGTGGGGAGGGGGTGTTTGTGAGGCCATGCAGATTTGAAACCAGAATGAGAATTTTAAAATCGAGGCGTGCTGGGCTGGGAGCCAATTGCGGTCAGTAGGGGCAGGGGTGATGCAAAGCACTTCACAGCCAATGGCATGCTTTTGACGTGCAGCCACTGCTGTTTCATAGGAAAACATGGCAGTCAATTTGAGTGCAGCAAGATCCCACAAACAACCAAGAGATAAGTGAGCGGATGACCTGTTTGTGTTGGCGCTTGTGGAGTCAGTTCGTGCCTCTCTTTTTTTCCTTGGCCCCAACCCTGTCCTCTTCCCTGAATCAACACCTTATCTTGCTTGTCTATTCCTGCGGCTTGTACTTGCTGCCTTGCCCCACCTTAAACTTTCTGCTGTTACCTCACTCAGAAGACTAACTCCTTTTCTGTCTTGGGATGTGGATGTCTCTGGCAAGGCCGCCATTTATTGCCCACGCACCCTGGTTTCTCCTTGCGAAGGTGGTGGAGAGCTGCCTTCTAGGCAGCAGAGGTCACAGATTTTGGGAGGCGGTGTCGAAGGGTAAAATGATGATTATTTTACTCTGGAAATTTCAACCATATTATCTGAAGACTGTAGGCAGTAATATTGCTGTATTATGCCAGGGGTTTCCAAAACAATCTTCTTATCTCACTCACCCCCACCCCACCCCACCCCTCCCCACCCCACCCCAGTTGCACTGTTACAGGTTGTGAACTCTTTCATCTCCCCTCCTCGCTTCCTGTCAGGCCTTGAGCTGTAATGTGGAGAACAACGTGACCACATCGCAGACAATTTAACGTCGGTATTTTTAGGTTAGGCCTGA
>NC_135907.1:23836079-23841079 GCF_964194155.1 Cetorhinus maximus
TGTGGGATTCTGTTTCCTGACCAACCAGTGGCAAGCTACGGACCTGGAGGTGGACGACCCATTAAAGGAAGGAGCAGATGCAGCTCGAGCTGCCATCACCTTCTCCTTCTTCTCGATCTTCACCTGGGTAAGTCGCTGATAGATTCTGGTTTCACTCTCCTGCACTCTGGCAGGAGGAACAGAGCGATAGCGGAGTGGGTTTGACGCTGTTCCCTTCACTCCCGTTCCCGGCTCCCCACACCCCCTCCCCCACCCTGTCCCTTGACCTGGGGTCAAATCCGAACCCAGAGGGTTGACCATCCCTTGTCCGTTGAACTTCGAGGCTTGGACTAGACTTTGGGGCCCAGTCTTCATTCAGTCCCTATTTGGTAGAGACCCAATGAAGAAAACTAGCCCTAATTCTGCGCTTGGCGGGGATTTTGTAAGGCCTTACGGCCAACCTTCCTAAATTCCAGCAAGCGTTGGAGTTGGAGCTCCAACTTTTTGGGCTTCAATTACCAAACTGAGCACCACAGAATCACCCAGTAATCTCACTCCTGGACCATGTTGGAAGTGGCACAGGGTGGGGGCGGCGCGGTATCTGAACCTGGGGAGTGAGATACTTTGCAGAGAGGGGGCTTCCTCTGTATCTAACCCCGTGCTGTACCTGTCCTGGGAGTGTTTGATGGGGCCGGTGTAGAGGGAGCTTTACTCTGTATCTAATCCCGTGCTGTACCTGTCCTGGGAGTGTTTGATGGGGACAGTGTAGAGGGAGCTTTACTCTGTATCTAACCCCGTGCTGTACCTGTCCTGGGAGTGTTTGATGGGGACAGTGTAGAGGGAGCTTTACTCTGTATCTAACCCCGTGCTGTACCTGTCCTGGGAGTGTTTGATGGGGACAGTGTAGAGGGAGATTTACTCTGTATCTAACTCTGTGCTGTGCCTGTCCTGGGAGTGTTTGATGGGGACAGTGTAGAGGGAGCTTTACTCTGTATCTAACCCCGTGCTGTACCTGCCCTGGGAGTGTTTGATGGTGACAGTGTAGAGGGAGCTTTACTCTGTATCTAACCCCGTGCTGTCCCTGTCCTGGGATTGTTTGATGGGGACAGTGTAGACGGAGCTTTACTCTGTATCTAACCCATGCTGTACCTGTCCTGGGAGTGTTTGATGGGGACAGTGTAGACGGAGCTTTACTCTGTATCTAACCCATGCTGTACCTGCCCTGGGAGTGTTTAATGGGACAGTGTCCTGCTCACCATTCCGTAATGACATCGGGAAAAACTTCTGCATGCTGGGAGGCCTGGCAGGATTGGGCTGGGGTGTGATGGCCCTTGCAGTCAAATATCCCATAAAGGTTCCCCGTCTGCCTTCACATCTCAGGTGCTGGGTGGCAGTCAATGGATTCAGCAGCTCCGGAGGAGCGGGAGGATTGCAAATAAATAATGACATCTTGTCATCCAATTCTTGGTGTGCACCAAGACACAGTAAGCAGAGAATGCTTATTCTGACGGTTTGATATTTTCCAGCTCCTGTGTTAACCCTACATGTGTCAAGACATGTAGCCTGTGTGTAAATCTGACCTCCCTAATCTCCGATACCTCCTGCGTGTTTCACCCAATTCCCACACCTTCCTTTTCCAGGGTTATTTGGTCCTCTTTGCCATGGATCGATTAAAGGACATCACCTTCACAGAGGAATACAATAAATTGTTCCCAACACAGTCAACCCCTCCTCTCGCTTAACTGCACCATCCTGCACAGCTTTCAAACACTCAGTCTCTTTGGGGCAGGGGCTGAACACCACATGAGCTGTTAGACTATCTGGCTTGCCTGAGCAGCTTTGTCTCCTGCTGCTGTAACTCTTGATTGTGGCGACTAATCTGATTAACAAGGGAGAAAGGATTTTCTCACCTGTAGAGATCAGCAGGTGCAGCTCTGTGATCAACCCCTCTCGATCCCTGTCTCTCTCTGGCAGGGCGTTGACTGTCAGTCAGTATGTGTGATGTCAAAGATGCTCAGGAACCCTCAGAATCAGCTCACTGTTGTATTCCTGTCTCGTCACCAATCCCACATTTTCTGCTGCTGCATCTAGCCCACTGTCGCCTGCACCCCCACTGCCCCCCAAACACTCTGTGTTGTAACTGACTTTATTTAACACATATCATCATTTCAGTTCAAAGTTACTTTATTTCTGTGAACAGGAAGCAGTCGATGACTCCCCATCCATTTACTGACTCCAGCAGAGAGGAATTCCATCCCTTTTCTGCTTTCTCAGCTGCATAGAGCAGAGTGAGGAGTGGGAGAGCAACTCCCCCCAAACACAGTTAGCGTCTCCCACCACCCCTGACCCCCTCTGTCCCCCTTCACCACCCCCGTCCCCCTTCACCCCCTGACCCCCTCTGTCCTCCTTCACTCCGTGACCTGCCCTGTCCCCTTTCACCCCCCCCCCCGGATCTGCCCTCTCACCTTCACCCCTTGACCCGCCTTCTCCCCCTTCACCCCATAACCCGCCCTCTCCCCCTTCAACCCCTGACCCTGCCCTGTCCCCTTTCAGCCCCCTGACACGCCCTCTCCCCCTTCACCCCCCCGACACGCCCTCTCCCCCTTCACCCCCCGACACGCCCTTTCCCCCTTCACCCCCCGACACGCCCTCTCCCCCTTCACCCCCCCGACACGCCCTCTCCCCCTTCACCCCCCGACACGCCCTCTCCCCCTTCACCCCCCGACACGCCCTCTCCCCCTTCACCCCCCGACACGCCCTTTCCCCCTTCACCCCCCGACACGCCCTTTCCCCCTTCACCCCCCGACACGCCCTCTCCCCCTTCACCCCCCGACACGCCCTCTCCCCCTTCACCCCCCGACACGCCCTCTCCCCCTTCACCCCCCGACACGCCCTCTCCCCCTTCACCCCCCGACACGCCCTCTCCCCCTTCACCCCCCGACACGCCCTCTCCCCCTTCACCCCCCGACACGCCCTCTCCCCCTTCACCCCCCGACACGCCCTCTCCCCCTTCACCCCCCGACACGCCCTCTCCCCCTTCACCCCCCGACACGCCCTCTCCCCCTTCACCCCCCGACACGCCCTCTCCCCCTTCACCCCCCGACACGCCCTCTCCCCCTTCACCCCCCGACACGCCCTCTCCTCCTTCACCCCCCGACACGCCCTCTCCTCCTTCACCCCCCGACACGCCCTCTCCCCCTTCACCCCCCGACACGCCCTCTCCCCCTTCACCCCCCCGACACGCCCTCTCCCCCTTCACCCCCCGACACGCCCTCTCCCCCTTCACCCCCCGACACGCCCTCTCCCCTTGGCACGAATTATTTATCTTCGTCACTGTCTCCATTCCAGTGAATAGCCTTCACCTGACACCTGGATGATGGTTTTACATCAGCTCCTTTGCACAGATCCAAACTACTGGTTGTATATTAGCTTTCAATCTTCCCTCCATCCCCACAATTTTTCCATTGTTTACTGCTGAGCAGGGGACTGGAATCTGTAGATCCTAAATTTTCATGTTTTAGAATTGAATTGATGTCTGGCAAAGGCTCTTGCTCGTTAAGAAGTGGGTTAATCTCCTCAGCTCAGCTGACAGAGTCCGTGACAATTTCTATTTTCTATGTCTGCCTGTGTGTGTCATTTATCTGCAGAGATGCAGAACAATTTACAGCTTGGATTTGTCGCACTGCACACATTAAACACCTTTAAAACTGACACCTAATGTGTTAACCATGTAAACTTTGATCTAACCCATAATGTGCTTTCAGAAGGTCATTTTTTAACATTCCGCATGTTAACAACACTAACCGCTGTGTCCTCCCTTTGTTCCATCTCTTGTCTGTTTTCCTGTCCCCTCCCTCTCTCTCTGTGGTTCCCCCCCCTCTCTCTCTGTGGTTCCCCCCACTCTCTCTGTGGTTCCCCCCCCCCTCTCTCTGTGGTTCCCCCCCCCCTCTCTCTGTGGTTCCCCCCTCTCTCTCTGTGGTTCCCCCCTCTCTCTCTGTGGTTCCCCCTTCTCTCTGTGGTTCCCCCCCCTTTCTCTGTGGTTCCCCCCTCTCTCTCTGTGGTTCCCCCCTCTCTCTCTGTGGTTCCCCCCTCTCTCTCTGTGGTTCCCCCCTCTCTCTCTGTGGTTCCCCCCTCTCTCTCTGTGGTTCCCCCCTCTCTCTCTGTGGTTCCCCCCTCTCTCTCTGTGGTTCCCCCTTTTCTCTCTCTCTCTCTCTCTCTCTCTCTCTCTCTGTGTTTCCCCTACTCCTTCCTTTCCTCGCTGGGTCCCCCCCCCCCCTCTCTCTCTCTCTCTTCCTCCCCTCCACTGTCTCCCTTTGCCTCTGTTCTCTGCGTCTGTCTGTGATTCTCCCTCGCGGCTGCCCCCCCCCCCTCTCGTTCTGTCCCCCTCTGTCTCCATTGAAAGGCTGCTCAGGCGTTCCTGGGATACCAGAGGTACCGTCTGGGGGCCGACTCTGCCCTTTTCTCGCAGGAGTACACGGATCCAAGCCAGGACACCTCAGCCCCTTACACCCCGTACATCTCCGGGGACGAAATGGAAGTCCCAGGGTCTTACCAGCAACCCCTCTCGACAGGCGCCTACACAAGCAGCTCGGAGGGATATCAGACACAGGACTACTGAGCACTCTGAGGGTGAGCAAACTGACAGCCAGGCAAGAGTAAAACAGAAATGAGAATCCCTCGCAGAGAATCTTTACACATTTTACTGGGCAACCCTTGGTTTAAACAAGAGAAAACTCTGACAAACCAGAAGTGTGCATCATCACTTTGTTTGAAGTTACATTGTCCTTGGGTCAGAGTTTAATATCCTTCAGTTTGAGCCTCACTTTGTAACTCCTGCAGATCCTCAAAGTGGACATAAAATACCTGATTTCTTAGTCGTCTGTTCTCTAAGACCCGGATCAGTTGAGTACAGGTCATTTTTGATGCAATGGTATATATATGTATATATTTATTTTAATTAAAGGTTTATTTATCGACTTGTGAAGGCGGTTGGTCACTTAAAGCTCGTCTCCTCTCCCGAT